>NC_142514.1:118486250-118795000 GCF_057876585.1 Rhinolophus sinicus | reverse complement strand
GAGGACTGATTCTACAGAATGGAAGGGAAAAGAAAACCATGAAGCTAGAGAAGACACTTAAAGACAGATGAGTAGAGATCAAAGATAAAGTTGATTTATTTCCAAATTTTATCTCTGGGTCGGGCTAGGTGAAATCTCTCCACACCTTGAATGTAAGATTAATCATGAAAGTAGTGGTCATTAAACTATCTTGAATTAAGCTAATAAAATAAAGAAGAGCTGTGCATTAGAAGAGCTGTGTAATTAGTCTTAATTAACAGTTTCATTTTTTTACAAAACGAAAGTACTTTAATTTAAAGATATGAATATTGGTGTATTTAAAATTAGATAATATTCTCTCTTCAGTTTCGTGTTTTTTCATCTAACATTACATCAAGAGTCATTTTCCATATTAATTTATGTAAAATTCTAATTTATTAAAACTGTAATGACTGTATAATATCCCCTTTCATGCCTATACTATCACTTACTTAACCAGTCCTCTGTTTTAAAATGTGCATTGTTTTGTGTTTTGTTTTGTTTTCACTATTTAATTTTAAGATGGAAATACTTAAGCATACATCTTTGCCTTACTTGTCCAATTACTCCCTTAGAATCAGAACTTGTACATTAAACAATATTTATGTGATTGAGGATTTTTATACATATTGACAAGTTGCTCTGCAGGGAGGTTGCTCAAATTTACACCACCATAATATGTGTAAGAGAATATCAGTTCACTTGATTCCATTTAAACTGATCAAAGTGTCAATGGTCTCCTTAAATAGTGACTCCTTTTCTTCCTCCAATTCCGTGTGTCAGAATATGTTAACCCAAAGGAGTTCATGTGGGATTAGTGTAGTCAAGAAAAGGGAGAGATGGAAGCTCCTATGTGATTCAACAAGAGCCATAACCTGTTTAATCAAATGACCTGTCTGGCTTTTCAGTACTGAAATACCTATCATTATAAATCATAGATTTAGAGGAAGAGAAAATCAGAATTTAAGAACACTTAAAATAATGTGAAAAGAAAGTTTATGTTCAAATACATTTTTGATTTTATAGATTTTATGTAAATAGGCTTGGAAGTGATGTCTTGAGCATATTTTTATATCATTTGTCTTCAATACTCAATTCTGTATTAACCAGGATAATAAGAGTGCAAAGAAATGTATGGGTATCCCCAAATCATTATTTTTTAAAAAGAATTAGTCATAATATAAGATAAATTTATTTTAAGTCTATTTTGTTATAATAGCATCTAGTAACACATATGTAATTCTACACACATTTATTTAGCATGTCTTTTAGTGAATTTTTATTTTTGAGTACCTATCATGTGCCAGGTACTGATTTAATGTCAGGGACATAATAGTGAATAAAACAAGAAATCTTCTATTTTGTTCCTGTGGAAATTACATTCTAATGGGAGGGGACAGATAATAAACAAATAAAAACATAGTAAGCCAAATGGGGGAAAGTATTGTCAAGCTTATATTAAATCACCCCGTTGTATGGAGAATAGATTCTAGGAAATGATGGAAATAATTGATTAGTTCACAGGCTTTTGCAATATCTAAAGAAAAATCATTGGATATATTTTGAAAATAATACTGACTGATTTGTTATTGGTTTGGATGTGGAATGGGAAAGAAGTAAAGTCATTATTCAGAAATATAAACTTGATTCCAAGGTAGTAGTTTTAAGGACCAAAACATCATACAAATTGTTTACCAGAGTATATTCCTACATGTGTATTCTTATTCTCAACTTTTTATTTTTCATTTTAACATTTTAGAAATGGAATATCTCTTCCACTCGTCGTACCTTTTACCTCCTGTAAGAAGATATGATATTGCTTAGAACAGACTGCTGTTGCTTCAATAAGCTCTTTTCCCCACCACCACTAACCCCAGTGTTAGATGAGCTAGGCATAGATGTAGTCACAGTTCGTGGTTTTTTGCTTCCCCTTCCCTTCCCACTTGCTCATCTCCTAGTGCCAAGTGATCTATGTAGAAAGATTGTCACATAGAAACAGAATGCTGCTGCTCTGAGTGATTCTGATAGTCAGAAGAAGGAAGGGACCCAAGTTGTACTACGTGGTATCAGTGGATTTTTATGTACATTCCATCAATAGACACTTTCTAAAAAATATATAATTTTCTCTACTTGGTCAATTTTTAAATATGTTTTTCTCTACTTGGCCAATTTTTAAAGCTAATGTGCTCTTATTTGTGACTTTACTTAATCCACAAGCCAGTTAATATACTCTTGGATAGCCAAGGGTTCAATGTGGCATTTGTGAATAATTTTTAAGAGACCTATCCCTTAGACTCTCCAGCTCTTGCCCTGGTTGGCTTTTTTCCTGAGAATTTACTCATCTTTGTCCCATATTTCAGAAATTTGACAGAACTAACTCTCTGGCTTTAAAGTTTGTGAAATAGTATAAACAAATCAGTCCATCACAATTTCTACCCTTTAAAAATGAGATGTTTTTGCTACTAGGTTTTTCTGTTAAGTGAAAATCAGCACTTCCCTTTACATCTATATATATATATATATATATATAGCCTTAATACTTCATGCAGAGAGAGGAATCAAATTCATAAATAATACATCTGAAACTCCTAGATGGAATAAATATGAATATAGTGAGTTGTCATACTAATCACAAATATAATGGAATGCAAAGCACTTTAGTGTCAAACACTCTTTGATGCCATTTAACTGATTAACGTGCCAGTAGTTCATTTCAACATTGAAATTAATCATTGCTAGCTTAGAAATGCTCTTTTTTTTTTTTTTTTTTTTTTTTTACTGTTAGCCAAATTCCTAAGGCAAATGGAGGTAGTTTTTATACTCTAATTTAGAATGGGTAATTGAAGCAAATTATGTGACTGAAGATGCTTTGAGGGACATAAAGATGCTTTTGGGGGACAGAGAAAGGGGTCTATCTTTAAGTATATTAATACTCAAAGTTAATAACAATGAGTGATTGAAATGCAATTAAAGAGACTCAGTGAATTGTAAGCTGATTAGATTAGAAAAGTGTTTCTAAGTAAATTGAATTAATCAATATTTATTAGCACACACAGGGTTTTGGAAGTTTGAAAATTATTTGCCATAATTTTGATGCCATATGACAGAAAAGAAATAAAGTCTGGAAATTACTGTCATCACCAGCTTAATTAGAATCAGCAGTGACAAGCTATTAAGTAATAAAGAAGACTGTCTTTGGGACATATCAAAGTAAGCTTATAAACTACTATGGTCTGAATGTTTGTGTTCCTCCAAAATTCATATATTGAAAAACCTAGTGCCCGTGGTGATGGTATAAGGAGGTGGGGCCTTTGGGAGGTGATTAAGTTATGAGAGCAGAACTCTCATAAATGAAATTAGTACCCTTATAGAGAGAGCTCTCTAGCCATCTTTCTGCTCTGTGAAGACACAGTGAAAATTCTGCGTCTCAGAAGAACGCCCTTATCAGAACCCAAACTGGCATCCAGATCTTGGACTTCCAGCCTCAGAACTGTGAGAAATAATTTTCTGTTATTTATAAGTTACCCACTCTGTGGTTTTGTTAGAGCAGCCCAAATGGACTAAGACATAATCTAAAAATCCATCCCCCACTTTATAATAATAGCCAGTTGTTCGGACTGAGTCTGAGTTGTTCCAGAATTGGTGTCTAAGAGGCCACAAGCCCAAAGAACACACCAGGTGGCTGAGTGTGGGACATAGGTTTACTGAGACTTACTGACTAGGGAGAGTCTCCTATGGCTGCAAGCCAGCGGGGAAGTGATCCACACCGAGGTGGAGAAGAAACAAGGTTGTATAAGTACAGCAAAACATAGAGCATTCTGTGGTAGCAATCATCTGGCATCCTTCCCTGCAGCCTGCTCTCAGGCACACAGTATCCCGAGAAGCCGGGAGACCTTGACTGATGGCCAGCATACAGAACTGGTTGTCTGATAAGTAGTGTTCCCATGGAGCCAGGAGACTTCACTGCCTGCTAGCTTATCTGCCTGTGGGCCAGCTCCCTACACCAATATTTATTGAGTGTTTTCCATGCACCAGGTACTGTGCCAAGCATTTTTATATACAATATCTTGTTTAATACTCTCAAGAACCCTCTGAGATCCATGCTGGTATTGTCCTGTATTAAAGATACAGAAACTGAGGCTCAGAATTACTAAAACAGCTGAAGGTCACACAGAAAGTAAGTGACAGAGGTAGGATTTGAGCCCAGATATCCTTTTCTTTTTTAATAGTTTAATGTATTTTAATAACATAGGGACAGCACAAAAGACAGACAACATTAAAAACATAAATATAGGACAACTCAGAAAAGTAGAGCGAATGGATGGAATCTACTGTGATAAAAATGCTGCAAACACGATTTAGTTGCTCAGATATTCTGACTCTAAAGCCCATGCTGTTGAATATTGGACACTTAAAAATCGATAAATGTAGAATTAATATCCCCCTTTCCTATGATACTCAAAATATTCTTTTTTTCTATAAGTAAAACACAACTTATATAAACTAAATACAAGAGCAAATGCTTGTAAACATGTGTCAAGAAAATTATTATAGAACCTGGCAGAGAAGTCAGAGAACAAAGATAAACAGCATGAAATGAGACGGTATAAAAGAAATAAGGATGAGAAGCAAGGGGAGATCACTAAGGAAGTTTTTAGAGAGATAGTGACAAGAGCCAGTTGGGAAGGACTCCTGGCTCTGAATCCTGGGAGAAAAAGCACCTAATTTTGGCACATGGATACAGTACATTATATTGTAATTTAGTCTGAATGCAACAATAGAACTCGTAATACTAGATAAAAAGGGCCTGTGATCCTTACTCTTCAACAGACCTGATTAGAAAGAAATAGTAATAAAGTTGAGAATGTGATCAAAACAGGTTAGAACATGTAAAGAAACCCATGTCTATAAGGACCCAGACATGAGATGTGTCAGGGTACCACTTGCTACAATTTGAATTGTTTAATATTTGTGTAACGGTTTGTTTAAGACATTTTCCCCAGTAGACTATAAGCACCAGGGAATCTGCGGCCAGGGAATATGTCTTCCTTGTTTGTTATTATATCCTAGTAACTTGCACAGTACCTAGAATAGAGTAGGTTTTAAGAAAATATCTGCAAATGAGCAAATAACTAAATAAATGTGTGGATGGATGGATGGATGGATGGATGGATGGATGGATGGATGGATGGATGGATGGATGGGATTACAGAATATACTGATGGAGAGTTGTGCCATTATAAAGTGACTGTACTGCTAGTGGGTGGTCTCTTTTATATTTATAGCTAGAAATTTGACAAAAAACTTAAAAGATGTATTTTCAGTGTAGATTTGTCTTAATCCTGACCAATGGACCAGTACAAGTCTGAATCCGTCAGAGTCATTTGCCATTCTACAACTTTTCTATGCTTCTATTTTTACACTTATGCACAGGCACTCATCAAATCAAAATTCGTTTGAAGACTGAGAAAAGAAATTGCAATCACAGATAAAACTGCAGTTGCTTGAAAATGTTACTAAGGACCATTTTCATTAGGCCTTCCAAAGAGTGATATAAATATATAGCTCTCTGAGCATGAATATTTTCTGATTTTCTTTCTACACAAGTTCTTTTGGCCCCTATAGAGGCATTTAATTTACCAGTGAAAAAAATTTCCTTTCAAAATGAACAGTTAAAGACCATGAAGTTGCAAATCACAGAGGATTATCATATTATTGAAGAATATACCACAGTTCATATTCATACCTTTTTCTCATAATTACGTATGACACCTACAATTAGGCTGCAACAAAGAAAATCCTATATTTCACCTGCAAAATTTGTGTGTGTGTATGTGTGTGTGTATAAATTTTATATATCTCTCTATGGGTGTGTGTGTGTGTGTGTGTGTGTGTGTGTGTGTGTGTGTGTGTATCCCCAATAAGTATAATTTTCCAAAATGGTACTTCAGAATGAAAATCATGAATTGAAAATGTATTCTAATTTTACAGATGTTGTCCCATTGGTTCAGACCAGGTCCAAGGATAAAGGATATACATAAGTGGAATAAGTAACCTTCCTGCTTATAAAAAAGAATAAGGAGGAGGAGGACTACACGCGCACACACACACACACACTCACACAAACACAACGCATAACACACATCTAAAGCATACCCACATTTGCTCATTGACATTTGGATTTTCCTTAAGGAAGACAATTAAAAATAAAACTTAAAATGCAAACACCTCCGAGTCATAGTCATTCAAAAGATTATATTGTATGTTCCATCCATTTCATTCCTCCATTCATCCTTTCATTTATTCACATATTTATTCAACACATTTTTTTGAATGGCAGACGCTATGTTAGATATTGGAGATATAGCTGCAAACATGACAAAGTCCTTGCCCTCCCATACCTTATAATAAAACTGTAACAGAACTGGATGGAATTTAATATGAGAGTAGTGCAAAGAGTAGAGGGAAGAACATTCTAGGCAAAGGGAACCAAATGTGTACGTGTAAAAGCCATGAGATGGAAAAGAGGCATGGTAAGCAAGGGTCAAAGTAGCTAGATAAAGGTGCTTCTAGAAGTGTCTGGAAGACACTCGAGGAGTCACCTGTTTGAGCTTCCTTTTTGCAAGCTTTTCCATTGTTGAAGTGTCATGCTACTAGATAATATTTTGAAGTGGGAGTGGGTGGAGGAGAGAAGAAGAAATTACCTAGAGAGCCTGAGGAAAGTTTATTGTGTAGAGGATGGAGAGAGAAAGAGATAGCACCATCCACAGTGAGTACAATTTTGGTGGAGAAAAATAGGACAACTTAAAGAGGTTTTAATAACTTACTGTTGACTGATTTGATGGTAAGCTTAACTTTCATTTCCCATAAAACTTTCATGATAATACATAAAAACAAGGCCTCTGGAGTTAGAATTATATTCTGTTAATCATTTTAAATGTGATAATAGTATCAATGAGAACTGAGAACAGGATGACCTAAGGGGACACACTCAAATTCAAATTTAATATGTTCAGTAACACTTGTGTTAGCCGAAGGACAATAATGAGAGAACAAAGCATGGGAGTTGCCTGGTCTTCTATACAGTTTAAGAATTTTACTGAGGCTTTTGTGTACAACGAGTTGGAAAGAATTAAGAATATACACAGAAACACTAGTTAGGAGTCTCATACCTTAGGAGGTGTGGTGGTGTGGCCTATGGTGCTAGTGGTGGAGGAAAAAAAGAAAGAAGAATTTAAGGTATATGATGGAGGTAAGGACAGCATGGCTTAATACAGATTCAACATGAAATGTGAGGGGTTGAGCAGTTGGATGGAAAGGTGCACCCTTTATTAATGTGGATATGGGAGGAAGAATGACTCTGGGGTGGAGTGAGGAGGACGTTTTGGACATGTTATATTTGAGATATTTGCGAGTTATCCAAATGGCTATGTTAGTAGGCGATGAAGACAATAAGACTGGGCCTGTAGATAGTAGTTGAAGTAAAGCAGATGGAAGAGATTGCCTCAAGACAGAATATATATGAAAAGAGAACAAAGCCAAAAGCCTAAAAATGGACATAGAGAAAGAATGAGCAGAGAGATTCGAGGAGAGAACAAAAGGCATGTTTCACAAGAAAGCCAAAGAAGAGAATGTCTGAAGAAACAAACACAGCTTAATAATGTGCTTATCAATGGGGATATAAATATTTAAAATTCACATTCACGCCTTATAGTCCAGATAGGTTAAGGTTGGGGGAAGGGAGACATAGACATAGATTGTTTCAACAGAACAGTGATGACTGTCACAATGGAAGTATGTACAGATTATTCTGGATACCTTGAAGAAACATTTAATGTAGCCTGGAAAGATAGTTAGGCAGAGCAAAAGGGGTAGGATGGTATTCCAAGCAGAGGGACTAGCATATACACCAAACAATGAGTTTAGAGAGATGACAGTAAAACATAACAGATTCATTTCCAAAAGGAGGCCTTGAGAACATCTGAGGGTACTGAAGAAAGGAAAAGCCAAATCATACATAGTAAATTTGGCCTCCATCAATGTTCCTAGTTGAGCCCTTGTTGACATCGCTGGACAACTTCACCCATTAGACAGAGCTCTTTGAGGGCCAAGATCAATGCTTACTCAGCTTCTAATAAATAGAACCATAAATTATTTACCTATGTCCATAACCTGT
This sequence comes from Rhinolophus sinicus, assembly GCF_057876585.1. NCBI lineage: Eukaryota > Metazoa > Chordata > Mammalia > Chiroptera > Rhinolophidae > Rhinolophus > Rhinolophus sinicus. Next base: position 118,786,806 of record NC_142514.1, on the reverse strand, counting down.
TTCTAGTTTAAAAATAGCACTCATTGCTGTGATCTGAATGTCTGTCGCCCCAAAATTAATATTTTGGAAACTCAACGCTGAAAGTGATGGTTTTAGTAGGCGGAACGTTTGGGAGTTGATTAGGTTATGAAGGCAGAGCCCTCATAAATGGGATTAATGCCCTTATAATAGGCTAGCTCACCCCTTCTGCCATTCAGGATACAAGAAGTAGTCTGCAACCTGGTATATGGCCTTCATTAAAACTTGACCATACTGGCACCCTGATCTTGGAATTCTACCCGCCAGAATTATGAGCAACAAATTTCTGCTGTTTGTAAGCCACTCAGTCTATGGTATTTTGTTCTAGCAGCCCAAATGGACCAAGCCACCCACTTAATATTATGGAATTATTGTGAGAGTTATAAAAAGTGACAATGGATGTAACACATTGTATATAGGGCTTGCCTGTGCACAGTAAAAAACTCAAGTGATAGGTGCTGGTAGTGACTGGGGAGGTGTTAATAGTAGAGGCAGTAGCAGTGGTAATTGCACTAACAATTGAGAAAATAGAATCAGGTGCTCTTGCCTATGTAATGTTTTCTCTGAACTTCCAGAGTTTTTAAAAATTGTTTTGACGTTCATAGTTTGTTTTGTTTTTTTCCTTGAGATTTTATGAATTGGTCCATTCTGCACATTCCTAAAATAAACTTGCTAGTGAAGACATTTTAGCAATTGGGATGAATCATATATATCTTTTGAGAATACCATGCAACATTAAGCTTAAATTTTGAGTAACTAAGCAATAAAGTCCCCAAATGTTTCATATGCACTGTTTTCAACTGAAGCCAAGTGATGTACTATTGTTAATGCACTAGAAGATTCTAATAATGAAGAAGACCATTTTTCAAAACAAGTATTTTCTTTGAAAACAACTTACTTGCCTTGATAAACCTAAGATTTATTAATCCCCCAATTTTTACTTTCAATATGGAGCAAAACTAGGGTTTTTGATTTATACTTTGCAAACACAGAAGCAACAAATATTTTCTTTTAGTATTAATTTTTTGATAGAGTCATTATAGATTTTAATTATATACTGTAAATTATTTAATTCAGTTTATATAGAATGGTATATTTTATGAATTTTAATTATATTACAAAATGGACAACATAAATGAAAGATATTTGGAAATCTTTCAGTAATGGTCTCAAAGATGGGCAGATAGATTAAAATAAATTATATACACTAAAGTTTATGTGCAGTCATTGGCAGTGAACTTAATAATGAATAGCAACTTACATGTGCAGTTAATGGCCAGTTCAACCCCTGTCACCCTTCACACAGGCTGTCTGCTTTTAGATATTCCCTGCACAAAATGAACTGTCACCCACAGATATGAAAAGAATTGCTAGCATCAGAGGATTAACTGTTCCATTTAGGAGGTCCAGCTGGCTAATGGGATTCACTTTGGTTTGTTGTCAGATTCAGCCTAGCATGTTTAATTTTTTTCCCTTGAAAATATAATTTTTCATACAGATTCTGCTCACATAATGCCAATGAAATGTTACAGTGAGAGTTGAAAATTTCAGATTCCCTGTTTATCTCTAGCAACACAGACAGTTCAAAGAAAATATAATCATACTTTTGCACAGGGGATGTATTTGTAAGGGCTTATTGGACCAAGGATGGATAATTTGACCCTGATACAATTCACCAAGAACTGTACAAAGTTATAAATGCAGTCACAATGTCGCTCCTTCATTCATTCCCTCAGTACATATTTATTAAGCTACTCATTGTCCTCAGCAGCAATGAGCTTGACCCCCTTTCCATGGAATCTGGGAGGAAAGGTGATTTGGCCCACTGTTACTTATATTAGTTCCATTGGGAGGCTACCAAAGGCATATAATCAGCTATGGGCTGGTAACTGGAGTTAAACATTGAATAATAAAATTTTGCATCTGATTTCAAAGATGATTCTTCCTCAAATTCATTGTCATTTGACTTCGACTATTTTTTAATGATATCAAAGATGGAGTCATAGATTGCAGTACCACCAAAAGCAAAAGTTGGTCTAAAGGGTGAAATGTCAGAAAATAACAAAGGATTACCAGGACAGAAAAAAAATGAAAACAAAACAAAACAAACAAAAAAAAACACATAAAGAGAAAAATGAGATAAAAGTTGCTAAAGATACAAATAATAGATATTTTAAAACTCCCTAAATATATCAACAAAGATGGTAAAATAATTGTGTCTTTTCACACTTGATAGAGAAGGGCTCATAGCTGCTTCCAGTAATTCAATTACATGCAAAATGAACTCACTGAGCATGACTTTTCCCTTTAAATTTGGTTTTCATCAATAAATGAAATATGAACTTGGAAGGCTAGGCAGTAAACCTTGCATAATCTGTTTAGAGAATCTCATTTTCTTCTATGCTCCCTTAAAGGTTGATATTCCCTGATCAAATTCAACCTCCACGTCTTAATGTCTATTTGTCTTTGAGCAAATTATCTTTTCAAGCCCCAGTTTCACAAATTATGAAGTGGGTGGTGGAGATTTAAAATGAGCTAATGAATATAAAGTGCCTGTACTAGTGCCTGACATCTAGCTAATGTCTAAATAAATGATATGTTATAGTTTTATTATTTTATTAAAAGACTCTGTTTATCAATAAGTTCACTTCACTGGACTAGAAATTCCTGTAAGTCAGGGGCTATCTGTTATTCATTTTTGAATCCTTAACACGTAACTGATTCCTACCTAGTACAGTCATATCTCAGAGAGACCATGAATTGTTTTCCAGATTACTACAATAAAGCAAATATCTCAATAAAGTGACTCACAGGAATTTTTTGGTTTCCCAGTGCACATAAAAGTTGTGTTTACACTATACGGTAGTCTATTAAGTTTGCAATAGCATTAAGTCTAAAAACCAACGTATATATCTTAATTTTTAAAAAGTTTTATTGGTGAAAAATGCTAACTGTCACGTGACCCTTCAGTGAGTTGTAATCTTTTTGCTGGTGGAGGGTTTTGCCTCGATGTCGATAGCTGTTGACTGATCGGGGTGGTGGTTGCTGAAGGTTGGAGTGGCTGTGCCAATTTCTTAAAATAAGACAACTGTGAAGTTTATCGCATCAGTTGACTCTCATGAACGATTTCCTCTGTAGCATGCAATGTATCAATAGTATTCTACCTACAGTAGAACTTCTTTCATAATTAGTCAATCCTTTCAAACCTTGCCACTGCTTTATCAACTAAATTTATGTAGTATTTTAAACCCTTTGTTGTCATTTAAATAATCTTCACTAGGAGTAGATTCCATCTCAAGAAACACTTCCTTTGCTTCTCTGTAAGAAGCAGCTCCTCATTTGTTAAAGTTTTGTTATGAGAGTGCAGCAATTCAGTCACACCTTCAAGCTCTACTTCTAATTCTAGCACTATTTCTATTTGCACCACATCTGCAGTTGCTTCCTCAACTGAAATCTTGAACCCCTCAACATCATCCCCGAGGGCTGGAATCAACTTCTTCCAAACTCTTGTTAATGTTGATATTTTGACCTCTTTCTAGGAATCACGAATGTTCTTAATGATGTCTGGAATGGTGAATCCTTTCAGGAAGGTTTTCAGTTTACTTTGCCCAGATCCATCAGAGGAATCACTGTCTACGGCAGCTCTAGCTTTACAAAATGTATTTCTTAAATAATAAAACCTGAAAGTTGAGATTACTCCTGATCCATGGGCTGCAAAAATGGATGTTATGTTAGTAAGCATGAAAACAACATTAATCTCATTGTACGTCTCCATCAGGTGCATTGTCAATGAACAGTAATATTTTAAAAGGAATCTTTTTTCCTGAGCAGTAGTTCTCAGTTTATTCAGTAAACCATGTTGTAAACAGATGCCATCATCCAGCTTTTGTTCTATTTATATAACATATGCAGAGCAGATTTAACATAATTCCTAAGGGCCTTAAGATTTGGGGAATGTTAAATGAGCACGGGCTTCATGTTAAAGTCACCACCACATCAGGCCCTAACAAGATATTCAGGCTGTCCTTTAAAGCTTTGAAGCCAGACATTCACTTTGCCTCTCTAGCTGTGAAAGTCCCAGATGCCATCTTCTTCCAATTTAAGGCTGCTTCATCTACATTGAAAATCTGTGGGTTAGTGTAGCCACTTTCCTTAATTATCTTGCTAGACCTTCTGGATAACTTGCTGCAGCTTCTGCATCAGCACCTACTGCTTCACTTTCCACTTTCATGTTATAGAGATGGCTTCTTTCCTTAAACCTCATGAACCAACCTCTGCTATCTTCAAACTTTTCTTCTGCAGATTCCTTCCTCACCTCTTTCAGCTTTCATAGAACTGAAGAGAGTTAAGGTCTTGCTCTGGATTAGGCTTTGGTTTAAGCGAATGTGGTGGCTTGTTTGATCTTCTATTCAGAACACTACAATTTTCTCCATATCAGCAATAGGTTATTTTGTTTGTGTGTTCACTGGAGTAGTGCTTTTAATTTCCTTCAAGAACTTTCCTTCGCATTCACAACTTGGCTAACTGTTGGCACAAGAGGTCTAGCTTTCACCGTATCTCAGCTTTCGACATGCCTTCGTCACCAAGCCTCAGAAAATGTTTGTGCAACAACACTGCACATTCTCATCATCCATCAGCCTACAATGTCCGTACCAAACACCTGCTGATTTGTCAAACTTTGACTTCACATTCAAGAGCCAGCTTAAGTGATCATTCCCCCAAAAAGCTTTCCCATGGCCTCAAGTCTACCTCCCCAGTACAGGCAAAGTGAGTTGTCCCTTCTCCTGTATTTCAATAGTATATTATTGTCTTCTACACTATACAAAATGTGAGGATATTGCAATTATTTGTGTATGTTTTCCCTCCAACCTACTCATCTTTCATAGTTAGTATTCATACAGTGCCTGGCACATAGAGAATTCCCAATATGTATTGGTTTAATTGATTGCTCTTTGATTGGTTTATTTTTTTACATTTACTGTAAGAATTAATCACTTTACTTTCTCCTAGGATCCTGAAGACATGAAGAGATAACATGGTTCAAATTGTATGAAGAGTATTTATATTTCCATGTTGGTTATAAGTTCTCATGCTATTTTGGATATAAGAGACACAAAACAAAAAGTTATATTTAAATCTCCTAGATAAAACATATATGCTTCTTACCAAAAAGTTGTGAGAACTAGACTTGATCATTTTTCTAATTCCTTTCCATTGCTAATCTTTATTTTAAAAGTAACATATTAACTAAACATCTACTACTTGCCCAACACAGGCAAATAGGCTCATTATCTTAAAGAAAGAGTAAAATTGCCCATAGATATTACCCTTTCTACTGCTTTATAATATTGGTTACACTTTTACTGGGCTTTTTTACTGGGCTCTTTTCTGATTAATAAACATGTCTATTGTCACATTTGCAATTGCTGGTATTATTTAGTAAATTTTTCATCTCTCATTTGAGTTTATGATCTATTGTTTCCATTTGGTTTCAATCATAACTTATAGGATGGTTATGAATAATGGTCCATCATTTGCTTTGTTAGTTATATCTTTGGTGTTTTCTGAGTTAGGTCTGGCCTCATTCCTGTTTGTAATTTATTGAATACTGGTATGTGATGTTATTTGTCACCATTATCTGGAATTTCAGTACTATGTTCAGGGCATATAAAAATGATACTCACCATTTATAGATCATTCTGTGTTGTCTTAACTTTATAATAGTGTTTTGTTGAGTTAGGAAAACAGATGTGGTTAAACCATCCATAGCTCAATAAAAATCAGATTAAATCCAGGATTGTCAAAGTAAAGGTACAAAATAACAGCCATCATGATAATACTGGCCTTGGAAATTTGAGATAACTTGCCCTTGAATATGTTATTCAAGACTTGTCGTTTCAAGTCTTCTATTCAATATAAATGGAAATAAAATTTCTTCATATATCACTCTTTATGACACTGGCATTTTCCTATCTTTTTTAAAGATCACATATTCACCTACATTTGGACTTACAGCCTGCCAAAAGTCTGATTTATGCCAGTTCTTTTGCTTTTCTCCTAATTTACTTTGAAAAAAATAAAATGAACTTTTCCCTACTTCTGTCGAGGTTTATATCTTCAATTCAAGAGGGAAAATAATTAAATTAGATGTGCAGTCTTCTTTTAATTTTTCTCAGTTATTTTTTATGATTATCACTAATCTAATGATAAATTATATCAAAAAATAACATATAAATTAATATTCTTTAATACCTGGACAGTAGCAGGTATGCTTTCAGCTCTTTTCAAACTCCGATTAACCAAAGATGAGAAGATGATCACTTGTTTAAACAAACAAAGTATATATTTCTAAAACTATGTGGGATTTATGTCAAAGCGTTTCACTTATAAACAGCATGAAAATAAACAGTGCCTGGTTTCCTAAACTTAAAAAGAAGAAGAAGAAGAAAAAGAAGAGGAGGAGGAGGAGGAGGAGAAAAAAGCACACAAGAACCCAAATAATTTGAAACAAAAGAGAAAAAAAATATGTTTTTTCATCTTTTCATTCTTATTTAGGTTTATACCAAGAATGGTGTATGGTGATGTGACGTCCTGTCAATGTCTGCAAGGAAAAGTGAAGAAATTATAAATTAATCTAAATAGTTTGACCAAATTAACATTTTTACCAAAATATATACATTTACTTAAAAATATGCAAACATATATAATATTTTAGCTAAAATACATATTTCAGGTACAGCGACATAAAAATATATGGCACATAAAAGATTTAGAGTAGGGGGACTTCATATTTTACTAAAAATTTTCCCTATTCTCTGTTTTGCTTTTATATATAAAGCATTATGTCAACACATATGTATAACAAGGATGTTATATCAAATAAAAATTAAATCTCCATTTGAACATTCAGGCTGCCATACCTGTATGGGAGGCTTATAATATGAAATTCCTAATGTAAACCAATAAATTCAGACAGTTTCAAATGTGAATTTTATTTCAAACTGGAAACACATCAGAAAACTATTCACTCATTTATTCATTCATCTAAAAATAGATTTATTGAATACCAGCTATGTGCCAGGTAGTATTCTAAATACTGGAACTTTCATATGGAAGCAAATAATAACATAATAAGTAAAATTTTAATCTGAAACATCCAGATGATTAAATTGAAAGATGAGGTTTTTTTCTGCTTAATAACTCTCTCAATTTATCCATGCAATGTTACTTAAATAAAATCTTAATCATAAAAAAAATTATCTATGTATAAATAAATGAAGTGATTTCTGGATTTCTGGAGTAGAAATCACAAATCTGGAATCTAGTCACTTGCTGGGAACTTAGGCTAGTCACTTTATCATATGAGATTTGGTTCCACTGGTAAATTAGAGTGCATTATCAGGTTTATGGAAAAATGCAATCAGGAAACAATTAAAATACCCTGGGAAAGTATGTTAACAAAAGCATGCAAAAGATGCTATGGGAGTAAAGAGAGGAAGAAGTACCTCTCTTCCTAATAGTCATTCTGCCAACAGTAAGAAGGATGGATTTGAGAGAGTTGGGAAGAGAGCCAGAGATACCAGTTAAAACAGTGTTATAAATTATGTGAGATTTAACGGGTCCCTAAACATTGACACTGGCAGTGAACTTGAAGAATAAAAGACAGACTTGAGGGATATTGAAGACATAGAATTAAGAGAAGTTGGTTGATAAACTGGATAATGTAAAGTGAGATTGAGGGAGAGAGAGTCATGCAGGTTTAGATTAGATTGGGGTGCATTAACTAAGATAGAAATAGCAAAGGGAATAAAAAACGAGTGATAAGAAAATGAGCAGCCTAGGAAGGGATTTGATTTATGAGTGCATTTGGAATATCCACCTGTAAAAATCCTGTAGGCAAATGGATATATAGATCTGGCACTAAGGAAAAAGAATGGTGCTGATGATAAACATTTTTGAGTTATGCATTCACTCGGTACATATTTAGGGAGTGCCTACTATCAGACATGCACTTTTCTCCATGCTGGGAACTCAGCAGTAAACAAAGCAAAGTCCCTGCATCAAATAATTTATATTTTATTGGAGGAATCCAGAACAAATTTTAACAAGTATGTAATTTGTCAGATTGTGTTAACTATAATGAAGAGAAAATAAAGTAGGGTGAATGGGATAAAGGGTGCCAGAAATAGGGGTAAGTGTTTGTAATTCATGTAATGTGATCAGAAAAGACCTGTTCATGTGAGAAATAGCAAAGAGATTAGTGTGACTGGTGTTGAGTGAGTACAGGAAAGCATGATGGGAGATGTCACAGAGAGAGTAAAGGCCAGAATATGTAGTCTTTTACAGGTCACTGAGGTACGTTAGTTGTCAATATGAGCAAGATTAGAAGTGTTTGGAGAGGTTGAGGAGAGGAGCACGATCTGACTTATTTTCTGAAGGACTGTTATGACTACTATGCAAAAAATGAGTGGCTGTAGTGTATAATGGTAGAAACAAGGAGATAGGTTATGATGCTATTGTATAAATTTAGATAAACAAAAAAGGGTGCTTGGACCAGAGTGTTTGGTAGTAAAAGTGATGAGAAGTGGTATGATTCTAGACATATTTTAAAGATAAGTGACAGGATTTTCTGATCTATTGGAATTGGAATGTGAAAGAAAGAAAGGAGTACAGAATGACTCTAAGGATGTTGACTGGAAAATTGGAAGAACAAGAAGAATGGGATTGGCCCTTACTAAATGGAAAAGTTTGCAGAAAAAGTAGGTTTGGAAGCCTGGGGAATTTAAGTGAAATCCCTATATGTACGAGAATATCTAAAGGCAGTTGGACATATGAGAACAGTTGGAGGCATCAACATGTAAATTGTAATTAAAGCCATGAGACTAGATTAACTCATCATGGAAGTAAGTATTGGTGAGAAACAATTTCTCGGAGTAGAGCACTTCAAAATTTGGAAGTCTTGGAAATAAAGAATCAGAAAAGGAAACTGATTAAGTACAGCCACTTAGGTAGGATTAAAAAATAATAACAGCAAAAGTCAAGAAAATAAAGTATTGCAAACAAAAGGATCCCTTGTGTCAATGATGCTAGTAGATGAAGTAAGAGAACAGAAACTTGACCATAAAATTTTACTCATATGTAATTCAGTGGTTACTTTGACAGGAGTAGTTATAGGGTCAGGGGCAAAAGTATGATTAGAGTAGTTTTAAGAAAGAATGAAAAGAGATCTTTTAGAGAAAGCAAGCAAAAGATTTGTTTCCCAAGGAGTTTTGCATAGGGAAGGGAAGAAATTGATGGTTACTCAGAGGAGAGAACTGCTGGAGCAATGCTTCTTAGTATGTGATGGTGCTCTAATCTAGTGCACAGTAGAGTGTCCTCAGCTGGGAGCTATGACAGTCTCTCCAGAGGAAAGAAGTAGGAAAAGAGCACAAATGTCAGTAAGTGGGTGATTGTGGTGATGGGAATTTAATGGAAGTTCTCTACTTATTGTTTTATTCATTCAGTTACATCGCAAGCAAGATCATCACCTGTTAAGTGAGGAGGGGGAGTTGAGGAGGAGGTTTTAGCAGAAAGAGGTTGGTATGAAATAGTTGTCTAATAGAACAGGAGAAAAAATCAGTTATTTCCAGGCAGCATTAGGAGCTCACTTGAGTTAGTGCTAATGAATTTTAAGAGAAACATGTCAGCATGGTTTTGTGTTTTTTTCTCCAACTGTGTTTAACTCATGGGTGCAGGTAGAAAGGAGGTGGAGAGGTGGATTTAGCAAAGGTCTGGGTTTTACCAGGTGAGTATGATACACCTAAAGAGGAGAAAGTCGGAGAAGAGGGTACATGGGAAGAAGTGGTTATAACAACTGATCACAGATTTTAAGCTGGGTAAAGAGACAGGAAAGGGCAGTGCACGCACCCCCAAAATTTATATATTAAAATCCTAAAGCCCAGTGTGATAGTATTAGGAGCTGGACCTTTGGGAGGTGATTAGCTCACAAGGGCAGAAGGAGATGTGTGCCCTTATAAAGGGGTACAATATGAAGTCTGTGAGCTGGAAAAGGGCTCTCCCCTTATCATGCTGGTTCCCTGATCTCAGGCTTCTAGCCTCCAAAACTGGGAGAAATAAATCTATGTTGTTTATAAACTACTACCCAGTCATTGTTATTTTGTTATAGATGCCTGAGCAGACTAAGACAGTGAAATTAATGAATTATTGGTCCTAGTGAGATTGAAGTCTTGTTGGAGTCAGGGTACAGAAGAGGGTAAGCTGGAAGGATGGAATTGAAGTTCAAAAATAGAATATTTGTAGACGAGATTACGGAAGGCTTTCAATTATTAATAATGACAAAGGTATGAGCAGGGGGGTGAAGAGGTGCTGTGGGTTAGAGGACAAGATCATTGGTGCAGAGGAAAGAAGAAACTAAGAGGCCAGAAAAATAAAATAATTATCCTCATGGGTATTAAAATCACCAAGAATTAAGACACGAGTAGAGTTAGAAAATGAGATGAGCTAGGAGCTAACATTTTCAAGAAATGAAAGTGAAGAAGCAAAGTTTCTGTTACATAAAACGATAATCGAGGGTCAATGGAGATATGGTTAGGTGAGATGAAAGTCACGGCTGGGTGTTTTAGTGAGCAGAAAGTGAGATATTCTGAAAGAAGCAATGAGAAGTGAGGGGATCCCCTACCCCACACCCACAGTCCCTATGACATGAGTGGTGTTGTGGGGAAATAACCTCCACATCAGAGGGCTGCAAGGAAAATAGTGTCAGGGGCTGGTGGTGGTGAGAGAACTAGGTTTCCATTAGAACAAAATGGTGAAGGAAAAAATTGAGAGAAAGATTAAAGGTACAGGAGAGTGTGCTGATGATCAGCTTTTCGTTTCCGTAGGGCATGTGCAAAAGGGTTTTAGAAACTGAAGAGGAATGAAATTGGGGATCAAAAGGGGCAAAATAATCGAGCCATATGGGGATTAGAGTCCACAGAATAAGGGAGGACCTAGGAGTTTTAGGATTATTGCAGCACCGAAGGAGCAGTGAAAAAGGAGAAAATGAGATTAGCCTAACCTGAGGGTCCCAAGGCACAAAGTAGTAGTGAGACAGTTTATTTTGAGGGCAGGATGGGATTGAGTGCCTTTGCAGGAACACATGGAGATCTGGGGCTCTTTTTGGACTTCCCACTTTCTGGCCAGCAGAAGGGTATTCCTACTATGAGCAGAGGGACATTTTTTTGGCACATTTTAATAGTGGCTTACAGTACGATCTACACAGTCTCAAGGATAGGAAAACTGCTTACCTCTATCTAGCCCTTAAAGCATTTTCTCCTACTTGTGTACCAGTCTTCTCCGAGTAAAACATCTTGAGAACAAGTATCTATTAATTTTGTATTCCCAGTGCTTATCAAAGTTCCTGGCACAGAGTATCCTCTAAACCAATATTTATTGTGTAAGTGAATAGAATAGTATTAAAAATGCCAACCTGGAAGGGTTATTTAAATGATTAAACTGGATTATATATGCATTACTTATAGTAAACTGAAAATTGTATGCATACACTAATATTATGTGTGAATGATTCCTCCCTAGTTTTATATTTTTCCTAGTTATATTTAAAAACGCATCTAACATTAAGGCATGTTTCCTTGACAACAACTGTAAAGAAATAACACCCTCCTCCTTCTTATTATCTGAATGTTAAACATATTTTAAGAGTATTTTGATTATTGAAGCCTGTTAAAACCTGAAAACACTAAATGTCTATCCCTGAGTAGAAGACAGGGTCTTCCTTCCAGCCAACTGGTGTCAATGAAGAACAGTTACTAAAAACAGAAAAATGGAATTCATAGGGCAAAGTCTAATGATTCAAGGAAAGAGAACGGGTCTCATTTTCTCTTGGATCAGACATTAACCACTTCACCTGTGTAGTCTGCAGTCACTCCAGGACAGAATGACATGGACCAGTTACTGTAATAAGATCTCTGAGAGGGAAAGGGTGGTGCCTGTGAACTCTAGAGTTCAAACTATATTCTTTTCACACCAGACTGTTGGGAATATGGAACCCATTCTTTTAATGTGTTTCCTTTTTGATTTTTCTAAACTAAAAACATTTGAGGCTGTCTGTTGGGGCAGAAAGAATTAGGGGAAGTCATATTTGTTCATGTATGCGTCAGAACTTTCAAAGAAAAGGGACTCAGTGAAGCCAGAAGGATACTAGCAAGGGACATCAATAGGGAAAAATGAGGTGGTGTGATTCTAGCTTTTTTCCCTCATTCAGACATGATCTCAACTATGAATAGTCCACAGGCTTTTATTTTCAAGCTCTCATTTTTGTGCTTATCTTGTATATTTCTGATTTTATCTTCCTAAGAAAGGTGGCATACCTTTAGATCATGCTCTCTAATGATGCTCTATAAACAATTTAAAGTTTAAAAGAACATATGTAAAAATGGCCAATTGAGGTTTAATCATGAATGAATACAGAATTGTATTTAATACTATTTTGGCATCTGCATAGATCAATGTTTGTTCATTCCTTAGAATATTAACATGTGATCTGAGAAAACAAGTGACTTTTGTGGTTAAATAAGTTTAAAAACACTGGGTTAAACAGTTAAACAGACTTCTTGTATCAGAACTTTTTGGAGCATTTAATATGTATTTGCTCTATGACTCTCAAAAGGGAGGTGTAGCGTGAATTCCTAATACTTAATCCCAGAAACTCCTTTCTTGGAGTACCTGTTAACAATCTAAGTGTCATCCACAAAATACAATCAGAAAATACTAATCTAGATGATTGTATATATATTTTTTATCCTTTAGCCTATTGAACTGAAGAATTATTAAGAAGCCTTATTTTTTTTTTCTTTATACATTTTATTGGGGAATATTGGGTGATAGTGTGTTTCTCCAGGGCCCATCAGCTCCAAGGAGTTGTCCTTCAATCTAGTTGTGGAGGGCGCAGCTCAGCTCCAAGTCCAGTCATCATTTCCAATCTTTAGTTGCAGGGCGCACAGCCCACCATCCCATGCAGGAATTGAACCAGCAACCTTGTTGTTGAGAGCTCACACTCTGACCAACTGAGCCATCCAACTGCTCTTCCAGAAGCTCAGTGGCAGCTCATTGTTGTCAATCTAGTTGTGGAGGGCGCAGCTCACTGGCCCACGTGGGAATCAAACCAGCAACCCTGTTGTTCAGAGCTTGCACTCTAACCAACTGAGCCATCTGGCTACCCTAAGATGCCTTATTCTTGTATTTCATAGTAAACCCCTCTACTTGCTTACGTTTAAAAAACTTGATTATTCTGCAGAATTCAATTTGCAAGTAACATCCATCTGTCTATCTGCCTGACTATGAGGTGTGATCACAAAATACAGTAAATATTTAAATTTTTTAAAATGTATTACAGTAAAAGACACATTGCCATTAATCTCCCTCAAAATACACCCCCTCACTTCACACACACTTATCCCATTGTTCTTGCCCCTTTCTGAAGCAGTTCTGGAAGTCCTCTTTTGTGTCATTAGTGGTGCTGTCATGGCTGCCTCCAATGTCCTGAATCGATTTAAAAGTTTACCTTTTATGGTCATTTTGACTATGGGGAAGGGCCGGAAGTTTCACGTGCCAAATCTAGTGAATAAGGTGGATGAGGATACACTGTAATGTTTTTATTTGACAGACATTTTCATTCCAAAAGTGGATCTGTGACACGGAGTCTTTCCATTGTGATCAAGAAATACAGTGAATGCTGCTGCTGAGTGCCATGCAATGAAAAGGCAGCGATCTTCACTATGGGAAGTAGCGCATTGAACCTTAGTTAACAGTATGTGACAAGTTTCAGCTTGTTCAGTGCAGTCAGTTGGGTGTGAGCTACGATTGAGAGAAGATGTGTTTTAAACTGTGCCATAAATCATCCTCCTTCATGACAACACTCAGTGTCACACATTGCATCTGGTATGGAAATTTCTGTCAAATAAAAACATTACAGTATGTCTTCATCCACATATTCATTGGATCTGACACCATGTGACTTCTAGCTCTTCCCCAAAGTCAAAAAGATTCAGGACATGAAGGCAGCACCACAGCACAACTAAAGACATTCACAAAAGAGGACTTCCAGAACTGCTTCAGAAAGTGGCAAGAACAATGGGGTAAGTGTGTTCGAAGAAAGGGGGAGTATTTTGAAGGGGATTAATGGCAATGTGTCTTTTACTATAATAATTTGTTTTTATTTAAACATTCACTAAATTGCTTGATGACACCTCGTATCTGTCTGTCTGTCTATCTGTCTATCCATCGATCTGCCTACCTACGTATCTATCTGCCTGCCTACCTAAGTGAAATTGGCCTGTAACTTTCTCTTTCATGCTGTCTTTGTGAAGTTCGGGGTGTCAGGGTTATGCTGTCAACTTTATATAAATGAATTGGAGACCCTTGCATTGGTGACATCATTTTTAAATTCTAGTTTGTTAACAATATTCCATCAGTCTATTGACTCACCCAGGTGCTGTGTGATAATGGGCAAGTAACAATCTCCTGATGGCTCATTGTTGATATATATCTATATATCTATATCTATATCTATGTCTATGTCTATGTCTATGTCTATGTCTATATATAAATGATGATAAAAATACTTCATAGAGTTTTTGTGAAAATAAATGAAATTATGCCTATAAATCACTTAGCAGATAATCTGGCTCTTAACACCAAATGAACATTAGCTATTGTCATTGTTACTATTCAGGACAGCCAGGCTATTTTTGTCACCCATCACCAATCACATGTCGTTATTTGGCATGCACTGGGATGGCATTTTCGACCTCTGGCCCATTTGCTCATTGACTACTAATCTTGGCTCTGTGAATACTAATGGGTTTAAACTTTTGAAGAGTAACTCTTATCCTGGGAGGTGTCTGTGTGACACATAGGCAGCATGTGTGAACCAGCAGTTTGTATTTAGGTGGAAAGTGTGACTTGACAGGAGCCTCTAGAGAGTCATCACTGCCTAATAGGTTTCCTTAATGACAAGTCAATTAAGAACTTGTATTTGCAAAGTGCTTTGCCATCATTGTTTTACCTTCAGTTCTTTGAGCCATTACTATCATCTTACTGATGAAACAGAGATACAGGAAGGCTTATTGACTTGCATTTGGCTACATTGTCTGAAATTCCAGGCACTCTTGGGATTTGGGCCTCAAGAATCCTGCCATTCTAAGCAAACAGGGTTAGGTTCTCTCAGTAGACACACTCAGGAGGCAAGGGAACTGAATGTAGACTGATCACAAACTGTGAGAGGCTTAAGGGCTTTTGGTCTGTAAAACAGTTTTGTGATTGTCCCCAAATCATTCCATTAATAGCCTTTCTCTAACAGTCATTATTTGCTCATTATATTATTGGCCAGTATCAAAATCAGACACCATAGAGTAAAAGACTTTTATTTTAACACATGAGATATTCTAGCACAACAATCATAAGATTTAATCCTTAAGTGAAAATAAAGAAATGCCCTTTAACTTCTCTGTAAATACAGCAGTGCAGATAGAAACACAGACATTTTGTAGCCCACAAAAGGATTTTTCATTTCCTGTGAAGGAAATAGCTAACAATAACATTTGAAGCTTTTAAATTCGGGACTTGGTTAAGACTGACTACATTACAGTTTTTCTCATATAAATACCTTTTATTAAATACTGAAATAAAATAGCCCAAAATGTACAGTGATTATATCTGGATGGGGAATTATATAAAATCTTTATTTTCTTCTACATGCATCTTAATTTCCATATATATTATAATGAACATCCATTATTTGTAAATATTATATGCATGAATACATACATAAAAATATTTTTAAATATCCTTATGTTTTATCTATTATTTTTATTTTAAAGAGGGCTGAAACTATAATTATAAAATACTCTGCCAGCTTCTTTTAGAAAACATTCTCTCATTATCTGAAGTTTTGTTCTCTACTCTTAGATCAAAGCTTTTTAGTGACAACTGAAATAAGATCTATGTCAGTCTGTAACAAATTTTGCAGTTCAAAACAAATATGTCTCAGAATGTGCAATTACTATTCTCAGTAAGTAGAACATATTCAATGTTGAAAATATCATGATACAGTTAGAAAGACTCTGGCCATTTTACATGCAGCGTAAATTCATTTTGTTCCCAATATATTTTTTATCTTTAGGCTAATATAAAGGGATATAATGATAAGGCAAGTTGAGTTTTAAATGTTATGAACAATATATGAAAATAAATAGAAATTTATTAAATGTCAACCTTATACAACATGCTATACTAAACAATGTACAAAATAAAATATAAGATACAGTCTCCATCCTCATCGTTGCCTATAATATAGGCCTTCTCATCTTTTGCTAGGCTATTTCAGTAACCCTTTAAATGATCTCTGTGCTAGAATACTACTATATTTAAAATGTCATTGTGATCATCTTTAAAGTCTCCTCATGCCTCCTTCCCTTCATGATAAATTCCAAACTCTTTGGCATAACGAAGAAGATCATCTCTGATCTGGCCCGTCTTTTCATCTTCATCTTTTGCCAGCCCATCTCAAATTAACTCTGAAGCAAGGTAGAACTACTGGAGCTTCCTCACGTTCCAGGCAGTTCCACATCTGTATACATCTGGCTATTACTGTTCCTCTGCCTTTAATGTCATTGACACTCATGAGGGAAAGAGGTTAGCATTTCTTGTCTTTTTCTCTACCTTCTTAAAGAGATGAGTAGTGACTTATCTGATTGTTGAGACTGAGAACCATACATGCACTAGGTTAACATGTTCAAGGTCACTATTCATATGTGATTTTTCATGTCTCATGGTAACTTGCCTCCATTCTGCACCCTTAGGTTCAATGAATTTGTGATCTATGTGTTTGGCCAATTAAGTTTGAGAACTTGTTGCAATGATGTTGCTAACCTTTTTTTGATATCAAAGGGATTATTTGTTATGAATTTGCACCATCTGGACAGTTAAACACGTTTACTATTTGGAAGTGCTGAAAAGACTGCGTGTAAAAGTTAGACAAACTGAACTTTTCATGGCTCTTGCATCACGACAATGCACCAGCTCACGTGGCACTGTCTGTGAGGGAGTTTTTAGCCAGTAAACGAATAACTGTATTGGAACCCCCTCCCTACTCACCTGATCTGGCCCCCAATGACTTCTTTCTTTACCCAAAGATAAAGGAAATATCGAAAGGAAGACATTTTGATGACATTCAGGACATCAAGGTTAATATGACGACAGCTCTAAAGGTCATTCCAGAAAAAGAGTTCCAAAATTGTTTTGAAGGGTGGACTAGGCGCTGGTGTCAGTGCATAGCTTCCCAAGGGGAGTAATTTGAAGGGGACCATAGTGATATTCAGCAATGAGGCATTAGCACTTTTTCTAGGATGAGTTTGCGAACTTAATTGTCCAACATATATGTCCTAGCCCTTTTAAGTTAAACCTGGATCAACTGGATCTACAAATAAGCCTGTAACTCAGTCAGTTCTGCTTGAAAGCCCTGCTTGGTGTTTACATGCCACTATATTCTCCCATCCAGCTCTGCAAAGGAGCTTTATATCTGAAACGTGCATAGGAAATAGAGGCCAGGCCTTCCTGTTGTAGGCTATAGAGAGCAGTCTGAATGTTCTTACTATAGTAGTTTTGTCACTTAGTTTCTAGTGTAATTATTTAGTAAAATTTATTTATTTATTTGATTGTTTGCTAATGCTTTTTACTTAGTACTAAATCTTTCAGCAGCAAAAGCTAAAAAAAAGAGAAGAAAATCCAAAGTGAATATTTAATGAAAAATTAAGCACTCAATTTCTGTTTCTTAAGAAAAGTAATGATGAATATGTAAGTTGTACAAAATATTTGTTGATATTTACCAAGAAGGCTGCTGAGCACCCAAAAACCAGGAGACAAAAAAATGTGCTGTGGAACATCAGTGTTACTTCAAAAGTTAATAGATTTTAGGAAAATTGTGTCCAAAGATAACAATTTAACATGTGAAACTCCTGACTCTGTATTTGCATATTAATCTATGAAGCATCTCATTTTTTATTTGGAGGAATGTCGGTTCCTCTAAATTAATTTCACTCATTTTCTATTCCAAGTTTTCTTCTGCAAGTAAAAAAGGTAAGCAATAGCTGTTAATGTGTTGTCTCCATTAGCAGCAGAAAAATTTTGCAATAAGTTAGGTACTGGTTTTGTAAACATGTGATCAAAATTTGTATCAATTAAGTTTATTTGAATAACGAATCAGTATCTTTCATCGAAATTACAGAATCAAAGTATAGCTCTTGGTGATCCATTCTATTGAAGATAACATATGTAATGCCATTGTGAATGCTATTGTAAGATCAGTTGAAAATTCTGAAATTGAAAGTAAAGTTTTTTGCTTTGGGATTTATGATAAAATACACATTTTGGTGTACCACATTGCCATGATATAAGCAATATTCTTTATAAATTAAGAATCCTAAGGGGTAGAACTGTTTGCAATTTTATGAAATACACATGTAATTCAGAATTTAATCCAAACAAACTGTGATACTCTACGAATATAAACAGAAGAAAGTACTTGGAGTGGAGAAAAAAGTATTATGAAAATATTTAGTTTTCAATATTTATACATTTTGATACCACTCCCCAATATAATTGAGGACCTCTTCTACTTAGTAGAATGCACTTTGAGCATATCAATAATTTAGCACCCAGAGAGAGTATTTTCTCAATTAAATATATTATGGTCCACAGAAAAAGTCCATTTATGATGTCAAGAATTGAAAAAAATACATTCTTTAGAAAGAAACAAAAACAAATGACAAAGCATTAGACACACGTGTAACCAAGAAACTAAGTAAAATATATGGATATGTACCTAGAATTATTACTGTGCTTATGTTATTTATAAATTTCCATAAAATAAATACTAAGCTTTTTCAGATTTTCCTATAATGTATATTGCAATATGTTTTGTTTGATTTTTGAAAGAATTTTTTTCCAGTCTTATTAAATTCATTGGGGTGACATTGGTGAGTAAAAATCACAAGGTTTCAGGTATACATGTCTCTTACACATTATCTATGTATTGCATTGTGTGTTCACTACCCAAAATCAAATCACCTTTGACACTACATATTTGACCCTCTTTTATCTCCCCTCTTTCCACCTTATGCTCTGTTAACCACTAAACATTATCTGTGTCTTTGAGTTTTTGCTTATTTGTTTGTCTTGTTCATTTGTTGCTTTCAGTTTTATATCCCACAGATAAATGAAATCATATGGTTCTCAGCTTTTTCTGACTTGTTTTGCCAAGCAGGATAATCTCAAGATCCATCCATGTTGTCGCAAATGACAACATTTCATCTTTTCTTATGACAGAATAATATTCCATTGTGTATATGTACCACACCTTCTTTATCCAATCATCTATTGAAGGACACTTTGGTTATTTACATGTCTTGGCCACTGTGAATAATGCTGCAATAAACATCGAGCAAATATATCTTGATGGATAAATGTTTTCAGATTTTTTGGATAGATACCCAGACGGCAGATTGCTTGGTCATATGGTAATTCTATTCTTAATTTTTGAGGAACCTCCATATGTTTTCCATAGTGACTATAGCAATTTACATTCCTACCAGCAGTGTATGAGGTTTCCTTTTTCTCCAGTTCTGCTCCAACACTTCTTATTGCTTGTCTTGTTGATAATAGCCATTCTAACAGGTATGAGGTGGCACCTCAGTATGATTTTGGTTTGCACTTCCCTAATAGCTAGTGACGTTGAGCATCTTTTCATATATCTGTTGGCTGTTTGTAGGTCTTGAGAGAAGTGTCTATTCAGGTCTTCTGCCCGTTTTTTAATTGGATTTTTTGTTGTTGTTGAGTTGTATAAGTTCTTTATATATTTTGGATATTAGTCCCTTATTGGAGACATTATGTGCAAATATCTCCTCCCATTCGGTTGGTTGTCTCTTTGTTTTGTTGATGGGTTTATTTTGCTGTGCAGAAGCCTTTTATTTGATATAGTCCCATTCATTCACTTTCACTTTTACCGTTGCATTTGAAGTCAAATTCATAAAATCCTCTCTAAACCCAGGTCCATAAATTTAGTACCCATGCTTTCTTCTTTGTAATTTATTGTTTCAGGTCTCATGTTTAGGTCTTTGATCCATTTGAGTTAATTTTAGTGTGTATTGACAGATAGCAGTCAAGTTCTATTCTTTTACACATGACTTTCCAATTTTACCAGCACCATTTATTGAAGAGGCATTCTTTTCTCCATTGTATATTTTGGGCTATTTTGTCAAAAATTCCCTGCTTGTATATATGTGGGTTTATTTCTGGGTTCTCAATTTCATTCCATCAATCTGTATGTCTGTTTTTCTTCCAAAATCCATGATGTTTTTATTATTGTTGCTTTGTGATATAATTTGGACTCAGGGAGTATGAAACCTCCAGCCTTGTTCTTTCTATTCAGTATTGCTTTAGCTATTCAAGGTCTTTTTTGATTCCATAAATATCTGATGATTTTTTTGTTCTAGTTCTTTAAAAAGTGCGCTTGGAATTTTGATGGGGATTGCGTTAAATGTGAATATTGCTTTGGGTAATATGGCCATTTTAACTATGTTATTTCTTCCAATCCAAGAACATGGAATATCTTTCCATTCTTTATGTGTTCTTCAATTTCTTTTAGTAATGTCTTATAGTTTTCAGTGTATGGGTCTTTCACATCCTTTGTTAAGTTTATTGCTAGGAGTCTTTAGGGTTGTTCTGTTTAAAGAATGATGTCTTATGCAAAGAGTGACAGTTTGACTTCTACATTCCCCATTTGGGTGCCTTTCATTTATTTCTTTTGCCTTTTGCTTTAGTTAGAACTTTCAGCACTATGTTGAACTACAGTGGTGAGAAGGGGCATACTTCTCTTGTTTCTGATCTTAGAGGAAAAGCTTTCAGTTTTTCATCATTATATATGCTATTGGCTGAGGATTTTTCATATATGACCTTTACTATGTCGAGGTACTTTCCTTCTATACCCATTTTATTAAGTGTTTCCATCATAAATCGATGTTGTATCTTGTAAAACACTTTTTCTGCATCTATTGATAGGATAGTATGATTTTTATTCTTTATTTTGTTTATGTGGTGTATAACATTGATTGATTTGCATATGTTGAGCCATCCTTGCGCCCCTAGAATATGCCCCACTGGATTGTGGTGTATAATTTTTTTTAATTCATTGTTGTATTTGATTTGCTAGTATTTTGAATTTTTTGCATCTATGTTCATCAGAGATTGGTCTGTAGTTTTCTTTCTTGTTTGTTATCCTTACCAGGTTTTAGTATCAGGGTATTGTTGGCCTCATAAAATGAGTTAGGAAGTATTGCCTCTTCTTAATTTTTTTTGGAAGCATTTGAGGAGGACAGATATTAAATTATTTCTGAATGTTTGGTAGAATTCACTAGTGACGCCATGTGGTCCTGGACTTTTTCTTTTGGGTCAATTATGGATGATTGTTTCAATTTCCTTACTGTTGATCAGTCCATTTAGATTATCCAGTTCTTTGTGATGCAGTCTGGAAAGGTTATGTATTTCTAAAAACTTGTCCATTTCTTCTAGGTTATTGAATTCAGTGGTAGATGGTCTTCCATACTCTTCTTGTATGATCTTTTGTATTTCTGTGATATCCATCATACCTTCTCTTTTATTCCTAATTTTGTTTGTTTTTTTCTTTTTCTCTATTTTCCCTACTAATTCTGACCAGGGGATTGACAATTTTATTGATCTTTTCAAAGAACTAGATCTTTGTTGTGTTAATTTTTTTCTATTTTTTTTTTGTTGTTGTTGTTGTTCTCTATTTCATTTAATTTTGCTCTAAATTTTGTTATCTTTCTTCTGCTGACTTTGGGTTTCATTTGTTCTCCTTTTTCTAGTTCTTTAAGATGTAATGTTAGGTTGTTTATTTGGGATTTTTTGTTTGTTTGTTTCTTGAGTTAAGCCTGTAATGACATAAATTTCCCTCTTACCACTTTCACAGCATCTGAAAAGTTTTGATATGTGTATTTTATTCTCATTTGTTTCTATATATCTTCTGATCTCTCCTTTTATTTCTTCTTTGACCCAGTCGTTCTTTAGTAGCATGTTGTTTAATTTCCATGTATGTGTGGATTCTCCTGCTTTTTTAAAAATTGATCTCCAATTTCAAAGCATTGTGGTCAAAGAATATGTTTGGTATGATTTCAGTTTTCTTCATCTTGCTGAGGCTAGTTTTGTGTCCCAACGTAAGGTCTATTCTAGAGAATATTCCATGTGCACTAGAAAAAAATGTATAGTCTGGTGTCCAAGGATAGTAGGCTCTGTACATGTCAAATATGTGCATTTTGTCTAATGTCTGACCTAAAGCTGATATTTCCTTATTGATTTTTCTCTTTGAATAATCTATCCATAGTTGTCAATAGAGTTTGTAAGTCCCCTACTATAATTGTGTTTTTGTCAGTTTCTCCCTTTGGTTCTGTTAGCAGTTGCTTTATATATTTTGGTGCTCCCTGATTGGGAGCATATGTATTGATAAATTGTATGTCTTCTTGTTGTATTATTCCCTTTATCATGATGAAATGTCCATCTTTGTCTCTTATTACATTTTGTATCTTGAAGTCTGTTTCGTCAGATGTATGTTTAACCACTTTTCTCTGAATGCCATTTATTTGGAGTATCATTTTCTATCCTTCACTTTGAGTCTATATATGTTATTGCAGGTAAGATGTGTCTTTTGGAGGCAGCAGATGTTTCGGCTTTATTTTTTGAGCCAGTCTTCTATTCTGTGCCTTTTATTGGTGAGTTCAGTCCATTTACATTTAGGGTGATTATTGCTATATGAAGATTTCCTATAGACATTTTGCATTTTATTTTCTGTTAGCTCCGTGTCTACATTGTTGGGCTTTTTTGCCTTCTTGTTTCGGTTATTTTAATATGGTGGTATTTTATGATTTTCCCCTCTATTTCCTTTCTTTCCCCCTATGTTGTGTTTCAGTTCTGGATTTTTTTTTTTTTTTTTGGAGTGGTCACTATTATGTAAAAAAAGTTACATTTATACAGAAGTCCTTCTGCATGAATCTTATCTGTATCCCCTTTGCAAATTCAGATGAAAGAATTTTATTTTTAAAAAATAGCATAGACACAGACAATAGTTTAGTGGTTACCAGAGGGTAAGGGGGGTGGGGGGTGGGAGATGAGGGTACGGGGCATCAAATATATGGTGATGGAAGGAGAACTGACTCTGGGTGGTGAACACACAATGGGATTTATAGATGATGTAATACAGAATTGTACACCTGAAATCTATGTAATTTTACTAACAATTGTCACCCCAATAAATTTAAAAAATAAATTTAAAAAATAGCTTTTAAAAAGAACTATTTTATACATTTTTATTAAAAAAAATTGTGAGTCAATCCATAAATATTCCAAAAATTCTGTAGTTTTATTTACTTTTTGTGTGTTCTTTCTCTCTCAAAACTATCCAAATTTGGGTTATAAAGTATATGATCAGTCTCCATGTACATGGAATACTCCGAAAGTAAGAAGGGTGTGATCAGCAGAAGTAGAAAAATAATGAACAAAACAGAACTTAATTCCCTGACTGTACTTGGCTAAAGTTTTTCACTTATCCTTTGTAAGAAAAGTTTTCATATTCACAGAATTGCATTGTTATGGACTGAATGTTTGTGCCCTCCCCAAAATTCATACATTGAAACTTTAACCTGCAGTGTGATAGTATTTGAAGGTAGATCCTTTGGAAGGTAATGATGTTTAGATTAGGTGATGAAAATTGGCCCCTATCATGGGATTAGTGTCCCTATAAAAAGAGAAAGAAAAACCAAAGTTCTCTATCTTTACCACATAAGGACACAGTGAGAAGAGAGGCATTTGCAAGCCAGGAAGAGTGCCCTTACCAAGAACCCAAATTTCAGGCACTGTGACCTTGGATTTCCCAGTCTCCAGAACTGTGACAAATAAATGTCCATTGTTTATGGTACCTAGACTATGGTAATTTGTTACAACAGTGTAAACTAAGACATGCTTTTTATACTATTTATAGCCATTGTATATGATTATACATACATATATGTATGCACATCATTTTTATTCAACAGTGTAAATGGAGTTTATGATAAATGTTTTCTAACTACTGTATTTCTGGCATTATCTTAGGCACTGGGTGAGAAACAAAATCCTCATCCTCACTGAGTTTGCATTATAGTCTGTGTATGAAGGTGTTGAGAGAAGCAGACAATCACCAAAACAAGATTAAATATAGAGAATATTGTACTAAAATAAGTGCTAGAAAAATTAAACAGGGATCGGACAGAGAAGGCTGAGTAGAGGAGATCAGGTATTTAGATATATTGGCCAAGGAAGGTATTACTGAGAAGTTTCTGAGAAGGGCAGAAGACCGAGCAGGACAATATTATAATCCAAAGATTATGGAGATTTGAGCCAGGGTGGTAGCGTCAGAGGTAAAAAAAAGAAGTATTCAAATTCCAGGATTATTTTAAAAGTAGAACTAGCCAGTAGGATTTCCTCATGGATTTTATGTGTGATAAAAGGGAAGAATGGAGCTTACGTTCATCTTAGCTGAGAAAGTGGAAATATGGTTCTGACATTATACTGAAATAAGCAAGACAGCAGGAGGAACATGCTTTGGAAAGAATCAAGAGCTCAATTTTGTACATTCTAAATTTGAGATGTCCATTAGATATCTGAATGTAGAGGTCTGATAGATGGACATATGAGATTAGACTTCAGAGGAGAGGTCTAGTCTTGACATACAAATTTGGGATTTATCTGCAATTAGATTATCGTTAGAGAAATAATTCCAGATGAAATTACTCAAGGAGAATGTAGATAAAAAAGAGATCTCCAAGAACTAAGTCTTGGGGAATTCCAACATTTAGAGTTCAGGGAGATAAGGAGAAACCATTAAAGGGTACTGAGATTAGGCAGCCAAGAAGCAGGAAGAAAACTGAGACTACGTCATGCCCTGGAAGCAAAGTGAAGGAAGTTTGTCAAAGACAAGGGAGTTAATCACTGTGTCCAATGATGAAACAGTAAGTAGGATGAGGAAAGAGAATTACACATTGGATTTAATAATATGGAATTAATTAGTGACCTTGCCATTAGCAGTTTTACTGGCTTAGATGGAGGAAAGACTCGTTTCAATGATTTTCACAGGAGAGGAAAGAAATAGGAGATGGAAAGTATAGAATATTAATTTGAGGAGTTTTGCTGCACAGAGAGGCAGAAACATTGGGCAGTTGCAAAAGGAATAAGTGGAACTGATGGATTATTTTCATTTAAAAAATAGGATAAATAACATGTTTCCAGACTGATAAGAAAGAACTAGTAGAGATGCAAAACCTGAAGATGCAAGAGTGATGTCATTGAATTGATGAGAAGGGTGAGGTGAAAGGAATGGGACCTATGCTCTTGACTAAGAACAATACTGTGCAGCCATAGTAAGAGAAAGGAAGGCAGACCTTAGGATCTGCAAGGAAGGGAGTAATAGTAATAAACAAGTTCATTATGTTAGAGTGAGGCTATTGAACGACAGCTTAGAATTTTGAGGAAAAAAGTTGTGAAATACTCATTTAGAAAATTAGCAACCAGATAGCTTTAAGGGCCCACTAAAGATGGGACACTATAGATTTAAGAGGGCATCAGTTGACAAGTGTGTGTGTTTTAATCCAGTCATGTTCAATTTGTTGAGCAAAGGCAAGGATGTGTAGTTAATTGGATTTAACTGGAAATGGAATTTGTGTATGAGGTATAATAAAATGAGAGAGTGACAAAGGTGTGTTTATTGAAAAAGTGATTTTTAATGACTGAAAATAATATGAGAGAGAAGGGATGTGAGGAAATAAGGGTGGCAGGGACAGTGAAAAGGTGGTACAGTCAACATATCATAGATATCAATGCACTTGCAAGAGTGTAGGGATTTTAGAGGGATTGAACAAGAAGGATAAGAAATGGTGGTCAGGCGGGTGTTTGCCTCAAATTGAGATTTTGGGACCAATAGCTCTAACAGATAATTATAGTGAAAATTTTTGAGCCCAAAGTGCAAGCCATCTAAGGAATACCCCGTTTTAAGAAATCTACTTGAACTCGATTTATTTCTGACTGGTCAAGCTATCTGGTATAAATATTTGTACAATTCTAAATTGTTCCCCTACATTAATTTAAGCAGATTACCAACTTTGTTTCATTCACTTTTATTCACATACGAGGTCCTTACATGTGTTCCAGCTATGCCTATTTCCCAGATTTTATTACATAGTCTTGGGAAATTTAGATAGAAATGTTTTTCCTCAAATCAGTTACATGAGTATTTTTTTCCAGAAAAGACTGACTGCTACTTATATTTTTTTTGTATACCTAAAGTATTTTGAAATATCTTCAGCCACATTATAATAGGTTCGGTTGTCACTTAGCTTCCTGGATATAATATGTTTTTATTCCGACATGAAAAGCTCTTGGCAGGTGCTTAAAGCTAGTCCTCTGTCCTCAGCTCTGTTTAATAATATCTTTAGTCAGAATTCTCTCCTCTTCCTGTCTGCTAGTTTTTTTCTGAAACTCTTACCGATATGATTTTAACCACATCTCCTTTAGCCACTATTTTATTCCTGAAGGAAATGAACAGTCTTTAGCCTTGACCCTCTAAGTGAAATCACCAATCACGCTTTCACTGCCCTCTGCACTGGCTGAGACTTGGGTGCCTGCCTGAATTGTTGTGACTTCTGTAGCTATATATTTGTCTCTTCATCCTCCTTAATTTCAAAGGCTTTTTTTTTTTTTCAGCTGTTGCTGATTTCTTAGGCTTCACCTCATGCAACAAAGCTCATTGTATTCTGTGAAGTTAATGAGGTAGTATTATTAGAAGCAGAAATACAGATGCCTTAAAGTGATCTGTTTAAATCTTTGAGCCAGACCTGGAATTCAGTTCTTCTAACTCCCTGTTCCAAGCATTTTCCAATTCATTTACTGCCAAAAAATAACAACAAAACAAACAACCCCCCCCCACACACACACACAAAAGAAAACCCCACTGAATACAAAACCCTTACCCATTGAAACAGAAGAAGTGAACCTAATGTCAATGTGCTCCTGAAGAAGGGTGCTCTATTAGACTGATGAAGCACTTGATGGAGGTACCTAGTGTATGAGTGAGATGTACATATTGATTGAAAATAATTGACTCATCGTTCCTTGTAATTTTCCTTGATAATGGCATTTTTTTAGTCTCTCCTACTAAATGCATCTGAGTATCTTAAATGCTTATAAATAGCTGACAGTTTTTGCACTGTTTTAATTAATGTTCACTATTATAATTATTAATGAATGACCAGTTTAAAATGACTGCTCTTCATGAGTAACATCATCTATAAAGCAAAATCATTCGAAGTAGATTAGAACATTCCTGTTTTACAGATGCGGAAACTAAGGTTCAGAAAGTCAAGTAATTTGCCAAAGGTCTGACAGAGACTAAGGATTTATTACATCCTCCCACATGTACATGCCCTTCCCAAAGAACAAGATTGTTACCATAAAGACATAATTGAGAGTTCTTAAACATAAAGTATTAATTTTTAATGGCATAACCACAAAAAATTTCTCATAAAAATGAGCACAAAAAGTAGTAATAAAAATGTAATTTTCCATACCATCTTATTTATGAAAAACAATAAGGGGCCAGAACAACTAAGCAAACGTTCTAAAATTAGAATCCAACTGGAGTTTCAAATAATCAAACTCTAATCAGTAAAATTCTTTACATGATATTAATAATATTGCCACCTTTTGTTGTCACAGGATTGTAGCATTAACATTATCGGTAAATCTGCACAATCAGTTAAAAATCACTCATTTGTTCAGGTAAATAATAAACAGATTTAACTGTTTTGATTCACCTTATATTCATTATCTAAAAGAAAACATAAAGATTTCTAAACTTTGTAGACAATTATAAAAGCAAAGTGACTCTACTAATTATCAATCAAGTGGCACGAATACTAGACTTTCTTCCTTAAACAATAAATACATCAGTTTTCCACCTGAAAAAATGGACACACAATTTTGGTGAGTGTAAAACTATGCCAAAGTATTTTATAACTAAGTCCTATAACTAAGGATATAAAGAAGAAACCATATCGAGATGGTTGTGAAGTAGGGGTGAAGACAAGAAACATACTGGCCCCACACCCACATGTGGTGGTTGAAAATCAGGAGGGCTATCTCAGCTGCACATGTTCTCCTGAGAAATGAAGGATCACAGCCCCAAACTGGGCTTACCACACCAGAGTCCCCAGCCTGGAGCACCGGTGCCAGAAAAAGGAGCCCCCACACATCTGGCTGTAAAAACCAAGGGGAATTCTGTCTATCTACGTAAGGTAGCAGGCTGGTGGAGACCCAGGTATCTTTTTAAAGGGCCCACACATGGACCCACTCACTCTCAGGCACTCACCCTGGGTTCCGGCAGAGCTACTGTGACTCGGGAGGAGTCAGAGAGATAGGAAGAGACTGCATTGTGTGACTTCAGTGTGGAAGTTGGAGGGACAGCTGCCATTGTCCCTGTGTTGAACACTCTTCTCACAACACAAATCTAAATCTGCATTAGCTTGGTAAACTCCATTGGTTCCACCCTGATGACTCCATGAGACCCCACCCCATCTACCTCACACACAAGAGGTTGTTTTGGTGGCAGGCAACAGAACATGGCCCGTGCTTCAGTCTTTCTTTAAAAATTCATAAATATCTTCAGTCCCTGGCAAGCAGGTGGCCTCAGGCCCTAAACCTTTTTCTGAGTGGCTCCGGGCTCAGCACTGGCACTAAATCTGAATATGCATTAACCTGGTGAATACTACTCTCCCCACTCTGGTGACTCCCTGAGACCTTGCCTCACTCACCTTGAGTACTGCCTAAGGAGCTTTCAGTGGCTCAGCTTTATGAGCAGCCGGCAGGTGGCAGCAGGTCTCAGGGTGCCCTGGGATTTTTGCAGAAATACTCCAGGCCCAGTAGTACTGGCAGCCATGCTTCGTTCACAGAGTGACCTCTCCCACTTACTTCCAGGTCCAGCAGCAACAGCAAACAACCAAGGGTCACTTTGTAGCTCCTCCCAGGTAGCACTGGGCTTGTTATAGTCAGTGGCTGACCTGGACCTGCACCAGAGACCCTCCCAAGAGGCTGCAGAATCAACATATCTGGAGGCTGGCTTCAGACCACAACAGAACATCACCTAATTACCCCCACAAGCAGCACACCCAAAAGGTGGTTTCAGCATGTACCAGAGCATGCTGGGGTGAATCCCTCTCTGTGGGGTGAGCCCACTGCTCAGTAGCACATAAGTTGTGAGCATGGCCAAACTTCACAGCCAGTCAACCTGAGGCTCAATCCCACCCATCAACTTGCCAAAGCAATCAAGGCTCAACTATAATATGAGGGCACACACAATTCACACTCCTGGAGCACCCAGCTCAGATGATTAGAGAGACTGTGCCACTGGGCCCCACCAGACATCTACTACATCAGGCAACCTGCCAAGACTGGGAGACATAACAGATCTGCCTAATACGTAGAAATAAATACAGAGAGGCAGCCAAAATGAAGAGACAAACATGTCCCAAATGAAAGAAGAGGAGAAAACTTCAGAAAAAGAACAAAACAAAATAGAGGCAAGCAGTCTATTAGGTGGGTGCAAAACTAATTGTGGTTTAAAAGGTTAAAAATAATTGCAAAAACTGCAATTACTTTTGCACCAACCTAATACCAGATAAAGAGTTCAAAACACTGGTTATAAGGAAGCTCATGGAAATTAGTGCGAACTTCAACAAAGAGACAGTAAGCATAAAAAGAAAAAACATAAAAAATAAGCACTAAGATTTGAAGAATACAATAACTGAAATGAAGAATACACTAGAAGGAATCAACAGCAGATTAGATGAAACAGAGGATCATATCAGCAATTTGGAAGACAGGTGGCAGAAAACAGCCAATCAGAACTGCAAAAATAAAAAACAATTTTTAAAAAATGAGGATAGTTTAGGGGGCAACTATCAAGTGTAACAAGGGGAACCAGAAAGAGAAGAGAGAGAGCAAGGGATTGAGAAACTATTTGAGGAAATAGTGACTGAAAACTTTCCTAACAGACATCCAATTCCAGGAAGCAAGGAGAGTCCCAACAAGATGCATTCAAAGAGGTCCACACCAACACATATCAATTAAAATGCCAAAGGTTAAAG
The DNA here is from genome assembly GCF_057876585.1 of Rhinolophus sinicus. Taxonomy (NCBI): domain Eukaryota; kingdom Metazoa; phylum Chordata; class Mammalia; order Chiroptera; family Rhinolophidae; genus Rhinolophus; species Rhinolophus sinicus. The sequence goes on along the minus strand of NC_142514.1, from coordinate 118,756,492 downwards.
ACTAAGAGATAACCTTAGAAGCAGCAAGAAATAAAGCAGTTAGTTACCTACAACAGGGCTCTATAAATCTGTCAGTTTATTTCTCAACAAAAACTGTGCAGTCCTAAAGGAATTGGCATGAAATATTCAGTGATGAAAAGCAACAACCTACAATCAAGACTATTCTACCCAGCAAAGCTATCATTTAAAATCAAAGGAGAGATACAGAGCTTTCCAGACAAGAAAAAGCTAAAAGAGTTCATCACCACCAAACCAGTATTAGAAGGAATGTTAGAGGGGCTTCCTTAAGATGGAAAAAAATGATCCAAAATATGAATAATAAAATGGCAGTAGCTACATATCTATCAACAATTACTTTCAGTGTAAGTGGATTAAATGCTCCAATCAAAAGACATAGGATGACTGAATGAATAAGACAGCAAAACCCTTACATATGCTGCATGCAAGAGACTCACTTCAGATCAAAATACACACACAGACTGAAAGTAAAGGGATGGAAAAAGATATTTTATGGAAATGGAAAAAAAAACAAACAAACAAAAACCCTGCAATGGCAATATTGATACCAGACAAAACAGACTTTAAAACAAAGGCTATAACAAGAGACAAAGAAGAACCCAGTAAGCCTAGTTCTAGGTATTTATCCAAAGAAACCCAAAACACTACTTCAAAGGGACATGTGCATCCATATATTCACTGCTGCATTATTTACAAAAGCCAAGATATGGAAGCAATCTGGGTATCCATCAGTGGATGAATAGATAAAGAAGAGGTGGTACATTTACACAATGAAATATTACTCAGCCATAAAAAAGAATGAAATTTTGCCATCTGCAACAATACAGAAGGACCCTGAGTGCTGAGTAGAGTAATTCAGACAGCGAAAGACAAATGCCATATGATTTCACTTATGTATGGAATCCAAAGAACAAAATAAATGAGCAAACAAAACAGAAACAAACCCATAGACACAGAGAACATTTTGATGCTTGCCAAATGGGAGAGGGGTTGGGTGAAAAAGGAAAAGGGATTAAAATGTACAAATTGGTAGTTACAAAACAGTCACAGGGATGTAAATTACAGTATAGAGAATATAGTCAGTTATATGAAAATAAGAAAATGATAAAACTAACACTTGTATTTCCAACACCCAGAAATGATGATTGTTAACATTTTGTGGATGTACTTTAAAGTATATGTAACTGATATAAAAAAAAAAAATTAGAGCCATTAAACAAGTTTCAAATAAACCTGAGATATACCATCTTCATTAATTGAAAGATTCAGTTTTGTAAGGATAACTATTTCAATTAATCGCAACAGTATTTTAACATTGGTCATGGATTTTTTGTTTTTGTTTTTGAGGAATGTGACACACATTTTATAAATTACATGAAAATGCGAAAGCTCAGGAATTGTAAAGACTCATGTGAAGAAAATAAAACAACTGGCAACTTGCTTTGTAGAATATGAAGACAACTGTGATACAGTCTTAATCTTATAAGGTTTGTTAACCTAAAAATAAAAAGCCAAAGTGAGGAGCAACAAGCATTTATTAGAGGTCAAAGAATTGCAATTCGGGGACAAATACTCATATAGATACTTAAATTGTGCCTTAGTAAAGGAGTAAGGGTTTTTAATGAAGAAAGGAAGGGAGTCAATACATGAGAAGAGGAAAGGAATTTCTATTGATGTGAACAAATTGAGTTACTCTTTAGTTGTAAATGGCTGGGTACTAATTCTGTCTTTAGAAGGAATGTCATAATCAACAGTCCCTGTGGTCAGGACGTCTCCTTTCCTGTTAGTTTTACAAACAGTTGTTTGGAGACAGTGTTTGTTTGACCCAGTCCAAAGTTGTTTGTTTCTTTGTTTTTGTTTATTTGCTTCTGTCCAGCTTAAATATTCTAAAGGATGAAGACATACAAACAGTTCCTCTGGAATCGTTACTCTGGCTCTATTTTAAAATGGCTCCACTTACGTCAAGTTTTCACAATTTATGGAATTTAGATAATGAAATCCTAACACAAATTGGAATACAGACAAGTGGAACAGAATAGACCAAAATCACATTCATGTATTTATGGATACTTAAGGCAAAGGTGACACTGCGGATCAGTGGAAAATTGAAAAGCTGTGTGTAAAAAAAAAAAAAGCAATGTTGCCCCTACTTTAAATCAGACTCAAAAGTATATTCAAATGTATTAAAGCCCTAACTGTGAAAGGTAAAACTATAAAATTATAGAAGATAATACAGGAGACTATCTTCATAATCTTAGACTATGGAAGGATCTCTTAAAAAAAGGGGGGGGTGGGCAAGATAGGAGAATAAAACAACCATTGAAGAACATGGATTTTTTTTATCTATATTAAAATTATGTAATTTTTATTCCTGAAAATACACTTTAAAGAGAGTTCTAAGACAAATCTTGGAGTGGGACAAGATATTTCAATCACATAACTAAAAAGATCTAGTATCCAGATTTATGATTAAACAAACCCAAACCAAAGCCAGACAAAAATAAAAACAGAGTAGAAAAACTGGCAAAAGTCCTGAGCAGGCTTTCACAAAAGAGAAATTCCAATGGAAAAAAAAAAATGTTCAACTCAATTAGTATCAGGAAAACTCAAATTAAAGAAATAGTAATAATAGCCATTGTATAATGCACTATACACTCTCCAAATTGGAAGAAAAATTAATAATCTGATAATACCAAGTAATAATGGAGGAAAGGGAACTCATACCTGCTGTAGAGAGTGTATATTTTTTCAACCACTCTGAAAACAATCTGGCATTGGGTAGCAAGGATGTGCATACCCACAAATTTTGTTGTTCTACCCCCATGTAAATACCTAGCAAATCTCTTGTATGTGTACATCAGGAGATACATACAATAGCAACACTGTTGGTACTAGGGAAAACTGATAGCAACCCAAATGTCCATCAGGAATGAAATGATAAAGAAATTATAGTATATTCAGATAATGGAATGTTCTTCAACAATGTGGACTAATGAACTACAGCTCCATCCTGTAATATAGATGAATCACATAAACATAATGTTGAATGAAAAGATCAAGGCAAAAAAGAGTTCATAGTGTGATTCTATAAAGTTCAAAAAATAGGCAAAACTAAACCGTATCGTTGAGGAATGCATATATAGAGGTTAAAACTAAAAGAAAAACCAGGAAATGATCATTACCACAGTCAGAATAGTGGGTAGGGTTGTGATCACAGTAGGCCATGCAGTGGAGTTTTAGAACTATTGGCAACGCTCTAGCTCCTGTCTGCATAATGGTTACATAGACATTCGCTACATTATTTTATTTTAAGGGTACACATATGATGTATGTACCTTTCTCTCTGACATAAGCAAATTTTTTACTTATTATTTGAAATATTTACTTTCTACCAAAAGCTCTAGATGACTGCTAAATCTCCTAGGTTATAGACTGTCCATGATGAGTATGCCTTTTTACATTTCTGCCATTTCATTGTTTTACTGCTTTTTAATTTTGTTGTTATCACAGAAGAAACCTGAGTGACAAAGGTCATCAGGTTTTCTTTCTGAAGATAACTGGTATAGCACATACCAGTTATTGCTTATTCCAGTGAATTTGCTGAATATTTGCAGCATTTCTTGTGTTTAAAAGACCTCTGAGATAGACATAATCTGGAGTGATAGGTGGTTCCCATAGGACACTACTACTTTAGGCTGTGGTTTTTGTTGTTGTTGTTGTTTTTTTAACTACTCTGCAATGCATGATGTTTATCACAACATGCATATTCTTTTTTTTTCCCCTTCTTCTGACTCCCACCACCCCCCATTCCAGTTCAAGCTGTTGTTTCTCAGTCTGGTTGTGTAGGACACAGGTCCCTGGCCCATGCTGGTATTATGAGCCTTGCCCTCCCGCTGGCTGAGGCAGTCGGTTGCTTGTCATTGCTCGGCCGCTCACAGCAGCTCACGGCAGCTCTCACCAGCTGCCGGCCACTCACGCTGGCTGCTGGCCACTCACACTGGCTGCTCGTGGCAGCACACGGCAGCCCACAGCAACACACAGCAGCTCATGCCAACCTCCAGCTGCTCACGGCAGCCCAGCTCCACAGAGAGCCGTTGTTCACGATCTTAGCTGTAGAGAATCATGTGGGAATCAAACTGGTGACCTCAGAATTAAGAGTGTGGCGCTCCAACCACCTGAGCCACCAGGCCAGCACCTACATGCACATTCTTAAGAGGTGAAAAGAGATAATTGTTTAAGACTTCCAGTAGAAGTGTAGTTTCATTGAAAGAGACAGACAGGCTGATATAGGCTTATCATCACCCCTTAAGGACAATCACAATCACAACCATGAACATTAGAAATGCAACAGAGACAAATAAGAGAACTGAAGGTTCCAAATATGCTATTTCATTAATTATTTGCCAATGGAACAAATGACTTCGTTCTTAATATTAATAGTAATATGATCTTCGAATACATAATCATGTTTCTTGGGAACTGCCTTTTTTTCTCCAGTTGCTAACTGATATTTCCACCTTTCATCAGAAGAACAAGATAGATGGTATTTAACCTGCTTTGCAAGTCATAGTACCTGATAACTCAATTCATGTGTGGGATGCTAAGTAAGGTTTTATGCTTACTCAGAGCCGCCAAAGGAGTCTAAATAAGATACAAGTTCATTATTGCCTTCATGCCTCCTTCAGCCTTAAAAATACGCTGAGGTACATTAAGTATAAAAACATTATTTGTAGAGCATGTGGCAAAACTTATCCAAAAATTCTGTACTAAGTTTTATTATTCTGACAAGAGGAAAAAGAAAAAAACAAAACAGAAAATAGATTTCTAGCTTAAAGTTTAGCTAGACACATCCTTTGTTAAAATTAATTTGAACAATCTCAAATTAAGATTGAGACATACTTGCCAATAAAAACAAGGAATTGCGATATAAGCCAAGTATCATTATAAAGACTGTCTGTTCATTACATTTATAATTGTTCATATTGTTTATGTATTTAAAATTTTTCCATTGTCTTGTGCCAGTCAAAAGGGCACTGACATTGCCAGTCGTTGCAATGCTAGTAATTAAAATGAATGTTTTATATAACAAAGCAATATATATATATATATACAGATATAGATAATCAGAATACATACAGATATACATAGATATGAAAATATTTCTTGCATAAAGAATTTCCCTAGATAATATTACTACTGATATTATCAAGAAACTGTTTCCCTGTAATCAACAAATACATTGTACAATTTCCTGCATTATTGCATTAGAATTATTTTTCATTTTACTTGATTTTTTATTTGTTGGTTGCATTCAACGCCTCATTTTTTGACTTGACATTATACTCTCCAGATTTTTTTTCTATTTTAGCTTTCATTTTCAGTCTCTGTCCACTTTTTTTATATTCTTTTATTTTTAATTTTTATTAAATTTTGGGGGCGACATAGGTTGATAAAAGTATCTAGGTTTCATTATACAACTCTATAATACATCATCTATATATTGTATTATGTGTTCAATACCCGGGGTCAGTATCCGTCACCATATATTTGACTCTCTTTTCCCTCTTCTACCATCCCCCTCCCCCCTTACCCTCTGGTAACCACTATACTGTTGTCTGTGTCTGTGAGTTTCTGTTTGTTTGTTTATCTTGTTTATTTGTTGCTTTCAGTTTTATAGCTGATGTGAGTGAAATCATATCATTCTCAACCTTTTCTGCCTGACTAATATCGCCTAGCATGATAATCTTAGGACCAATCCATGTTGTCACAAATGGCAGTATTTCATCTTTTCTTATGGCAGAGTAAGTATTCCATTGTGTATATATAACACATCTTCTTTATCTAATCATCTATCGAAGGACACTTTGGTTGTTTCCATGTCTTGGACACCTTGAATAATGCTGCAGTGAACATATGGGTACATATATTTTGACGGATAAATGTTTTCAGAGTTTTTGTGTAGATAACCAGAAGAGGGATTGCTGGGTCATATGGTAATTTCATTCTTAATTTTTTGAGGAACCTCCACACTGCCTTCCATAGTGGCTGCACCAATCTGCATTCCCACCAACAGTGTATGGGGGTGTCCCTTTTCCTCCACAGCCTCTCCAATGCTTCTTATTACTTATCTTGTTGATAATAGCCATTCTAATGGGTATGAGGTGGTATCTAATTATGGTTTTGACTTGCATTTCCCTAGACGCCAGTGAAGTTGAGTATCTTTTTGTATATCTGTTGGCCATTTGTATGTCTTCTTGGGACAAATGTGTGTTCAGGTCTTCTGCCCATTTTTTAATTGGGTTTTTTTATTTTTTTCTGTTGAGTTATATAAATTCTTTATATATTTTGGATATTAGCTCCTTATCGGAGGTATTGTTGGCAAATATCTTCTCCCATTCGGTTGGCTGCCTCTTAGTTTTGTTCATGGGTTTTTTTTTGCTGTGTAGAAGCTTTTTAGTTTGCTATACTCCCATTCATTTATCTTTGCTTTTACTTCCCTGTCCATTGAGGTAAATTTATAAAATCCTCTCAAAACCCAAGGTCCATATGTTTAGTACCTATGCTTTCTACTATGTAATTTATTGTTTCAGGTCTCATGTGTAGGTCTTTGATCCATTTTGAGTTGATTTTGACATATGGTAATACAGAGCAGTCTAGTTTCATTGTTTTGCATGTGGCTTTCCAATTTTCCCAGCAACATTTATTGAAGAGGCTTTCTTTTCTCCATTGTATGTTTTGAATACTTTGTCGAAAATTCTCTGCCCATATATATGTGGGTTTATTTCTGGGTTCTTAATTTTATTCCATCGATCTGTGTGTCTGTTTTTCTTCCAAAATCCATGGTGTTTTTATCATTAATGCTTTATGATATAGTTTGAAGTCAGAGAGTATGAAACCTCCAGCCTTGTTCTTTTTTCTCAGGATTGCTTTGGCTTCAGGGTCTTTCTGGATTCCACCAATATCTGATGATTTTCTTTCCTAATTCTCTAAAAAATGTCATTGGAATTTTGATGGGGATTGCATTACATCTGTATATTGCTTTGGGTAATATGGCCATTTTAACTATGTTGATCCTTCCAATCCAAGAGCATGGAATATCTTTCCATTTTTTTGTGTGTTCTTCAATTTCTTTCAATAATATCTTGTAGTTTTCAATGTATAGTTTTTGAAATCCTTTGTTAAGTTTATTCCTAGATATTTTATTCTTTCTGTTGCAATTGCAAAAGGAATTTTTTTTCTAAAAAATTGTTGTTAGCATATAGGAACACAATGGATTTTTATACATTGATTTTGTATTCTGCAACTTTACTGCCTTTGTTTATTCTTGTTAATAGATTTTTGGTGGAGTTTTTAGGGTTCTCTATATAATGAATGATGTCATCTGCACAGAGTGACAGTTTAACTTCTTCATTCCTGACTTGGATGCCTTTTATTTTTTTCTCTTGCCTGATTGCTCTGGTTAGGACTTCCAATACTATATTGAATTATAGTGGTGAGAGGGACATCCTTGTCTTGTTCCTGATCCAGTTTTTCATCATTACATATGATATTAGCTAAGGGTTTCTCATATATGGCCTTTATTATGTTGCGGTACTTTCCTTCTATACCCATTTTATTAAGTGCTTTAATCATGAATGGATGTTGTATCTTGTCAAATGCTTTTCTGCATCTATTGATATGATTGTATGATTTTTATCCTTTATTTTGTTTATGTGGTGTATCACATCGATCTATTTGCACATGTTGAACCATCCTTGCACCCCTGGAATGAACCCCACTGGATCGTGATGAATAATTGTTTTAATGTATTGTTGTATTCGATTTGATAGTATTTTGTTTAGGATTTTTGTGCCTGTATTCATCAGAGATATTGCAGTTTTCTTTTTTGTGTTATCCTTACCACAAGGTATCAGGGTAATGTTGGCCTAATAAAATGAGTTAGGAAGTGTTGCCTCTTCTGTAATTTTTTGGAAGATTTTGAGGAGGATAGATATTAAATCATCTTTGAATGTTTGGTAGAATTCACTAGAAGCTATGTGGTCCTGGACTTTTGCTTTCTGGTCGGTTATGGGTGATTGTCTCAATTTTTTTACTGTTCATCGGTCCATTTAGATTTTTCCAGTTCTTTGTGATTCCATCTAGAAACGTTATATATTTCTAAGAACTTGTCCATTCCTTCTAGGTTATTGAACCTGGTGGCATATTGTCCTTCATAGTATTCTTGTATGATCCTTTTATATTTCTGTGGTATCTGTCCTAACTTCTCTTTCCTTTCTGATTTTCTTTATTTTTGTGTTTTTCCCTTTTTTCCTTAGTGAGTCTAGCCCAGGGGTTGTCAATTTTATTAATCTTTTCAAAGAACCAGCTCTTTGTTGCATTAATTTTTTTCTGTTGTCTTTTGTTATTTGTTTTATTTAATTCTGCTCTAATTTTTGTTGTTTTCTTCCTTCTGTTGACTTTAGGTTTCACTTGTTCTCCTTTTTCTAGTTCTTTAAGATGTAATGTTAGGTTGTTTATTTGGGATTTTTCTAGTTTCTTGCGTTAGACCTGTAATGATATAAATTTCTCTCTTATTACCACTTTCACAGCATCTGAAAAGTTTTGGTATGTTGTATTTTCATTCTCATTTGTTTCTATGTATCTTTTGATCTCTCCTTTTATTTCTTCATTGACCTTGTCATCCTTTAGTAGCATGTTGTTTAATTCCCACATATTTGTGTTTTTTTTCACTTTGTTTTTGCAGTTGATCTCCAATTTCAAAACATTGTGTTCAGAGAATATATTTGGTATGATTTCAATTTTCTTAAATTTACTGCGACTAGTTTTGTGTCCCAATATATTGTCTATACTAGGGAATGTTCCATGTGTGCTAGAGAAGAATGTATAATCTGATGTTCAAGGATGATAGGCTCTGACAATGTAAAGTTTATCCATTTGGCCTAATGTATCATTTAAGGATGATATTTCTTTAATGATTTTCTGTTTGGATAATCCATCACTGTCCATGGTGTTTTTAGGACCCCTACTATAATTGTGTTTTTGTCAGTTTCTCCCTTTAGTTCTGTTAGTAGTTGCTTTATATAGTTTGGGGCTCCCTGATTGGGAACATATGTATTGATAAGTGTTATGTCTTCTTGTTGTATCGTCCCCTTTATCATGATGAAATGTCCATCTTTGTCTCTTATTACATTTTCATCTTGAAATCTGTGTTGTCAGATGTCAGTATGGGCTACACCTGCTTTCCTCCATGTCATTTGCTTGGAATATCATTTTCTGTCCTTTCACTTTGAGTCTGTATTTGTCCTTGCAGTTGAGATGTGTGTCTTGAAAGTAGCTTATGGTTGGGTTTTGTTTTATAATCCAATTTGCTACTCTGTGCCTTTTTCATTTTTTATGTTTTTTGGTGAGTTCAGTCCATTTACATGTAGGGTGATTACTGATGTATGAGTATTTCCTATATCCATTTCATCTTTTGTTTTCTGGTTGCTTGGTGTCTGCATTGTTTCTTTGTTGTTAGGTCTCTGTTATTTTAGTTTGGTATTATTCTATGATTTTTACTCTGTTTTCTCTTTTTTATGTTATGTGTCTAGATTCTGGATTTTTTTTTAATTGGTTACCATTAAGTGTATGTAAAATAAACTTTCATATATACAGTATTTTTTCTTCAGTATGCATCTTATCTCCATTTTTCTTTGCAAATTCAGACTTTCACCCCTCCCCTTTTATGATTTTGTTGTCACACAATATTCCTATTTAAGCTTTGAGTTCATTTCTGAGTTTTAGTTGCAAAATGTCTTCCTCTTCTCTTTTTTTTTTTTTTTTTTTGTTTTTAATCTCTTTTACTCTTTATGTTATGTTTAAGTGTATAGTGCCCTATTCTGTACAGGGGTTGCCATTTCCTGCTTCTGTTTGTTAGTAATCTTATTCACAGTTTTGTATCCTTTTGTCTTTTCATTTCAGGTAGAATAACCTACTTCCATATATCTTGTAATGCAGGCCTTGTGGTAGAAACTTCCTTCAGCGTCTGTATATCTTGAAAGGTTTTTATTACTCCTTCATATCTAAAGGGTAACTCTGCTGCATATATTTTTCTTGGCTGGTAATGTTGCTTTTTCAATAGTTTGAATATTTGATTCCATTCTATCCTATCTTGTAGAGTTTCTGCTGAAAAATCTGAACATAATCTAATGGGCTTTCCTTCGTAGGTTACTGTCTTCTTTTCCCTTCTTTTGCCTTTAGAATTATTTATTTGTCATTAATTTTTGACAATTTCAGTATCCTTTGCCTTGGAGATGGCCTTTTAGGATTGAGGTAATTAGGTGTTCTGTTCGCTGCTTGGATCAAGGATCCAGTTCTTTGCATAGGTTTGGGAAGTTCTCTTCAACTGTTTGTTTGAATAGACTCTCTGTGCTCTTCTCCCTCTCTTCTCCTTCTGTCCTTCTTGTATACCCATTATTCTTATATTGCTCTGTCTGATGGAGTCAGATAGTTCTTGTAGAGTTCTTACATTTCTTTTAACTCTCAAATATCTCTGTTCTTCCATCTGCATAATTTCCAGATTTCTATTTTTGCTATCACTAATTATTTCCTCTATCTAGTCAGCTCTATTTTCTTAGCTTGCTATTTCATTCTTCATCTCTTATATTGAGTTCTTCATCTCCAGAATTTCTATTTGGTTCTTTTTTAAAACTTCATTCTTTCTGATAAAGTATTTATTTTTTGTTGATTTTATTTCTGAGCTCATTAAACTGCCTGTCTGTGTTTTCTTGCATCTTGTTGAGTTTTTTCAGAACTGCAATCTTGGATTCTCTGCCATTTAAGTCACATGTTTCCATGTCTCTCGGTTTATTTTCTGGAGATTTTTCATTTTCTTTTTGAGCTACCTTGTTACTTTTGTTATTCATAGTAATTAATTATAACTCTTCCGGGGCATCTATGGAAATTAATTCTGCAGCAGGCTGATATGAATAGGTCTTTCTTTTGTTTTCCAGTATGTAGCACTGGAGCATTTTATATTCTCTTGCCCTGTTCTGCCTTCTCGTGGTAGAAGATTCCCTGGGGAGGTGGGCATCTCCTCTGTGACCAGGTCGCCTCCCTGTCAGGGCACCATCCCCATGGGAGGATGTGGTGGACAATGGGGTTCTGAGCCCCTGAAATCCCAGAGCTTCCCCTGCAGCCTGATGCAGAGCTCTGCACCTCAGCAACACTGGATGCCTCTCCTGGGATCAGCTGCAAAAGGTGGGGGCGAGGTGGGCTGTAAAAGGCCACTGGTATGTTTGTGTCTTTGTTCTCCTCCAGTTAATGGCGACTGCCAGACTATAGCTGCCTCACCGCTGTATTTCTTTTCTTCTTACTGGAATTAACTGCAGTGTACATTTGCCATTCAAGAACTGTCTCTCCAATTCTGAGAGCTATAGATATTCTTCTTTTTAATGCAATACTGCTACAGTTTTTTTTCTGGGGCCTGTTGCTAACACTGGGATGGGGTGGGGGCAGGGGCGAGCTCTGGGAGGCTGGGGGAGGGTGGCCAGGCTCTGTGGCTTTATTTTCTTCAGACCACAGCTGTTGCACACTTCTGTTTTTGATCTTGGCTCCAATGTCTCTGCCCCAATAGCTGGGTTAAGCCGTATTATATGCTGATCCCTCAGGCAGGATTGTTCGGTGGCACAGAGAGTGCACCTACAGTTTCAATCCTCTCTTCTCCTGGAATCTCAGTGAGCTCCAGGCTTTATCCCTGGCCCCTGTCTCTGTACTTTACCCTCTCTCCTTCCCTAGTTGCCCTGATTTGCCCACTTTCAGATGTTTCAGTGCACAGATCTCTCAGACATGTTTGTGTGTTGCACAGGGAATGTTGAATTATAGCTGTTCAACTTGTTGTAACTTCAAGGGGAGAGATCAAGGGGGGTCCCCTCATACAGCCATGTTTCTGACATCTAGAATTTACTTTAAATATCGTAGGTCCTGAAATCAATCTCCTGGCCTACTATCTATTCACACATTTTATTTCTCCTGGCCTTGTTTCTTTACCCAAGTTAACTTACGTACCCTCTAACCAAATTATCTCCTTCCAGGTCACTGATTATTTTACTTTCTCTCATTTAGTCTTTTCTGCTTGAAGTAGTTTGCTTCTCTAGGACTTACATTATTTCAAATGACTTTTTCAAGTGAAAAAGTCATAGTAATTGCTATTTATTATTATGAACCAGATACTGCAAAAAGCATTTCATGTGCTTTATGTAATTTATTCCCCCAAATAAAATCAGTTGCTGTTGTTGTTATTATTATTATTATTTTACAGATGAAACAACTGAGGCTTAGAGAAAGTTGCATAAGTTACCCAAGGTCAAAAAGCTGCCTGACTCAAGTTCACACTCCTAACCACAAGGCTAAGTTTGGAAGATCCTCTAAGGCTATAACTAGCCTAGTTCTTTTAACCTACCTTTATAGATCGCTGTGTTCATTGCCGTGAATATTTATAGATCCTTATTCACTTTTAAATCATGAGTTTGGGAGAGTAAGTCCCCATTGTTCTCTTTGTCTAACACTTGGCATTAATGACATACATAATCAAAGCTAAAAGTCGATTTCTGATAACAGGATGATGGTAAGGATAGGACAAAGTATCTAATTAATAATGTATGTTTTTAATGTGATTCTGTGTTTCTCATCCCTCTGATTCTTTCTTTATCCTTTAGGTTGTTATTTGCTAGCTTTTCTCTAATTTAAAATACAATCTTAATAAAAGTGGTAACTATACCTTCTTTATACCCATCTCATATCACACTGGGCTCATGAATACATATCACATTAAATGGAAAAAAATCCATATTTTACTTATAACTAGATGAAGTGGAGAAATCATGGAGAGCACAGTGTAAATGAGAAATCAGAAACAGATCCCAAAGTAAATGTCAAAAATATCCATTTCTTTATTCTTATTTTTTGTAGCTTATGATATTATAACACTAGCATGACATATTTATTGAATCATAGAAAAGACAAGGAGGAAAATGATAATACTATTGATAAAAATAAAAACAACTGTATAGCTTAATAATCAATAACTAATATGATTTTTGTAAAAATGTATCAGAAAACTAACAGGTAATAGTGGAAAGAGCACAGAATTTAGGCAGAAGACTATGGTCAGTTTTTATTTACCTACTTACTTGCTTGCCCATATTGATTATTTATTATTGATTATTGATTATTTAGTACAACTAACTTGTTAAGGGGTCTGAAAATTTCTAATCTACCACATTTTTAAGAATCAAATGAGATATCATACAAAAAGTTAAGTCATGAAACCACAAAATATTTTATAAGTGCACAATTTTATTTTATAATTTTCAAGCAATTCACAAGCCATCTCAGTATCTAGCTGATTGGTTTCTGCCAAGGATTAACCTAAGAAAAGCAGAACTTTAGGAAGATGAATGGGATGTGGGGTAAAAGATGAGACAGCGTCAAGACTAGGTTGGTGGCAACAAGAATAGAAGACATTTAAAGATTCAATGAGAGCCAAATGAAAAGGCTACATATTGTATGATTTCAAGTACGCGACATCTCACAAAGGCAAAACTATAGAAATAGTTAAAAAATTGATGTTTACTAGAAGTTACGGAGAGGGTGTGGTGAATAAGCAGATCACAGAGGATTTTTAGAGCAGTGAAACTAATCAGTACAACACTACAATGGTGGATACATGTGGTTGAATATTATCCAAACCCACAGAACGCACAACGTCCAGAATGAACCCTATGGACTATGGACTTTGGCTGATAATGATGTGTTGGCGTAGGTTCATCGATTGTAACAAATGTATCAGGCTGGGGGGGTGATGTTGCTAGAGGGGAAGGTGTTGTGTGTGTGGAGACAGGGAGTATATGGGAAGTCTCTGTACTTTCCACTCACCTTTTCTGTGAATGTAAAAATAAAGTTTATTAATTTTTTTTTTAAAAGAAAGAGGGACAGACAATGTGTGAGACATTGTAAAGGCATCTGAGACAGAGATTCTCATCTATCAGAAACTAATAATTAACATTATAAATAATTAATGTTATAAAAATAATGGTAGAAGTATACTAAAATAAGAGTCTAAAGATATTGCTGCCAGTTGTGCTGCCACTGTATTAAAGTGAGTAAGTATGTGCCTCCTATGACTGGGCTTCTCATCTGTTATGAATCCATAATTCCCCAGCACCTAGATCAGTTCGTGGCACAAAGGAGGTACTCAATAACTATTTAGTGGATGAATAAATGAGTAAATGAATGGACCATATCTCCCTTATAGGGTTGTTGCATGATGTGAGATAATGTGTCGAAAGTGCTTTGTGAACTGTAAAGAAATAGATATATGAAAATTAACTAACAGGAAGTCCATCTTTAGACTTATTATTAAGAAAATTCCAGTAAAGCTCTTCAACAATTAAATGGGTTACTTTCAAAATAGTGAGTTCCTTGTCCTTTAAAGTGTTTAAACATTGAAAATGAATGCTCCTCTATCAGAGAAGCAACAAAAGTAACTCCTGCTGTGAGCATGACGGTGAATATATAAAGTTCCATGCTATTTCTTTTTAATTAGTTTCAGGTGTACAAAACAATGTAATAGTTAGACATTTACACCCCTCACCAAGTGATAACACCTCCTCCCAATCAACTACCCCTCTGACATCATATATAGCTGTTACAGTTCCATTGACTCTATGCCATTTTAAGATTCTTCAATTACTTTATGAATGAAAGCCAACATTTATTGAATGTTTCTTGGGTGTTAGACATAGTGCTAATCATCTTGCATTCCCTCTCAATCCTTACGGCAATCCTCTGAGATAGGTAATACTATCATGTTGACAAAACAGAAGCTTGGAGAATTTAAGGAACTGTCTGCATCACAGGCTAGGAGGTAAGTAGGGAAGGATTTGATCTCAAATTTATCTAACTCCCAAGCCTTCTCTTGAAAGTGTGTATCACTAAATTACACTGCCTCATAAAAGTGTCAATGTCGGTTTTCCATAGAAAGACAACCAGAGACCGAGTGCAGCTGCATTCATAGGTGCTCCTCTTAAAGGGACTGCACTCAGACTTACCCACAAATGGAATCACTTTCTCTGAGTTCCAGCACTGGGGCAGCAGCTGGAGAGGTGGCAAGGACAAATGGTGGGGAATTGAGTTGTTTGGCTTGGGACAGGGGCTGAAGAGGCAGCTCTTTCTTGGACAGTGGAGCTGGTGGAGGCCATTGTTTCTTTGTTGAGCCCTCCTCCTACCAGCATGAGAACACAGGTGGCTACCATATCTGAGTCTCTGCAATTTGTTTGCCACGTCCTAGCGATTTGAGACCTGGCCCCACCCAACTTTTGGGCACACCCAGGCTGCTTTCAGTGGCTTTTTTTCTACAAACCGTCTGCCTTGGCTCAAGCTGCAGACTTTCCTAGGGTCTCTCAAAGGTTCACGAAACCCAGACAAGCAGCATCTGGCTTGAGAATGTCCTGTGCCTCTGGCTGAGCAGCCCTAAGCCGACACTAGCGGCAGCTGGCCTGGGTTTGTGGCTTGGCTTCTCAAGGCACTTCCAAGCACAGCACAGGTGGCAGCCATCTGCGGATTTCTTTCTGGCTTCTGCTGGGTGACCCCGGGTGGGGCACAGGCTATGGCTGAACTTGACCTATAACTGATCCCCTCCAAGGTGGTCCTGGGGCTGCCACCCCCAGTGGCCAGCTTCAAAATGAGCTGGAGCATCACCCAGCTATTTCCAAGTACAACACACCCAAGGAGCAGGTTGAGCAGGCACCAGAGTCCAGCTGAGGCAGATCCTGCTCCATAGAATCAGCCCCTACACAACAGCTCTTCCACTGTAGTCAAGGCCAGTCCTCACAACCAGTGACCCCACGGGTCAGTCCCTCACATTGATGTGCAATTATCAACCAAGTCTCAACTACAAGAGGAGGGCACACACGACCCACACAAGGGAAACACCTGGAGCGTGTGGCTCAGGTGACCAGAAAGACTGTGCCACTGAACCCCACAGTATACCTATTACATAAGGCCACTCTACTAAGACTGGAAGACATAGCAGCCCTGCTTAATACTGTGTTTCCCAGAAAATAAGACCTAGCCGGACAATCAGCTCTGATGCGTCTTTTGGAGCAAAAATTACTATAAGACCCGGTCTTATAATATTATATTATATTATATATTATATTATATATATAATATAATATATATTATTTATAATATATATTGTAATAATATTATAATATAAGACCGGGTCTTATAGTAAAATAAGACCAGGTATTATTATAATATTATATCATATCATATCATATTATATTATACTATATATTATAGACCAGGTCTTATAGTAAAATGAGACCAGGTCTTATATTAATTTTTGCTCCAAAAGACGCATTAGAGCTGATTGCCCAACTAGGTCTTATTTTGGGGGAAACACAGTACATAGACACAAACACAGGGAGGCAGCCAAAATGGGGAGACAAAGAAACATGTCCCAAATGAAAGAACAGAACAAAGCTCCAGAAAAAGAACTAAGTGAAACAGAGATAAGCAATCTATCAGACGCAGAGTTCCAAACACTGGTTATAAGAATGCTCAGTGATCTCAGGGAGAACTTCAACAGAGAGATAGGAAGTATAAAAATAGAGATGGAAACCATAAAAAAGAACCAGTCAGGAATAAAGCATACAATAATGGAAACAAAGAATATATTACAGGGAATTGACAGTAGATTAGGTGAAGCAGAGGATCCAACCAATGATGTAGAAGATAAGGTAGCAGAAAACACCCAACCAGGACAGCAAAAAGAAAAAAGAATCCAAAACATTGAGGAGAGTTTAAGGGACCTCCAGAACAATATCAAGCATGCCAACATTTGCCTTACAGGGGTACCAGAAGGAGAAGAGAGAGAGCAAGGCATTGAACACCTATTTGAAGAAATTGTGACAGAAAACTTCCCTAACCTGGTGAAGGAAATGGACATACAAACCCAGGAAGCACATAGTCCCAAACAAGAGACCCAATGAGGCCAACACCAAGACACATCATAATTAAAATGCCAAAGGTTAAATACAAAGAGACAATCTTAAAAGCAGCAAGATAAAAGTAGTTAGTTACCTACAAGGGAGAACCCATAAGACTGGCAGCTGATTTCTCAACAGAAACTTTGCAGGCAAGAAGGGAGTGGCAGGAAATATTCCAAGTGATGAAAAGCAATCACATACAACCAAGATTGCTCTACCTAGCAAGGCTCTCATTTAGAATTGAAGGACAGATAAAGAGCTTCCCAGACAAGAAAAAGCTGAAGGAGTTAATCACCACCAAACCAGTATTACAAAACATCTTAGAGGGACTTCTTTAAGATGGGAGGGGGTTTAAAGATGGGTGAAAGGGGACAGGATTAAGAAGTATAAATTGGTGTTACACTATAGTCATGGGGATGTAGGGCATAGCATAAGGAACATAGTCAATAACATTGTAATAACTAGGTATGGTGCTAGACAGGTACTAGATCTATCAGGGTGACAGAGGGGAGTGGGGTTGGGGGCACGATGAAAAAGGTGAAGGCATTAAACAATACAAATTGATAGTTAATACAGTATGGGGAATATAATTAATGATATTGTAAAGATCATGTAAGGTGACAGATGGGCGCTGGACTTATCAGGGGGATCACATCATAGACAGTGTAGATACCTGACCAATGTGCTATACACCTGAAGAGCTGAAGTAGAATAATATTGAATGTCAACTATAACTAAATATATAAGTATATGTAGTCATGGGATCTGGAGTACAACATAGGGAAGATAGTCGATGGTATTGTAACCTCTGTATAAGATGTCAGAGGGGTAGTAGCTAGGTGGGTGGGTTATCACTTTATGAGGGGTTTAAACATCTAACTATTACATTGCTTTGTACACCTGAAACTAATAAAAAAATAAATTTTAAAAAAAAGTGTCAGTGTCTCCTTGACTTTTTACTATGGCAATCATTTACCCTTAAATTTTTGTTCTAATTTACTGGCTAACTGACTGTTACTAGCTGCTTAATGGTTCAAGTCTATTTCATCGTTCTACCAAATCAGAAGTAGCATTTCTGAGTTCATTAATCCTCTACTACAAAATGGTATATGTACATGAAAAGAAGCAAAAAATTATAACATGATTTTTTGAAGTTAAAAAAAAATGAATACTTTTTTAAAAAAATAGGTATCACAAAGACTTAATATTCAGCAGCATGGCCGAAGACTCTGAAACCAATTACAGAATCAGTTTTCATCTGACTGGACATTATTAAAAACCTTACGATACTAATATTTTAGTAGATGATTGCTGCCCCAGGCATATGAAAATGTTCCATGTAGTAAATATCTAATTATCAATTCTAAAATTTAAAAATATTCCACTGAAAGGCACTTTGTACTTCATGCTTCAGGATAATGTGGAAATAATTCAGCTGTTAACTTCATATTGCTCAAAGTAAGTGTTGTCCATCCTAACTGTATTCGGCCTCCATATAAGGAGTTGATTTTAACTTAGGCTATTACTTATTGGCCGTTGGAATTATGCCAAGGACACTTTTTTAAATTAGCCTGTGCTGTCCCAAATACTCATTTACGTAAAGCTATAAGAATATTTTAGAATTAGTGTCTTTCTTCCTTTGAGTTTAGTTTTCACCATATCTAATTCAGAACAGGCAATAAAGTGGAGTCTACTACCTTGTGTCAGTGACCTAAATTCATGTACACTTGCCTAAGGTTATTGAAAAATTGGCCTACTTGATAGCTTCCATGTTTGGTTAGATATATAAATTAAAAACTAAGATCTTTCTTCCTGTGTTTCCTGAATATCCAGGTTTTCTTAATTGTAGAATCACATGATGTTTAGAACTGAAAGAAATATGAGAAACCACCAAGACTAATTCCCTTATTTTACAGGTGAAAGAAAGTGACTCTAAGTGAAATGATTTGCTTAATAACACACAATCAGTAAGGCAGGAGAAGACTTAAGTCCCAATTGTCTTAATTCCTAGCTTTACTTCGTATTCCACGTTTCATAGGGGAGTTCCTAATTATACTGCAGTGTAAATTCATGTCATTTTTAACCTTTTTAAAGTGACAAATTATGCAGTCTCTATGAAAAACAGTATGGAGATTCCTCAAAATACTTAAAGTAACTCTACCATGTGACCTGACAATTCCACTTCTGGGTATTTATCCAAAGAAAATGAAAACATTAATTCGAAAAGATATATACACCCCAATGTTCATTATAGCATTATTTACAGTAGCCAAGATATGGAAGCAACCCTAGATAGCTATATCTTGACTATTGTAAATTATATATATATATTCGTGTGTGTGGTGGAATATTATGCAGCCATAAAATGAATGAAATCTTGCCATTTGCAACAACATGGGTGGACCTAGAGGGTATTATGCTAGGTGAAATAAGTCAGACAGGGAAAGACAAATACCATATGGTTTCACTTATATGTAGAATTTTTAAAAATAAGACAAAACAAAAACAGACTCAAACTAAACAAATGAAGGAGCAAAACAAAACAAAAAAAGAGACCAAAGGAATAGTTACCAGAAGTGAGGGGGTGGAGGATGGGTAAAAAGATGAAGGGCATATATAGTCAATAATATTGTGATGGGTTTGCATGGTGAGAGATGATTACTAGAATTAGTGGGGTGATCACATTGTAAGGTATAGAAATGTCGAATCACTATATTGTACACCTGAAACTAATATAAGCAGTATGATATTGTACCTATACCAAATAAATAAATAAATAAATTGGCATTGCCTGCCCCCATTTCCATCCCCTCTCTCTAAATCACAATAGACAGTACACCAAAGTAAATATTCATGAAAATGAATCGAGACAATAGTATTAAATTAATCATGTACTTAATCTTCTGTTGTGCTCTCAGAGTGTGATTAAGACATATCTTATGTGTAAGAGACAGATGTTATTTAAAAACAAGCCTTTAAGTTTGCAGTATTTCTTAAGCTTTATTTTAATAGCAGCAGACAAAAAAAAAAAATGAAACGACTAATACAAAACATTTACAGCAAGACCAAATAGGAGACATTTTTTTAAGAAAATTAATTCATTCATGCATTTATTTATTTACTCAATAATTTGTTGGCACTTAATCTGACCTATTCCTCTGGTAGACATGAGGGATACAATGATGAACATAGACTTGGACTGCCCTCATGGAGCTTATATGATAATGGGGAGGCAGGCCTCAACTAAATACCGTGTTTCCCTGAAAATAAGACCTAGCCAGACAATCAGCTGCAATGAGTCTTTTGGAGCAAAAATTAATATAAGACCCGGTATTATATTATGTTATGTTATGTTATACCCGGTCTTATTTTATTATAAGATAGTAAACTTATTTTATATTAACTTTTGCTCCAAAAGATGCATTAGCGCTGATTGTCTGCCGAGGTCTTATTTTCGGTGAAACACAGTATCACACTAATTATTAATAACAAATTGGGTTAAAGAATTTACTTTTTTTCTTTTTCTGAAGGAAAGAAATCTGATCCCATCCATGTGCATAATAAAAGGAACACATCTAGACTTGGGCTAGGGCAGTCAGGGAGGGTTTTTCAGAGGAGGTGACACAAACTGAGAACTGAAGGGTAGGTATCAGTTAACTAGCCAAAGGGAAGATAGCAGTAATGGAGTGAGGGAGCATTTTAGATCCAAAGCCTTACGTCTGGTTTTAGTGTGCTGCATGTTTGCATGCAAAAAACAGATGTCCATTGAGAACTGTGTATCTGAAAAAATTATTTCACCTCCTCTGTGGAGAACAAAGCAAGAAACAATGGCTGACACATGGTAAATGCTAAACAAATATTTAAGTGAATGAAAAAAATGAAAAGTACTTGTTGGTAAAAGACTATGAAATTTAATTGGTGGTTGAACTTTCTCTGAGTGGATGGATAGGTGCCAAGATTGCCCTAAAAATAGCAAGAAAATTTGAACTGCCTTGTTTAAAGATACCAAAGGTAATGATGTGCTTTTATTTTTTTAATATATAATTATTTTATTGCAGATTTAATTCCTGGGCCATTAAAATAGTATGGTTTATTAAAATCTTGCTCCTTAAAATAATTTTGATAAGTTTTGAGTGTTGACAATTTTTTTTGGAAAATCTGAAAATTATTTTATGTACAGTTTTTCTATATTTAGCCTCTTACTGTCAATCTAACTCTGGATTAGTTGAAGTGTCTTTTCAATGGGTATTTCAAAAACAAAACACAGACATTTTTTCTTTTCTAAAGTCCTTTGTTTCTGCAGAGGTGTTTTTTTATTGTTTTTTTTCTAAGATGTTTTTAAAATTATAGCTGACATGCAATATTATATTAGTTTCAGAGGTACACCATAGTTATTCAACATTTATATACCTAAAGAAGTCGTCACCATGAGAAGTCTAGCAACCATTTGATACCATACCACATATCACAATGTGTTCTTAGGCTGTACATTATATTGCCATGACTTATTTGTTTTATACCTGGAAATTTGGACCTCTTATTTCTCTTCAGCTTTCCCCCCTTTTTTAAATTTTTTTGAATTGCAGTTGACATTCAATATTATTATATATTAATTTCAGGTATATAGCGTAGTGGTTACACTGACTAGAAATTATTTAAGAAATGACCGCCCTGATTAGTCTAGTATCCAACTGGCACTGTACATAGTTATTACTATATAATTGACTATATGCCCTATCCTTTACTATACATCCCCATGACAATTTTAACTACCAATTTGTACTTCTAAATTGCTTCACCTTTTTCACCCTACCCTCAATCCCCTCCCATCTATCACACAACAAATCTAGTACCCATCTGGCACTATACATAGTTATTACAATATTATTGACTATATTCCTTATGCTATATCCTACATCCCCATGACTACTTTGTAACCACCAATTTGTACTTCTTAATCCCTTCCCCTTTTTTTACACACACCTCCAAACCCCCTCCCATCTAACAACCATCAAAATGTTTTCTGTATCTATTAGACTGTTTCTGTTTTATTTGTTTGTTTTGTTGTTTAGGTTCCACATATAAGCAAAATCTCATTGCATCTGTCTTTCTCGGTCTGACATACTCCTCTCAGCACAACACCCTTCAGGTTCATCCATGATGTTGCAGATGGCAGGAACCCATTCCCTTCCCTGGCCGAGCAATATTCCACTGTATATATGTACCATCTCCTCTTTATCCATTCTTCCATTGATGGACACCCAAGATGCCTCCACATTTGTCCATTGTAAACAATACTGTGGTGAACATATAGATGCACATGTCCCCTTGAAGTAATATTTTAGATAAATACCCAGAAGTGGGGTTACTGCATCTTTCTTTGTCTTTTCTTATAACCTTTGTTTTAAAATCTGTTTTGTCTGGTATAGTATTACTACCCCAGATTTTTTTTTTCCATTTTCATGAAATATCTTTTTTTATCCCTTTACTTTCCATCTGTGTGTGTCTTTCAATCTAAAGTGAATCTCTTGTAGGCAGCATATGTAGGTTTTGTTTCCTTATCCATTCAGCTCTCCTTTTACTTTTGATTGGAGTATTTAATCCATTTACAATGAAAGTAATTATTGATAGATCTGTAGCTGTTGCCATTTTATTATTCAGAATTTTGATCTCACCCCCCCAACCCATCCCACCTCCACTCCCATCTTAAAGAAGTTCCTCTAATATTCCTTGTAATAATGGTTTGGTGTTGAACTCCTTTAGCTTTCTTTTGTGTGGTAAACGTTTTGTCTGTCTTTCGATTTTAAATAATACCCTTGCTGCATGGAGTGCCTTTTGTTGTAGTTCCTTGCTTCGCATCATATTGAATATTTCATGCTAATCCCTCTGACCTGCAAAATTTCTGTTTAGAAATAAGGTGACAATCGTATGGGAGCTCTCTTATAGGTTACTAGTTGCCTTTATCTTGCTGCTTTTAAGATTCTCTCTTTGACTTTAACCTTTGCAATTTTAATCATAATATGCTTTGCTGTGAGCCTTTTTGGGTTCATCCTGTTTGGGACTCTGCACTTTCTGGATTTATCTATTTATTTCACTGTGTAGAAAAGTTTTCAGCTATTATTTCTTCAAATAGGTTCTCAATACCTTGCTTTATCTCGTCTCCTTCTGGTACCTCTATGATGCAAATGTTATTCCTCTTGATGTTGTTCCAGAGGTCTCTTAAACTATCGTCATTTTTTGTTTTTGTTTTTGTGGTTTCGATTGGGTGTTTTCTGCTACTTTGTCTTCCAAATCACTGTTTTGATTCTCCGCTTTGTCTAATTTGCTTTTGATTCCTCCTAGGGCATTTTTTATTTCAGCTATTGTATTTTTCACTTCTGACTGGTTCTTTTTTTATGGTTTCTATATCCTTTTTTATGCTTGCTATCTCTTTGTTGATGTTCTCACTAAGTTCCTTGAGCATCCTTATAACCATTATTTTGAACTCTGTATCTGATAGGTTACTTGTGTTTATTTTGTTTAGTTCTTCTGTTGTTTCATTTGGGATGTATTTCTTTGTTGCCTCATTTTGGCTGCCTCTCTATGTTTGTTTCTATTATTAGGTAGATCTGCTTTGTCTCCCAGTTTTGGCTAGGTGGCCTTATGTAGTAGGTGCCCTGTGGGACCCTGGCCCAGTCTCCCTGGTCACCTGTTTTGGGTGCTCCAGGAGTGTCCGTTGTGTGGGTTATGTGTGACCTCTTTTTATAGTTGAACCTTGATTGCTATTGGCATGTCAGTGGGTAGGATTGACGTTCAGACTGATTGGCTATGGCGTTTGGCCACATCCACAGCTTACAGGCTGCTATGTGGGGGGCTTACCCCACTGGGTGGGATTTGCCCCAGCAGGATTTGATGACTGTTGAGACCATCCTTTGTGCATGCCGCTTATGGGGCTAATTGGGTGGTGCTCTGCGGTGTTCTGAAGCCAACCTCCAAGTATGTTGGTTCTGGGGCTTCTTGGGAGGGACTCCAGTGCAGGTGCAGGTGACCCACTGTCTGTGACTGTTCGAGGACTACCTGGTAGGAGCTACAAAGCAATCCATGGTTGTTTACTGCTTGCCCTAAACCTGGAGATGCATGGGAAAGGTCAAGCTGCAAATAGAGAATGTCTACCACCAGTACCAGGCCTGGGGTGACTGTGCAAAAAAGTCAGTACACCCAAGGCCTGCTGCCACCTGCTGGCTCTCTTTAGGTTCAGCCACTGATAAAGCCTCTAGTTGTACACGAGTTGGGTGAGGCAGGGTTTCAGGGAGTCACTAGAGTGGGAAGAGCTGTGGTAACCAGGTTAATATAGATTCTGGTTTGCTGCCAGTGCTGAGCCTAAAGCTGCTCAGCAAAAGGCTCAGAGCACACTGAGGCCAGTCATGAGGCCAGTCATCACCTGACTGTGGCCCACAGACTTCAGTAGTTTTTTAAGAAAGAGTGAGATCTGGGCAGGGCTGGCTACTAGCCCAGAAAGTGCCTCCAGCATTGGGAGAGTTGGGTGGGGTAGGGTTTCAATGGGGTCAGGAGGGTGAAGCAGCGGAGCTCACCAGACCAATTCAGATTCAGATTTGGCCATGGGAGGTGGGGAGAGCTCAACATAGGAAAGATGGCACCTACCTGGCAGCTGCATGGGGAAAACCCCACACAGGGAAACTGGGAACTGTTGTCCAGACCTCACCCAAGGCCATACACTTCTGTCTGCACTTCCGTATGCCTCCAATGCTGAGTCATCTTCCCTAAGCCAGAGCTCAGGGTGAGTACCTGAGAGTGAGTGAGTCTGTGCATGGGTTCTTTAAAAGTATGTCTGTATTCCCTGCAGCCTTTTGTCCCATCCAGATGGTCAAAATCCCCACTGGTTTTCACAGTCAGATGGCATGGGGGCTCTTCTTCCTGGTACCAGTACTCTGGGCAGGAGAGGGTGGTGGGGGCCAGGGTCCCTCACTCCTTCAGCACCTGAGACATCCCTCCCAATTCTTAACTACCACACGGAGGTTTGGGTCCAGTCCATTTTGTGTCTCTGCCCCTCCTAACAGTCTCAACTTGGCTTTTTCTTTATATGCTTAGTTATAAAACTTCTGTACAGCTAGACTTCAGATGATTCTCCAGGTTGATTGTTGTATAATTTTGTTGTAACTTTAGTATGTTCACAAAAGGAAGTAGGCACAGTGTTTTCTACTCCACCATCTTGGATCTTAGTAGTAATGTGCTTTTAAACATTCATCTTCCAATTAAAGCATATAACAAAGCCTATGAAATTTTTTAAAAAAGACTCATATTATTTCACCAATTTTTCTGGTACTGTAAAAACATTATTACTTTTAAATATATAATGACCCTAATTTTGTCTCACAGCTAAATAAAGTGAATACCGTAAGTATTTAGATCTGTATTCACAACTCAGATTATTCTCACTGAAAATATTTTTTTTGTTTTCTTCCATACTAGGTGAGATTTAAATTTTCTAGCTAATCTACTTAAATATTTCCATCAATATAAGTATCCAACACAGTTATGTTTGTCAAGTACAGTATATTCACTCTGGCCTTCTCTGTCCCTGTCAAGAACAGTATATTCACTCTGGCCTTCTCTCTGTCCCTATGCCCAAACTCATTCTACTGTCAGGGCCTTGGTACCTATTATGCCTTCTGAAAAGAATATTCTTCTCCCGTTCTGAATGGCTATCTACTTCTCATCATTTAGATCTTAGCTTAATGTTACTGTAAAAAGTGACTTCTCCAACTTTCCTAGAACATGGCATAGTGCCTGGCCCATAGTAGACACTCCAGAAATAGTATCCTCTATTATCTTTAGTATATACCAGTTAAATGTTTTCTCTTATCCTCAACACAGTGAAAGTCACTTTATACATTTCTTATTCTTACAACTACTTGATAATATTATTTTCACTCATTTTACAAATGGATTTTTCAGGGAGATTAAATAATTTGCCCAAAGTCACTCAGCCCATAAGCAACAGAGTCTGTCTGTCTCAAATTAAAAAAAAAAAAAAAAAAAAAAAAAAAACTGAAAAATTAGAAAAACAACAATCCCATGTGGAATTTTTTTTTGTACCTTATAAGTTTCGATTAAAATAAAATGCATAAACGAGATAATTACATTGGCCATATAACTAAAAACTTAAGGTGGTTTGGCTAATACATTTTTATGATTGAATTATTTTATGATTGAATTATTCAGACAATAGTCTCACATTTTTCTAAACTTTTTTATTTGTGGCAGTTCTTGAGGTCTAAACTCGGTGAACATTTAAATTATGTGTGATTTTTGCACATTCTCTAGTCAATAGTGACTTAAAATTCCTCGAATACTTAGTTATTCTCTACCTCTCAAATTAGCTCTTGAATCTTGTTAGTCGCCAGGTTGTTTCACCTGGGTGAAAAAGAAATCAATGGATATCTAAAAGACGCTGAGTAATGTTTTATATTCTCGTATGTCATCCTCAGAAGAAGTTAGAGCCCTGCATGTCTATTGTTGGGTGCAAATTAGAAGTTGGACTCTGGGAACCTGTCTTATTCTGAGACAAATCTTGATGAGAAACTTCAAGGCAGCTCCCAGAAAAAAAGGATAAAGGCCAATTGTCTGGGCTTACTCTAAGCTAGAAAGGAAATCATGAAATATAGCCTGAGACTCAGAAGAAACTTTGGAGCTGTAGATAAATAGGTGAAAATTGCCTTAGAAATCTAGTACACATTCTTCATTTTATATATGAAGAAGAGGAGGCATAGAATTAAAATAAAGGTTAATTAACAAGTGAAATCAGAAGTGGACGGCATAATGCATTTTACATTACCCTACACTGTCATACATAAAAATCAATTAGCTGATATTGATTTGACACTGTTCAAAAAGTCACTTGAGCTAAATAGTGAAAGAGCTGCTCTCCAGGAGAGAACTAATACAAAAAATAATGAAATGCATTTTTTTTTTTTTTTTTTAATTTTAAAGAGCTTGGCCATGGTCAAGCTTTCTAATTAGGTCAGGATAATTTAAAATGGACTAAAAACCATCCCAGATGGAGATGTCAAAAATTCATAATTTTGTCCTAGATGCGATCTCTGTGACCTTAGAAGAACAATAATTTATCCCCACTTCCTATGAGATTTGGATATTTATATAGGCAGCAGACTGTACAGAAAAGAAAATGCAAAAACTCACACATATTCAAGGACTAATAAAGATTTCAATTCTTTATAAATACCTATCCTTTTCCTTTTTAGTCTGCATTAAGAAATACTGACAGGTTTCATGTCCAAGTTATGTGAAATGGCAGATTATTCAGTTCAGAACACTGTGAAAAGCTACAGGGTACGCGATTCAATAGAATCTCACCTATGTTTTTCTACTTAAAATGTTCTCAGTTTGGGACTGTATCCAATTTCAAGCATCTTTCAGTTTTAGAAACATCTCAATAGAAAAGTTTGGAATCCAGTGTACAGTCACTCTGAAAGCATTTACCTAGCTTTGTTGTGTTTGGTTTTAATTTATCTTTTCATAAGATCAATTTCTCATTAGTGCTAAGTCAAATGCTTCCAGGGGAAAATGAAGAGACACATTTAGTTGAGACAGGTTTTTACCAGACTAATCAAGAGCCTATGTAAGGAAGAAATAACTTTAATATAATAAAAATAAAACATTGTAAATACACACAGCTTTATAACTAGCTGATAGTGTTTTTCCAAGTATGGTTCAAAGGAAGAATATTCATTATATTTTTAGTAGTTTTGTGTTTTTAATAAGGAAAAACTTATGTATTCATGCTAATAGACCGATCATAGCACTATGAAATGTACCTAAGCCAGGGAAAATAATGAAAAATATTTTAACAGTAAAAATAAAAACAGAAATTTCAATCCTACCAAATGAAGTTAACTCAAAATACCTTACTCTTTCCTCTAAAATTTTACTTGTTTTCTCCCCTACAGTGGTTAAATTGGCCTTATCATGAACCCTCATGGAAAAAATGTGATGTGATAAATTAATTTACACTAACATGTAGTGATTCATCAGAAACTCTGATGAGGAATTTGAACACTGTTTAACAACCATTTGTTGGCTACTTATTGTGTTATTATGATGCTCATTTCCTTCCTCAAGTAATTTTCAGTCTAGGGAAAACATTGATAACATAATATGCTGAGATCTAGGATACTGAGGAATGTACTAGAAGTATAAGAAGACAGAGGAATAATGATGTATTGGTAGGAAGATAGTAACTGAGGATCAGGGAACATCGCCCAGATGTAATAGAGCAACAGCAATGATTACTTATTAGTAACCTACCTGGCAGACATGAAACTGGGAAGCAGGAAAATTCTCATCCAGAGGGAGGAAAACTATTTGCAAAGACGCAAGACAGGACCTTCAGAGAATGACAAGTCGTTCATCATGAATGGAAGGTAGGATAGGTATAGATGTGAGAAAACAGCTAGGAGTCTGAGGTGACTTTGGAAAGGCAGAGAGAGATTAAGATTGTGAAAGATATCAAATGTCACGCTAAGGAGTTTGGATTTTATCCTGAATGCAGTGTGGAGACATGGATGGGTATTAAGTCGGTTATCATTGTCATATGACACACTGTGAAGACTGTAGGACCAAGGTATTGAAATGGAGAGTGACTCGATACTGAAGGCAGAGGTAGCAGAACTGCAATAATATAGGTGAATTATAATAAGAGGCACAAATAAGGTTGTGGTCGTAAGAGAAACTGGTAGTTTACATGTGAAGCCTGAAACTGAAAGCTAAGAACAAAGCTACATTAGATGCCTGATTATCTGAAGAGACTCCTAAAAATTTAGGAATAAGATATCTCCTCCAGAGCCTAGGTAGCAGAACAAGTTTTGCTTGTTGAAATATCTTACCAGCATAACATTACCTTCCCCATCCACACCATTCTCCACTCCTCACCTCTGTTTGTATAAGATAATTTTAGAGAGAAGACATTCTTTGCAGGCTTTGCCTTAGTAGGGACTGCTAGGATTTTTCTTAACCTTCCCACTTCCAAATTCAAGAGAGGGGAAGGCTACAAGGACTCGCTCAAGCTTATTTTATTCCTTGATTGAACATTGCTTAGGCAACAGATTTACTGACTGGATCCTGGCCCTGTTTGAAAAGGGGGGAACGTAACTGGAGAGAGATGACAGCAGAAAGGGGAATGACAGGAAAGAAATCTACACTGCCACCATTTAGAATGTCAAAAGTATGTGGTGTTCCCGTCAGTTGGGTAGACTTCGGAGAAGTTAGGCAAGCATCAGCTTTCTGGGCTCAATGAGTAAAATGCCAGAGGTGGGAGCTGACAGAGAGAGCTGGAAAAGGCAGTGCCTGAAGAGGAGACTACATGAGGGAACTCTGCCGGCAGGAGGCCCCCAAAGACTGACTGATGTGCTCACAAGAGTCAGTCTTTGCAAGGCTGCTTCAACAATGATGGTGGGCAGCAGCTTTACCCCGAGGGACAGCTCTATCCTGGTAAGGACCACAACAGAAATTGAGTAAGAGACACTGTCCCTTCCCAGTTCTCTCCTACCAACTCTGATACACAGGAGAAAAAGAACTGGGAAGAAGGAGGAGAAAAGCCATGAAGAGAGACTATTCTCTGTTCTTGCAGCTGCAGCGTCCTGGGTCTGAGCCATTTGTCAGTGCTGAGCTAGGAGGGAGGAGAAGAGCAGGAGTCAGAGATCAATTTCACCTTTGTAACAACTGAAGGTTATCTGAAAGATATGGTACATTCTTGAATATCCGAAGAAAGTGGATTCTACAGAACATTGTTAAAGGCAGTGATTAGCAAAAGTAAAACCACTTCATGTTTGTTACCCACTGCATTGAGACTCTCCAGTAAGCTAAAATCAAGGAAATAAAATATTGAAAATATGCAATAGCTCAAACTTGATCAATTTATTATGCAGGGAAAAGAAAAGTAAGCAATGACTTCTGGGTTAATAATCTGAATTATGTTCTCAACTTAAAAAAAAAAGAGAAATACTTTAAGCTTTCCTTCTCTGGGTACAGTTATCTCATCTATAAAATAAAGGTTCTTGTGGTGGTGCTTAACCTTGTTTCCATTACAGATTCCTGCGAAAACCTGAGGAAAGCTATATACCAAAGCTACATACATACAAAAATAGGTACATACACACTCAGAATTCTTCATACAAATTCATGTAAAATAGATAACATTAAAGTGAGAAGCTGATTTAAGAAAAAAGATGGAATGTAGTTCTGTACATGCTAAGTTTTATGTGTCTGTGACTAACTCTTGTAGAAATATCTATCAGAACATGGACAATACAAGTATGTGTTTGGGGGTTTTGTTTCATTTTTCATGGAAAGCACCTTCTGATATCCAGCTCTGATAAAGAGGCAGCCTCCTTCTCATTCTTTCTTCAGAGCCGGGTGTTTCTGAAAATTTTCGGGTGGCTTAGCACAGAAGGTTCTGCAGTTTCTTCAGATTACTTGCAGTGATGCTCAGAGCCAGAGATGAGGCCCCTTAATTAAAGTAACTTCTGCACTTACGCTTTCTTTTACTTTCTAAAGGCTGTTATACATGTCTTTTTGGATCACCTCACTTCTTCCTTTCAGCTAAATTGCGTCTAAAGAGAAGAACATGGTGACAGCACAGCCCTCCTTGAGTGTATATTGCCCTTAGGTTTTTAAAAATCTTACTTGATCAAGTTAAGGGTTATGAATTTTCCTCATTTCCATCATCTATAGGAAAACATGTGTCTTGTCTTGTTACTTTTGAGTTTTCACTTCTGTCAGCTTCTATCATAGGTCAGAGCTGTCACCAAGCATGTGATCTTATACAAAGCTTTCTTTTGATGTTTACTTTGGGTCGATGTATAGTAGCTAAAAGTATAGTACAAATTTGAGAGTCCAGCAGGCCTACTCCAAAATCCTGGTCGTTATTTCAGTCCACTGTGCCTCATTTTCTTTCTCTTCCTTTATCAAATGAGTATAGTAATATATCCTGGGATCTTTGTATGAAATAAAAAAAGATAAAGTATTAAAAGAGTTTTGTATAGGGCGTGTCAAATAATAGAGGCATAACGAATATTAGCAAAACAAACTATATGCCATTTCACTTTTCAAAAATGATTTGAAGTGCTCTAGACCTCAATTTCTTCATCTATAAAATAAATCAGTTAAACTATATTCAGTTTAATTCACTCCCCACTTATTAACCACCAGTTATTGTGGAGTTAGTTTGTGAAGACAATAAGTGAATCAGGTTAGAAATTTAGTCAGGAAGTTGCTAACATTAACAACAAATCAAAAGTGTGGCTAAAAACAGGGCTATTATGCCACTTGCTAAATAGCCTTGAATAAAGTAGTAAATGATGATGAACTATGGTTTTCTCATCAGTAAGTAAGACTAGCACTCAACCCTCATAGTGGTTAGAAGTCTCACATGAAATAAAGTGTGGAAGATTACTATGATGGTTGACACATAAGAAGCGATCAGTAAATGTTTATCATTAGCACAACCATGTTAGGAACTTATAGGTCCTACGCTCTCTTATTTTTTAAAGATCAAATCCCATATTTTATCAAAAATAATAAAATGTACCTATATCCCATATAAAATGTACTTTGTGCTATAAAGTATTTTGAAATAATTTTTATAACTTTATCATTGAAAGTATTAATATATTAGTAAATTTTTTATTATATTGTTATGATGGTAACTTTTTATAAAACATTGGAAGAGATGAGTTGAGGTTGACTAATTGTTGCCATATTACATTTTATTATTTTCAACACTGCAATTATTTTTGATTGTTTGAGCCAATAATTTCTTTTTTCAGGTCTCAAATATTTGTCAGCCCTTGAAAATGCTCAATGGATAAAATACTCTGTTGGCTACTAAGGAAAAGTGTAACAAATGTTGTGATGGAGTTCTGAGGAAGCAAAAATGAAGTCAGGAATATATTTAGCTAAAGAGGATTAAGGAAGAGCTCAGGTGGATGGTATATTTGAGCAGTAATAAACGGGTAGGAGTCTGACCATTGATAGATATGTGGTCTTATATGACTAGAGCAGTAATCTCCAGATAGATTACTGCTCTATCAATTCAGAGATGTGCAAGGGATCCATTAAGGAATGGGAGGAGGGAAAGGAAAGAAATGGCATAATATATTTGATTTTACTTATCATTTCTAATTATTGCCTGTTTACAATATACCAAATGTATTAGTATAATACCGTGTGTGTGTGTGTGTGTGTGTGTGTGTGTGTGTGTGTGTGTGTGTGTTCTTTGTGATACATACGTAATTTGTAAATGAAATAAAACACATATATTGAGAATGCATTATGACACAGTTTGGAGAATTGCAAAACATAAGGAGGGAAATCAGGGCATGATAGAAGTTAGGGTTTTGATGAAAACTTTCAACTGTTCTACTGAGGAGTAAGTATTCTATTTTGTAGGCCATGTGGAGCCATGAAAAATTCAGGCAAAAAAAGTGACTATTTCTGGGATTTAGGTAGTTAAGTACAGATTCGGTGTGCAATTTGAATGAAAGGAATGAAAGATAAGAATTCAGAAAAGCAATTAGGAAAGCAACTCAATAGACTTATCGATAGGTCACTTTACCTATTGCCCTCCCAAACCAGTATAAGGATAAAAGTTACGAATTTTCAACAAACAAATGAGATATCATCTCCTCTGAAATGCTTTCCCTACCCATGCTCATATACCTCAGGCTGGTGTACTGCCCTTTATATGTACTCCAAAGGGTTTCCTATACTTATATCTTTCCAGAATTTATTACACTTTCCAGAATTTATTGCATTTTTGACAGTTTCAATACAATGTGCCTTGGAGAAGGCCTTTTGGGGTTGAGGTCATTAGGTGTCCTATGTGCTTCTTGGTTTCAAGGATCCAGTTCTTTACACAAGTTTGGGAAGTTCTCATCGACTGTTTGTTTGAATATATTCTCTGTTCCCTTCTCTCTTTCTTCTCCTTCTTGTATGCCCATTATTCTTATATTGCTCTTTCTGATGGAGTCAGAAAGTTCTTGTAGAGTTCTTTCATTTCTTTTAAGTCTCAAGTGTCTTTCTTCGTCCATCTGTGTCATTTCCAGATTTCTATCTTCAATGTCACTGATTCTTTCCTCCATCTGGTCAACTCTACTACCTAAGCTGGCTATTTCATTCTTCATTTCTTCTTATTAAGTACTTAGTATCCAGAAATTCTATTTGGTTCTTTTCTAAAATTTCATTCTCTTTGGTAAAATGTTCATGCTGTTCTTTGATTGTGTTTCTGAGTTCATTAAAATGCCTTTCTGTATTTTCTTGCATCTCGTTGAGTTTTTTCACAACTGCAATCTTGAATTCTCTGTCATTTAAGTCACATATTTCCATATCTGTAAGTTCATTTTCTGGAGACTTTTCACTTTCTTTCTGAGCTGTCTTGTTTCCTTGGTTATTCATGGCAGTTAATGATTTATTATTTCTCTTCCTAGACATCTACAGGAGTGGGTTCTGCAACAGGTTGATAGGAAGAAGTCTTTCTTTTGGTTTTCAGTACGTGTTGGTAGAATGTTTTATTTTCTCTCTGACTGCAGGCTTATTTTCTCTCTCACACTATAGTGTTATGTTTTCTCTGCACTGTTCCAGCTTCTCATACAATGGGGGGATTCCCTGGAAGGCATGCTTCTCTGTTAACAGTTTGCCTGGGTCATAGAGCGCTGCGTCCGTCTGTGTGGGGATGCGGAGAGCTTTTGAAGTTCTAAGGCAATTCCTGCACCAGATTCAGAGCCCGTGTGTTTCAGCAGTTCTGTTTACTACTGCAGGGATCCGCCCAGATAGGTGGGGACAGGGGCGGGATGGGTTGCAAGATGTGGGCCAGAGCAATGGGGGCGACCACCATCACAGCCAGTCCTGCTTCCATAGCTCCCTCCCCTTTGCCGGAACTAATTGGGCTGCGACTCTGTGTCTGTGGATACAGTTCTCAGAACTGCAAATATTCTGTTATTTTGAGCTGACACTGCTACTGTTCCGCTTCTAGCACCGGGCAGGTGGGGACAGGGTGAGCTGTGGAAAGGTAGAGAGGGGGCAGCTAGTCTCAGTGCCTAAGGCTTCCATTCTCTGCAGCAGTGAGGACTTAAACCACCGTTTTCAGCCTTCTTCCTTCAGTCTTTGCTCCAAGGTCTCTGCCCTGAGCGTTGGGTTCAGCCGTGTTATATGCTGTCCCCTCAGCCCTGTGGACCATAAATGGAGCCCTTGCAGTCCAAATTCTTCCCTCTCCCGCAGCTGCAGTAGTTCTGGGATGCTGGGAGCTTGGAGCACTGAGCTAGATCTGTGTCCTGTGCCCGTGTTGCTCCATCTCTGCATTTCTCCTCTCCTGCTCATGCAATTTGCCCACCTTTAGGGGAATTCAGTAGTCAGCCTCTTTGTCTTGCCTGTCTACTGTGTAGGGAGTCCTTTGTGGAGTTATAGTTGCTTAATTTGTTGTAAATTCCAGGGGAGATTTCCAGAGGCTCACCTCATGCCGCCATTTTGATGACATCACCCTGATTTATTTTTAATAATATCTCCACACTATGATTAATGCAAAAAAATCTGTAGAGATTCACATTTCATGGGAGAGTATGTCCTGTTCATATAAACTAACTACAGTTAATGTCAAAGGGTGTCAGTATTTGTATTAACAATATATTGAAAATTCAGCAATATATTAAAAAGATTATACACCAGGATCAGGTGGGATTCCATCCTGAGATGCAAAGCTGATTCAGTATCCACAAATGAATTAACGTGACAAACCACATAAACAAAATGATGGATAAAAATAACATCATTATATAAATAGATGCAGAAAAAGCTTTTGATAGATTCCAACATCCATTTGTGATAAAAACTCTCAGCATAGTAAGGATAGAGGGAACATACCTCAACATAATAAATGCCATACATGACAAACACAGAGCTAACATCATATTCAACAGTGAAAAGCTGAAAGCTTTTTCTTTAAGATCAGGAATCAGACAAAGATGCCCACTTTCATCTTTCATTCAACATAGCATTGGAAGTCCCAGCCACAACAATCAGACAAGAGAAAGAAATAAAAGGCATCTAAATTGGAAAGGAAGATGTAATACAGTCATTAGTATTAGTATTAAAACTAATAAATGAATTCAGTAAAGTAACAGAATACAAAATTAATATTCAGAAATTGGTTGCCTTTTTATACCAATAAGAACTTTCAGAAAGTAAAAATTAAGAAAATAATCCCATTTAAATAACATCGTAAAAAATTACCTACAAGTAAATTTAACCAAGGAGTTAAAGACCGATACTTGGAAAATTATGAAACATTGAAGAAAGAAATTGAAGAAGATACAAATAAATGGAAGCACATACTGTGCTCATGGATAATAAGAATTAATATCATTAAAATGTCCACATTACCCAAATATCTACAGATTCAGTGCAATTCCCATCAAATTACCAGTGGCATTTTCCCAGAACTAGAACAAATAATCATAAAATTTATAGGAGACCACAAAAGACCCCTAAATAGCCACACCAATTGAAAAAGAAGAACAAAGTTGCAGGTATCATGCTCCACCTGATATCAAACTATACTACAAAGCTGTAGTAATCAGAATAGCATGGTGCTGGCATAAAACCAGACACATTGATCAAAGGAACAGAATTGAGAGCCCAAAAATAAAGCCACACTTATATGCTTATATGGTCATTTCATCTATAACAAAGGAGGCAAGAATGTACAATAGGGTAAAGACAGTTTCTTCAATAAATGGAGTTGGAGAACTGTACAGATTTTGCAAGAAAATGAAAGTAGATAACTTTCTTATACCACATACAAAAATAAACTCATAATCGATTAAAGACTTATGTGTAAGACCTGAAATCATAAAACTCCGAGGAGAAAATATAGGCAGTAATTTTTTTGACATCACTATTAGCCATATATATATATATATATACACACACACACACACACACACACACACACACATATGATATGTCTCCTCAGGCAAGGGAAACAAAAGAAAAAAATAAACAAATTGGACTACATCAAACTAAAAAGTTTTTGCACAGTGAATGAAACCATTAACAAAATGAAAAGGTAGTCTATTTAATGGGAGAAGATCGCCAATGATACCTTTGATAAGGGGTTAATATCCAAAATGTAAAAGAACACATATGGGGCGGTCGGATGGCTGTTGGATAGATCATGAGCTCTGAACAGCAGGATTACTGGTTCGATTCCCACATGGGCCAGTGAGCTACACCCTCCACAACTAGAATGGAGACAATGAGCTGCTGCTGACCTTCCAGAGGGGCAGCCGGATTGCTCAGTTGGTCAGAGCACGAGCTCTCAACAACAAGGTTGCAGGATCATGGGATGGTGGGCTGCGCCCCCTGCAATTGAAAATTGAAAACAGGACTGGACTTGAAACTGGTCTGCTTCCTCCACAACTAGATTGAAGGACAACGACTTGGAGCTGATGGGCCCTGGAGAAACACACTGTTCCCCAATATTCCCCAATTAAAAAAAAAAAAAAAAGAACTCATACAACTTAGCAACAAGAAAAATAAAAACCTGATTTAAAATATGAGCAGAGGACCCGAATAGACATTTCTCCAAAGAGGTTGTACAGATGGCCAATAAAAATATGATAACATGCTCAACATCACTAATCATAAGGGACATGCAAATTAAAATCACGATGAGATATCACCTCACACCTGTCAGAATGGCTATCACCAATATATCAACAAACAACAAGTGTTGGCGAGGATGTGATGAAAAAGGAGCCCTCATGCACTGATGGTGGGATTGCAGATTGGTGCAGCCACTATGGAAAACAGTATAGAAGTTCCTCAAAAAATAAAAATAGAACTACTTTGGAATCCAGCAATTCCACTCCTGGATATTTATCAGAACAAACTAAACGCACTAATTCAGAAAGATATATATGCATCCCTGTGTTCACTGCAGCATTATTTACAGTAGCCAAGATATGGAATCAACCTAAGTGTCTGTCAATCAATGAATGGATAAAGAAGATGTGGTACATATATACAATGGACTATTAGCCATAAAATTAATGAAATCTTGCAATTTGTGGCGATGTGGATCAGCCTGGAGGGTAGGTATTATGATAAATGAAATAAGTCAGACAGAGAAAGATAAATACCATATTATTTCACTTAAAAGTATAATCTAAAAAACAAAATAAACGAA
Organism: Rhinolophus sinicus; assembly: GCF_057876585.1. Lineage (NCBI taxonomy): Eukaryota > Metazoa > Chordata > Mammalia > Chiroptera > Rhinolophidae > Rhinolophus > Rhinolophus sinicus. The sequence continues at coordinate 118,719,184 of NC_142514.1, read as the reverse complement.
GCAAATAAACTCATGGATACAGAGAACAAATTGATGGTCTCCAGGTGGGACAGGTGTTAGGTTTGGTGTTACTTCATGAAAGAAGAAACACAGATGGGAAGTAAGCACACGAAAACATGCTCAACATTACTCATTAGTCATTAGGGAAATGCAACTTAAAACCATGATGACATTCCAGTATCTATTTATTGTAATATTTAGCTATAACTCAAACAACTAACTATAACAAGTGTTGTGAGAACTCTTATGCAATGGGGGAGAAAGGTGAAAGGGCTTAAGAGGTATTAATTAACAGTTATAAAAATAGTCTCGAGAATGAGTAGAGCATAGGAATATAATCAATAGTATTATAATAACTATGTGTGGTATCAGATGGTACTGGACTTATTGGAATGATCACTTTGTAAGGTACATAAATGTCTAATTGCTGTGCTGTACATCTGAAACTAATATAATATTGTATGTTAACTGTAATTGAAAAATATTTTTAAAAAAACAGAATTGTACACCTGAAACCTACGATGTAATTTTACTAACAATTGTCACCCCAATAAATTTTAATTAAAAATAAAACTATAAATTGAATTTTTCTGACTCAGAAATTATACTTTTAGCCATTTTTCCCAGAGAAACTAGCGCTTATGTTCATTCAAAAACTTGTACACAGATGCTTATAGCAACTTTATTTGTAATACAAAATTTTAGGATCTGCTTAGAATGTCCTTCAACAAGTGAATGGCTAAAGAAAATGTGGTGTATCCATGCCATGGAATACTATTCAGCAATAAAAAAAAATAAGCTAACACACACAACTTGAATGAATTTTTAGGAAATTAAGTTAAGTGAATTAAAAGGCCAATCCCAAGGTTACATATTCTAAGATTTCATTTATATAACATTTTTTCGGGGGGGGGGGGGGAGACAAGAAATGGAGGACAAACTAGTGGTAGGCAGGAATTAGGAACGGGGGGGGAGGAGAAGGATGATAGAAGTGTGGGATGAAGATGGGTGTGGCTATAAAAAGGAAAATGAAGAATCTTTTCAGTGTTAGAACTATTCTGTATCATGACTGTGGTGGTGGACATGCAAATGCTAAATGATAACATTGTGTACAACTTAAAACACACACACAAATGAGTAAATTAAAGCTGGGCAAAAAAGCTAAACACAATCAATGGATTGCATTAATATCAATATCCTGGTTGTAGTATTATGCTATAATTTTACAAAATGTTACCATCGATGGACACTAGAAAAAGCATACAAGGGAGCTCTGAGTATTATTTCATAAAACTGCATGTAACTCTACAATTATTTCAATTTTTTTCATTTGAATAAATAAATAAGTAAATATTTTATTATAGTATCAAAATCATAGGGATAAATCTGATAAGAGATATGTAAAACCTGTAAACTAGTAACTACAAAATACTGTGTAGAGAAATTAAAGACCTGAACAAATGGAGATGTATAATGTTCACGAATTGCAGGACCCTATTGTTTCAATTCTTCCACATATTGACTTAGAAATTCATTGAAATCCTAATCAAAACCTCAGCAAGTATTTTTTTTTAGAAATTGACAAGTTTTTTCTAAAATTCATATGGAAATGCAAAGAACATAGACTAGACAAAACAGTTTTGAAAAAGAAGAGAGAAGTAGGAAATCTTAATTTACCTGACTTCAAGATCATAATGATACAGTAATCAAGATGGTGTGGTTTTGTCATGAAGAAAGATAAACAGATCAATTGAACAAAAGAAAGTGACTACACATTTATGGACAATGGATTTTTTGACAGTGGTGAAAAGGTCATGGAGAAAACATAGTGTTTTTAAAATAATAGCATGGAACAATTGGATTACCATATCCAAAATAAATATAAGTTAGATTCATACCTCAGAGCATAAACAAAAAGTAACCCACAATGAATCACAAACATAAACATAAAACTTAGAACTATAAAATTTCTAAAAGAAAGCAGAAAATCTTTGTGACCTTAGGTTATATAAAGATTTCTTAGTACAACAAAAACACAAAGCATAAAATAAAATTGATAAATTGGATTTCATCAACATTAAGAACTTCTGCTGTTAGAAAAATGCTAAGACATGCCACAAACTGGCAGAAAATGTTTGCAAATTTCATACCTGAAAAAGGAGTTATATCTGGAATATAAAAAGAACTCTCAAACCTCAATAAGAAAACGACTCAAAAAAATTGGTAAATTATCAAATAATCACTTCACCAAAGAAGAAACACAGATGGGAAGTAAGCTCGTGAAAAGATGCTCAATGTCACTCGTTAGTCATTAGGGAAGTGCAACTTAAAACCATGAGGAGATTCTAGTACTACCTCCTTATAATAGTACTAGCTCAGACTAAAATGACTGACCACACGAGTATCAAGTGTTGTAAGAACTCTCATCCAATGCTGCTAGGACTATGCTGTAGAGCAACCACTTGGAAACACTACAACAGCTTCCTAAAAAGCCAAATATTAAACATAAACCAGATGATGCAGTCATCATAGTCCTAAAAATTTATTCAAAAGAAGGAAAAACAAATATCCATTAAAAACTTGTACACAAATGTTCATGGCAGCTTTATATGTAATAGCCCCAAGCTGAAAATAAGCCAAATGTCCATCCAAAGGTGAGTGGATAAACAAGTTGTGGTATATACACATAAGGAAATACCAACTCAGCAATTAAAAGGAATGTATTATTGATAATTCATGGATGACTCTCAGCTTAATTTCAATTATGCTGAGTGAAATAAACTAAACAAAAAGGAATATATGCATAATGTTGTAATTCTATTTATATAAATTCCTGTAAAAGTGCAAATTTAACTCTAGTAAGCAGATCAATAGTAGCCTAGCGATAAAGGTAAGGGTGGGAAGGGGATAGGGGAAGAGAATATGAGGGAACAGAGATGCTTTGGGTGTGATGTGCATGTTGATTGTCTTGACTGTGGTAATGGTTTCATGATTACTTCCATATGTGAGAACTTTTCAAAGTATACACTTTAAATGTATGAGCTTATAATATGCCTATCAATAAAGCAAGATGAGAGCCAAGATATCTGCAGGTCTAGGCAGAAACTCATGGAGAAATTAAGAGACCAGAATATACTAAGCATCACTTGATACTGAATGTTAGAATGCTGGTTTGCATTTCTAAGATCTCTTCCTACCTCCAATAGACCTTCGCTTTACCCTTCCCTTAACACCCTACTCCATGTTCAAGGATGTCTCAGCAGAATTAATCCCCAAATCTGAAAATTCCAAATGTAGGAGTCACATGCAATAATAGCAGAGGAAAGAAGATAGATAGAGGTAGGAAATTGCAAGGAAATATTTATTCAATATTCAGTTATCTAGTAATTATGTATGCAATAGCCAGACATAATGTAAATCATATTCATTGTCTAATCAATTTTTTTTTCTTTTCTCAGTTTGAAAAATGAGCTCATCTGATAAGGATGTACAATATGAATTAGTAGATAGGTTTTCGGTTAAATGACACTGCCAGTTGACAGATGAAAAACATCATGGTACTTAAAATTCTTCGTCCCCCAGTGTATCAGTAGCCTACAGTACAAGAGTGTTCATAAACTATCTTTCAAAGGAAAATATAATATATCGTATGCTGTCAGTGAGAAAGGACTTACCTTAAATCAAGAGCTGAAATACTGCCAGTATGTAAGATACATTTATTTCTTTAAAGGAGGTGAATTTTAAGCCAAACTTCTTACCTTCTAGATTAGAATTTACACCAGTCAGTAAAGTCCAGATATTTTCAAGATATTGACAAGGAGCACAAATTACAGTCATTTGCTAAATTTCAGTAAAGTTTGTTATTCTCCCAAGAGAATGCCTATTTGTTTATAAAAAATATATATTTTTTGCTTTCAAATATGTCTTTTTTGTAACTTTGTATTTGGGGGATTGAAATGTAATAAATGCATTATACTGCATTTTTATAGAAACTGAGCACTACCTAAATAAATGAACATAATGTTTCATTGGACGTCTTGACTAGATTACATATCTTTTGAGATCACTGTGTTTTCCAAATATCTCAAGTTAGTATCAACCCTAGACATAAATTACAAAATCAAATTCTCTATTCCTAGTTTGCCTTGCTTCTAAATTTATCTACATTCTTACATGTTGTAAATCAATTTTGATTGATATCGAAAACAATATGATGTTTTTAAACTGGTATCTTTATTGATGACTACATGTAAGTATAAATTCATAAGCAATATTCAGCATCTTAGAATCTAATCCAATTGTTATAAAGTTCAGTGATCTCAGTAACTCGGTTCTGGGTGATTGGCAAGATTGAATAAACATTTTCAAATAACCTAAATGATGTTGACTAAACAGATTCAACCATTCTTGTATCTTAAATAGTCTAATATTATCACATTGCTATAGAATAAACTATTTTCAGGACTAGGAAGATCCAATTTTAGGATTTCAAGTTCAATGGAGTCACTGGTTCTTACCAAAAGCAGTGCAGTCAGTTACATTCTCTTTCCTAAAAGAAGCCAGTCCAAACTCTAGTGGCATATCAAATAAAACTACCAACAGCCACTTCTATTATGTTCAGGTTCCTTTAGTAGGTTGATGCACCAGTGAAGTAATGGGTTGTATTTCAGTAGCTTAGAAGAAAGAAAAGGACAAAAATACTAATTTAATTTAAATCTGTGTATTTCTGGAATGATGACTACATAAGAGACTACAGTAATCCTAAATATCAAACTCATTTTCACTGATTTGAAAAATTTTCAATACTGTAATTTTTCACCTTCATATAAGACTTAAGGTTTACTTTTAACAAAGATCTCAATTGAGCCCAAATGCAAACTCAGATAGCATGCTTTTATGTTTAAAAAGTGAAGTGCGAGCCGCCCAGGTATCAGGTCTCAATTTCATACCCTTGCAGCACAAGTGGCACTGGAGAGAAACTACCATAAATCATCTCTTGGCTGTATACAATTAATTTTATGTTCTGCACCTGTCCTCCTCTATGTTTTTTCTTTTTATATTTGATTTTTGAGGTCACTCTTGGTTTGAGGTGAAATACGCAAGCTTAATATTAAAATATTGCTGGGTGATATTATAGCATAAGTTTTAATAACTAAATTCAAGGTCACCTTTTCCACAAGTTTTAAAATTAACTGTCAAAAAAGTATCAAAAGAAAAATAACCTGTAAGTGTCTAACCCTTTTAAATATGAGAAGATATTAAGTTGGTTTATTGCATAATTTCTTCAAGGGTAAAACATTTCTACTATCACTGCATATTTTCACAGTGATCTTTTATCTTACTTATTATTACCTTGGAAGTGGTTTCAGACTTCATCAGAGTTTCTTACTACTTAGCTGATTTTCAGTAAAACAAGGAAAAAAAATTTTTTTAATGATTTTCAGAATAGCTATTCTTCCAGACGGGAGTCTACGGATCCTAAATGCTTCTAAATCAGATGAGGGAAAGTACATTTGCCAAGGGGAAAATGTCTTTGGTTCTGCTGAAATCATAGCTTCAGTATCTGTAAAAGGTAAGTAAATGTGGATAAATATTTCATAAGCGTCATTTCACAGCTTTATCAGAAAGTGAATCAATATAATATACAGGTATATGTGTTTGCACGTATGTGTGTGTATGTTCCTGTTGATAAAATACATTGTAAAAGTAGAACTAACACAGCCAAATTGACCCTTTCCATTATTTAGGGGACATAAAGAAAGGAATGCTTTGTGGTAGAAATTTAAATCTTTTCCTTTGAACAAAATACGTGAGAGGATAAAGAAAGCTTTGTGAGATTTTAGTTGGTGTCTCAAAATTTAAAAGCATGCTAACAGTATAAACACATTTTTCATCTACCAAGACTAATTTTAGCATTAATCAGTCATATTCCTTTATTACCACTTCAACAGGGGATTTGGGGCAGAAAGGAGTAGCAGGAGGAAGGCGTGAATGGGAGGTGTGGAGTGTGCATCAGATAAACTGACACCAGAGCTGCTCTTTGAGGCTGGCGTTGGGCATTTTTTATATAATATCATTTTTAAAAATTACAAATATTGCTGCCTAATATTTCTGTGAGTTTTATGTTTCTAAAGTGAAGGGATTTCAAGCTTACAACCTTCTTTTGAGACTACATGTCACTGCTTAATGTTAAGAAAAATCTCATATTGTAGGCAGTCCCTTTGATTGGTAAAGGAATATTTTTCACAACTGAACTACATATCCTTATTTTTTTTTCCATGTGTGCATGTATTGTATATTGAATCATACTTTGGCGACAAAAATAGGAAAATGTTAATTTTCATTCATTAGAAATAGAAAAGTAATTAAAATAGCCAGTACTCTGATATTTTAGAGAAGAGGGAAACATCAATGGAAGGAAGAAACAGAATTTAAAAGATGTCTTCATTTATAGTATACATTATGGGAATCCAACTCAGTCTTCTGCTTCCAGTCTTATTCCTTCTCTGTGCTAAATAATGTATTTTTCATACTGAGGCAGTGCGGGATCCAGAGACTTTTTTTATATAATGACAAAAATGTTTTCTGTTCATCATGAGATAAATTGAATATTTATTTCCATGGAATATTCTAATTCGCACAAAATTTAAACTAGAGTATGATGTGATTATCTGTCTTCTCTGATGAAGCCAAAACTTAGACTGCCACACAAAATACCTGACTTCTAAAATGTTAACATGTATAGCGACATTCCTTGCCTGGTCGCACCTCTCAGTGACCACTGAGAAGGAGGTTATCGGTTATGGTTAAGAATGGTGCTTCATCAGAGTATGATATTTGCAACAATAGAGCTAGAATAGGAAAATTGGGCTAATTTTTAATCATTTGTGTCAGTCATCTTGAGGCATCTACAATCAGAAATTTACTTAAAAAGAAAGATAAAACCAAAATCCTGTCTCCATCATTTCCCTACTTTATTCAAATTAACACATGATATTACGATTATTTGATCACTATCTTAAGTAACCCTTAGACATACAGCTCAATTAGCCATTATTGCTTCAAAGTTTTTCTAAACCCTGTAAAAATGTATGTATTTCTTAATTGAATTGAATCATTAAGTAATTAAAAAACATTGTTTTTCTCAGAAACATTTTCATTCAATATTTTGCCTTTCTTTTCAGATCTCAAAACATTCATAATCTATTAGAGTGATTTTTTTTATAATCAGCCAGAGGTGCCTATCAACATCTTTTCTACTCATAAGAGGGATTGGTGTAATAGTAGTATTATATTTCTATCTCTGTTCAGATACTTATTTGAGGGGAGGTGCTTCCTATAACCTTTAAACAAGAGGACTCACCTAATTCTTCCTCCTTAAATATGGAGCATTTTTTATTGTAAAAATCCTTTTATTTATACTTGATGATCCTTATAGGTGGGCAGGGAGGCTGTGGCTTCTTTTTCTGATTTATCTCCTTCCAGAATACCAAATTCCCCGTGTAGTTACATAGTCTCTCATCTTTTTCATCCAAGTTGACTTCTTAATAGGAACAGGGACCTTTAAATCATCACTCCCCAATAGAAGCATAGTAAAATGCCTTAGCATACCAAAATGTAATATTTCAACTAATAATAGTTTATTTAAGGATGTGTATCTGAAACAACTGTGTTGCGTAAATTCCTTGTTTAAGCTTCCCTCTATTATTTAAAATATAGAAAGCAGGTAAATATTATGTGTTCATTATGTTAATCAATGCATTTTTATTTCTATAGAACCTACAAGAATAGAACTTACTCCTAAAAGAACAGAGTTAACAGTGGGAGAAAGCATCGTTCTTAATTGCAAAGCAATTCACGATGCTAGTTTGGATGTCACTTTCTACTGGACACTAAAAGGACAGCCTATTGATTTCGAAAAAGAAGGTGGACATTTTGAAAACATCAGGGCCGTAAGTTAATACACTTTTATTTTTTGAGTAATAATAATTTTAGAAATTTAGACTCAATTGTAAAAACTTTCTTATCTATGAAATGCTAAGCAAAAATAGGAAAAAATCCATTTGATTTTAATGACTACATTCTTTCATTAGTTTATACTGTGTCAAACTGAAAGAAATAATTATTTTAAAACCCCCAGTAAGAAATTGGGAATACTTTATTATGCAAATCTGGTTTCTTTGCCACTTTTATTTACTTGATTAATAATGTTAATGTTAACTAATTACTTCTCAAAAGTTATGTTGCTGCATAAAGTGGCAAGTGTTATTTAAAACATTAATAGTAATTATGATACAATACATAAGTAAAATAACTTGCCTGCTCTACTCCTCAAGAAGTAGTAATTTTGGGAGATTTTTAATTTTCTCATAGGCTATAGAGCTAAACTATATAACCCATAGTCAGAAATGCACGTTAACCTTAGATAAACATTCACAGACATACTAATGTCTTGTCTACCAAACCTTTTCTTTGTAATATTTTCTTTTATTTTATGTATCTACATGGCAATCAACTACATAGAGTGGGAAGTCTTTTGACCCAAATTTTATAGAACTATCACAGTGTCGTAATTCAATAGAGATGTGAAAAAACACCTCTTTCCCCCACTGTCTTATTTAAGACATAGAAGAAGAGTAACAGAAAAAAAGCCGGTTGGAATTACGGTAGCAGAGAGAGATTTGGGCTGCAATATCCTTTCTATATTAGCTAAAGAGATGAATCCAAATACAATTTATGAATCCAATTTAAAATGTTGTCATATGCTTATTAACATCAGTTTATTTTTCTCTAAATATTTTGGGAAGTACATATTTTGGGAAAACTCAGCTGTAATGAGCCCAAACATGTAAAACTCAGTTTGGACTAAATTTTATTATAAAGGTAATATGACACAGTGAAAAAAGTCCTAGACCAAAAGTCAGGAATTTTCTGGATCTATTTCTACTTAAATCCCTAATCAGCTGTGTATCAAAAAGTGAGTCACTCAACTTGTCTGGGCATTAATCTCAGTGAAAAATAAAGTGAACAAATCTAAGATCCCTTCTCACTCTAGAATCTGATAAATTTATATTAGAAGAGTAAACATGAGCTCTCTTTCTTACATTTGTCAATGTAACCAAAATTAAACATTTTCTTCCAAATTATTCTTTTTATCCTGGTTTACTTTGTAATTAGTGGGAGAGTCTGCAAGAAATAATTACCAACTGCATTGTTTACATCTCATTAAATAAATTAGTTTTAATTATTAATGGTTTAATGTACCATGAATGTCACAAAACAGATCCAGAAAAATATGTTAGAAAAAGATTACATTTAAAAACAAAAAATATACCATCAAAAGTATATCTTCTCAGGATTATCAGTAAACATTCATTTGGAGTGATCACATATATAAAGTAAAAATATGTCTAAAATGAATATTGTTATTTTTCTTTCTATAAGCGTCCCCCTCTTTATCTTAAAATACCAATAGAGACATTAATGGTCCTGGTCAAATTATGTCAATTCTTGTTTTTGTCTCTTGGACATTGCAACTTCAGTTTGATGTCATTCATTTGCATCAGTAAATACCTTAAATCCCTTTCATAGGGTTGGCAGGTAATAGTATCTGCTATATTCCTCTTTACATACATGATACTATTGTCCTTGAAAAGTACACAATTGACTTCTTAATCCCTGTTAACCTTGTTACAAGCCATATTAAAATTAGGCTCTGGATTGTAGACAATGATAATAAACTATAGAATAGAAGAATAAAACAAATTATATTGAGAAGTGAGAAAAATATTTAGGTTTAAGGTAATATAGGACATCATTTTTAGTATATTTAGAATAATTAATATAAATATGTATATACTTAAAAATTTGGAAGCTTCGAACTGGAATGTTCAAAATAAATCATTTATCTGTTTTCTCCCAATTTCCTCAAATACTGGTTGGGTCCTGAATCCCTTCAGGGGCGTACACTGGAGAGAACTCCATTTTATGATATTGAAAAAACAGGGAAAAAATAGGAAAGAATTGTATCCCCGGCCTACGCTTCTTCTTGTGAATTAATATGTGTGAGAAAGAATGTGAGAAGAAGGAATGAAAGTGTTAGACAAAAGGGAGATTTGGGAAGATCTCTGGACTAGTGGATACCTTCTGTATGAGAGGCCAGTTGAAGACTCTAGAAATAAGAGGGGTAGGACAGACAGGACTCAGAAGAGTCAACTGGGGTGATCTGTGTCCTGCTCTGAGCTTCAAAGGAGAGACAATGAAGAGACCATAGGGGTCTAGGCTGGCTTAGCAGAGTAAGAAAGCCCAACAGATTTCAGGGACTTAAACAGAATACAGTGTGCCTTTGACGGGAGCCCTGGGACCTAACCCCCTAGCGGATGATTATGTGTGGGTTAATCGGAAGAGAAAGGGCGGTAAAAGTTTTAAGCACATTTACATTGTAGTGTGTCAAATAAATCAACTAAATCTCTGACATAGATAAACAAACCAATGATGTTGATATATAGCATCTTGTATAGCTTAATGCCAAATATAGCTTAATGAAGTTCTCTACCTTTAAACTAGTTGTAGTATTGTCTTTTATACACAGCCTTTGATTTGTAGATAAAGCTCTGGGCAAATTTGTATATGTAGTTTTTATGACATCTATATACAATACACATTTTTATGTGTTAAATAAAACAGTGCTTTTGGACTGCATTCTAAGAAAGTGAATAGATAAACATATAATCACATCAGGTTAAAAAATAATAACTCTTGCTTTGAAATCTAAATTAAAACATCTATAATGCAAATGCTTTTATTTCTTTTGCCCTCTTTACTTAGGCCATGTTTTACAAATCCAGCAATACGACAGATTTGGAGTGAGTCCATTAATGGAGCCACTGTTAAAAGGGTGTGTGCAATCTGTTAGGCCATAAATATTTGACCCAATTCATCAGTATCACTTTTTAGGCAGTGAGGATGAATTAACTTGAAAGTGGCAGTTCAGTGAGGCTATTCTTGAGATTTTGAGTTCGATTCTGTTTTACAAGCTAAGTGCTGTGGGGGATCCAAAGTAAACGGCATGGCCCTTCACCCCTAAGAAAGCCCAATTGAAGGGGAGAGATAGCAGGATAGGCCAGTTAGGAATCTGTAACGGTAGTATCACCAGAGAACTCTGTGCATTCGGCTGGCGGGAGGACGTGGTGTTTGACCTAGACCTGGACAGGCAGGATCTTGCCAGGTGGCTAAGAGAAGAAGCTACATTCCAGATAGAGCAAGCAGATGATAGAAAGGCAGAAGAATTTAGAGCACGTTTTCAGGAACAGTGAGGAACCACTCGCCCTGACAGCAACAGTGAGGGCACTTAGTAGACAAGTCGATATTTGTTGAATAAATTTAAAGGGAAGCAGCAGAGGCCTCATTAAAAAGTAAAAGACACTGATTTCTGCGCTGTGGAATGGGGGTTGTATTTCGAATTCAGCAGGGAGCAATGTGATTCAGATTTGTTTTTTTAGGAAGATATTTCTGACAGCTGTGTGGAGCAGGGATTGAATTGCTCTCTAGGCTGGTTAAACAGAGATGACAATGAGGTCGACCATTATAAGCTTTGGCCTTGAATAACCATCATGTTATCAAATAAAGCATTTACGATTGTGTTTTGATACAATTGTTTATGCTAGGCAGAGGTCTGTGAGAACCTCAGTACTCTCCAGAGTTCTGAAGAGCCCCTGAGCATAGCCATGTGGCTCCCAAACCGCAGTCTTAATGGAGGACTATGGTGATCCATTGTTTCCCAGGGATTTGAAATCCCCAATTATTCATTTCAGATGTAAACATGATGGTTCTTCCTTATAATGCATAAAGAACAGTTATACTAAATATCATGGTAGCCTACAATTTGCTCTGTTTTTTTGGCAGAGAGAAAAAACACATTTCTCATCAGGATGGTTAGCTAAAGAACTGCCCTTTGCATTGTGAACTCTTCACACATGCTAAATTGCAACTAAATGGGCAACCAAATCAAAAGTGTATTATTTGAATGGTCCTTCATATTTACCCAATTATCTGGTTATAACTGTACACTTGGGAAGGCAGAGTAGGGATATTTGACCCCAATTTCTAATGAGGAAACTGAAGCATAAGATTTTTCTAGGCCACATGAATACTAAATTGGGGTAACAAGATTAAACACAGTGTGAGTTTTAAACTGAGTTATGTTGATTCCTCTTTATAAAGATTACCTTCTCTGTATTCATTGACCATGATGTGTTCAGCCCTTGCCTGTAAACTGTGGGAAATAAAAATAAAAGGAAGATTTGGTTCTAGTCTTTAATGAATTTAAAGATAATGTAGAACATTAATTCCAAATATATGACCATAGAAAACAATTACTAATTTTTTGTTACAGGCAAATATTCTTGGAGGTCAGAAAAGAGATTAATGTAAGTTATTAGCATTGTGGAGAAAAGCAAAAAAAAAAAAAAAAAAAAAAAAAAAAGGAATTAATTGCATGCCAAGTACTCAGCTAAAAAATATTTATACAATAGCTCATCAATTCCTCAAAACTGTCACAGGAAGTAATATTATTTGGGGAAAAGGTGCTACCTGACCTAGACTGCAAAGGATGGATAGTATTAGGATTGGAAAAAAATAAAGAGAAAGGCAATGTAAAATGGGAAAAATATTGTATCTCAGGGTTGTGAAAGGATCTTGGAGATTATTGAGTTTGTCCTAAATTGACACCTTGCTTCTCTGTCAGTATCATGAGTGTCTTCTGTAACTCTTTTAGTGATGAGGAACTCATTCTTCTGAAGTAGTCCATTCCATTACCAACCAGATCTGACTGTTAGAAAGTTGGAAAGTAGAAGTAATAGTGATATTCTGTATACCACGTATAGGAATCATGAATCATATCCATGGTTTTTGTGCAGTTTCAGGTAGATAAAAAGGGGCCACAATATAAACTCCTTAATACCTTAAGGGTTTTACTTTCACTGAAAAGTTCTAGCCTACTCAGTGTTCTCATTATGTTTAAATCTATTCCTAGTTTATCTTCTTAGGAATTAGTATCTATTTCCTGAGGAGTAAAAGTCTCAGAATAGAAGACAGTGAGTGCTCACCAGAAGACAGCACCATTCTCTTTCCTGGTGGATCAATGTTATTGTTTTTAGAAGGAATAAAATCATTGGACCCACTGCCACGGTTTACTAAGGCACAACGTTCTGAGGACCTCGCGAGCATCTAGTGCACCCTCTTTTTCATCCTATTAGCAGATATAAGTCTCAGAGCCACTTCATGACTAATCAGGAAGCATACAAAAGGGCAGAGAATCACGAAATATAACAAAGGCACACATTCTCTTTGGCTCATTCTACTCACTAGTAATAGTTACATTTTCAAGTAATGTGGCCTCCTGGACTCTGAGCCCTACCCTCTCCCTGACTGGCAAGGTGTTTGTCCTTGCCCATCACTTGATTTCATGCCTCTGGGTTATTGTCTTGCTCTGAATCTTGGCATCCTGGTAATTCACCAACTTCCTGTTTTCTGCTATAGTTTTTGGACTGCCACATATTTGCTTTACAACAGTTCTCTCCCAGTCTTTTACCTAACTTAACAAAGAAGTCACTTTGTCATTTTAATAGGACTGAATAATAGAGTAACCACCAATCAAAAAAGAGAGAGGTCACCCTCAAGCCCTTAGAAGTTTCAGACATTTCAGGAAAGTGTACCATATCCATTTTCCCTGCTTGTCTGTGTTAAAGAATGTGCCTGCACCCACTATCTTCCCCAAGTAGTAGTAGTTTCCACAGTAAAAAAAGATAGCCCATCTGTTTTTTAATATGTGTGTACATTTCATGTAGTCATACGCTCCTGACCAAAATATGTCCTTAAAATATGTGATTCTAAAACATGTTATACATTAAAGAAATAAGCTAAACTGTGGGGTCCCTAAATGCAGAGGCTAAAATGCTGTTTTATATTTGATCACTTTGTACGGTAGATGTCCACAAAATAGTCAGTCAGTCAATGTTTGTTGAATACAAAAAAATAAAAACTTGATATTAAGCATTTTCTCAGTTTACCCACCTATTGTATTATTTCAGAGGTTTCAATAAAATTAAATAATGCATAAAATTCTATTAAAACCTGTTATTATAAAATATTTTATTTTTTTGTGTTTTTATTTTTTACACAAAATTGGATGATCACTTTAGCACAGTTTGGAACTGAATGAAAGGTGACTGCCTTAGAAGCATCTGAGATAGTCTATTATTGGGAGACACTTACTTAATTTCTGGGGGTGTATCACAGCTGGATAGTAATACCATGTTGATTATTCACCTCCATTTTTACTCTGTTCCCTCTCACTTTTTGTAGTTTGTCTAATGTGGTAAAATACCTCCAAAGTTATCACATATAAGAAGACAGGCTTAGCCATCCAAGTCACACAGGCCTCACGTTGTTCATTTAAAGATAGTCCACCAAAACCAACCTTTTGGTCATGGTTCTATGGTAGGGCTGCAGAGATTTTTTCATTCACTTAGATGCTCCATTTTTGATAGATGTTTTATCTTTATAATATATTTACAGAGCATTATTGGTGATAGGAAAGTTACTCGCTTCTCTGAAATGCTTTATAGTGCAGCGCTATAGGTTGATTGGTTGGTTAGTTGGTTGGTTGGTTGGTTGGTTCCTTGGTTGGTTGGTTGGTTGAATTTATTTATTTATTGGGAAAATAAAACTTACTGATAAAGGCAATTTTATTGTAGGCCATGCTGGGAGATATCAGATCATTAACCTGTGTTCTGTGAGGAGATAAAACTATCATAGCTTCCACAGATTCTTATCGGAACTAGCTGGATGTTTCAGGTTATTGGTTTGGGAAAAGTAGGGGATGAAAAACAGAAAACACTCCTTACCACTTAGTAGATTTTTATTTTTTAGATTAAAAACTCCAGAAATTAAAAAGTGCTTACATGTCTAGAACTCATTTTTTCCCTTTTGGAAGTTTTCTTTTTCTTGAAAATTATTTTTTCAATATAGATAGATAGCTAGCCAGCTAGATAGATGATTGATAGATAGATAGATAGATAGATAGATAGATAGATAGATAGATAGATAGATAGATAGATAAACTCAAACTGGATTTCTGTAATACTCTGTTCTCTTTCTTTGGATGTTTTTATCCAACCAAAGGATGAATTTAATCTGGAATGAAGTCCCTGTGTCTTTGGAAATGTGACCATTGGTAGGCCCCAATAGGTTTTTGCAATCGTTGTTCTTAACTTTGACCATGAAGTCTATTGCATTTATTTTAGTGATTTTTATTAAACTAAATTCTCACCTAAGTCATTTTCAATAGTGAATTACTTAGACTTACTTCATCTTTCTAATATGTGTAACAAACTTCTAATAAGTATTTACATGGAAAATAGTGCTCTGAATATCTTGACTTTCAGTTCAGAATTTCCATGGTATTTATTCATTATCACTCTAAATTTCTATTAATTATCCGGCATTTGTACATTGAAAAATAATCAGCAGTTGCCTCTAGAGCTCCTTTATCATCCCAATCTGACAAAGATTTATTTTTAAAACACAGCAAAAGTTTTAATGAATTATATATGTACTAAGCAGTTTAGAAAGAATAAGTAAATAAATGCATACTGTCAAGCCCATTTTTTAAATTATAAAATCGTAACTTTCTACTTATATCAAATGTTCAAGTCAAGTTACTGAAATGAGTATCTAAATGATTTTCAGAGCCTAATACATATCTTTCCTCAATATTGCAATTTTGCCCATATTCAGTAGTGCTTTCATTTTTTTACTTAAGAGGCTTCTATTTAAATCTTGATTTTTTTTTTTTAGTACCTGTTTTCCTCTTGTTTACCTGTACTCCTCTCCCTTTCATTATTCATATTGATTTGTGGGCCTGTTCAAATGAATTGAATTAGGAAGGATAACTAAGTATGTGAGTTTTATTTAGGGGGTTTGTTTTTGACAGAAGAAAAAGAAATTCCAATTAAGAGCTACGTAGGCTAAAATATATAAATAGAATTTTATATCATGAGAACTTTTGCCCTTTCTCTCTCGTATGTAGTATTTCAATTGACAACAACATTGTGAGTCAGGCAAGTTGTATATAAATAAAGAAACTGGGCCCCAGGAAGGAAGAGTGGTGAAGGGTCTCACTACTGAGGTTCGGGACAACACAAGGCATACTTACCACACAGCCACCATTATCATTTAAGTTTCTTTGAGCTTCAAACTTCATTGTGTTATACAACAGAAAGAGTTCATCCACCTAGTGCTAGCACAGCCAAACACGAGAATTGCCCTGGAGAAACATTGGCTATTTTATTGATGAATGGCACCATCCATGAGAACAGGAAGCTAATGCTCAAAAGCCCGAACTTCTCGATGTTGTGTAGTTTACAGATTATACAGGGCAAAATTACAAAGCACCGTGGGTTAGGTGTTCAGGGTGGTTCTGGGAACTGATTGGTCCAAGGTGAGTTAAGGGTAATGAATCATTTCTTCAGGTCTTGTGGACAGTTCTGAGGTCTACGCTGGCATCTCTCTTTCTGCTTTCATGAGACAGTAAGCCAGGGAGTCATTCCACCTTAGGGCTCAGCAGCTGAAACATAACTTAGGTCAAGATGTTATCTTTTATCCTGCCAGAGGGCCAGACCGTATAACCATTGGTCAGGTCGGGGCTACTGTCTTCTGCTGCCTGGGGGTTGCTGATTATCCAGGAAGAAGGTTATGTCTCCGAGGAGTATGAAGAGACAGAGAGGATTTCTAGAGCTGGGATTTAAAAGTAAATTTAATCAAAGTCATAAGGACTCTTGGTTTCAATTGCCATGAATAATATTCCAAATCTGGTTTGACGTTTCAAAGCAAAAATATAAAGAACTAAAACAAACTGTAATTCTTCACTGTGGTATTTTGAAAATCAAAGACATAAAGAGATTGTGTTTCTTCTCTGCAGTCTCACATCTTGAGCTGGATAACAACCTATTTTTGTCTTACTTCCTTGATCACTATTAAACATTAAAATCATATGTTCTAACAAAAAAAAATCATATGTTCTGTAACATCAAATCACCAAATTGTTAAAAAAAATCCTCCCATAAAAGTTACTGAGAATGAGTTGAAAAACATCTTAAAATATCCTGCTACGCTTGCTTCTTCAGATGTTCTGTGGGTGTGTTTTCCCATTAATTAAAGCTCACTCTCTGGCTGCTATAATTGTTTCATTTTATAGTGTTTGAACCACTTTTTATCAACTTCCCTTTTGAAGATTCTCTCAAAATGAATATCAGGTGCTATGTTATATTGTTTCTACTGCTGAAAATGAGGCAAAGAATGTAGAATGCAGAGGCTGCAGCTGTTCTTCTGAAAAAGATATTCAGTTTCCACATTTAAGACGTTTAAAATAATATATTTTCCTACTAGGTACATTACTTACAGCACTGTTAGTTTCACCTGAGTTTTTCACCACCAAAATTCAGTTTTCAAGTCAGGTAGCAGATTCTGTCCTTTTTCTCACTGGCATTGCTTCCAGTGCTTCCATTATACCTTTCCCATCCCTCCACCAAAGCAAGTATCAAATTCTACTATAAATACTGCTTGATTCTTTCCCATCTAGTCTTCACATTTCCAGAATTTAGGAACATGTTTATTTTCTGAACTCAACACAGAACCTGGTACACATTAAAGATTAAATAAATATTTGTAGAGTTGCTAAAGGAATAAGTGAAGGTAACAGTATATGAACTAAAAACTAGCCACTTACAGTAGTCCACTTAGAAACAAAGGTTGACTATCATATCAAAAAAGCTTTTTTATTTTTTGCTAACCGAGGAGAGTTTCTGACTTCTATTATACAGAATGTCAGTGATCAATAGCTTTATTCATTTTGTTTCACATGAAATTTAAATGTTTTGATATTGTGCCAAAAATAATTGTTTTCTCTAGAAATAATAATCAAAGTTTTTAATAAAAGGAAAATATACATATACAATGGTTTCTGGTTATGTTGAAATAATGCTGATATGTTTTATTAGTTTTCTATCATTTTAAAAGAATGCCCTGCTTATGTATCTATGTATCCAGGGGATATAATTTAACCTACAGAGTGATGACATACATAATATAATATGGCTTTTAACACTAGAATTTTTATGTTGTAGAAATATTATATAAAAGAAGATTATTCTTTTTAGTTTTTGAAAGCTTTGGTAAATAAAAGACTATTCTTATTCTCTAATACCACATAAAGCTCAGGATTTTTATAAGCAAACAGGGTTCAGTTTTACATTTTGAAATACTACTGATATGTAAGGATTGTGCTTTAGACTGACTCCTATATTCTCAAAGTGATTTTCAAAGAGTTGGGTTTTTGAGAGGCCATTATTTTCAAGACATATTTAAAATTCTACCTTTATTCTGCAATTCCTCTTTCTACATCTGTTTTGTATTAAATTCTAAAGGGTGCCTAAGTGTTATGATGTATTTAGCTTTAGCTTTTCAAAACCCTCTAGTTTCTTTCATGGACTATTTTTATCATATTATAATATAAAAGTGACTTTAGGAGTCTAGAATTAATAACGCGGTAGGTAGCCTCTCAAAGTTGTTCTCTCTCTTAGAAAAAAGGAGGAAGAGGGAATTTTAGAAATAACTATTGGTCTATTATTGTTCACTTTCTTTCTTCATCTGATAGCTCTCTTTTATAAGTGAAGTAGAAAAGATCAATTTAGAGAATTTGGAAAGCACGACACCATTTTCTTTAATGAATAATCGATGGCTCTAGAGAGTGTTCATCAGTGTACAACAGATTAATTCTGAATATGTCACAATTTCACAAAGATTTATTGAGTATCTATATACTAGGCACTTGTCCAGGAACCGAGGATTCTGTAATAATCAATAACAAACATTCTATGGGGGCGTGTCTGAATGAATATAACTGAGGTGCTGCTTTTGAGGAGCGTAGTCCTCCTGAGGAATAGACTTATAAATCGACAGGTGGCAAAAGCAATGGAAGCAGTACGTTTAGGGAACTCAGTCCAAGTTACACATCATCCAACCTGTGGAAGCAGAGCAGATTTACTAAGCCAAGTACTACCTGAGCCTATTCTTAAAGGAGAATAAAGAGAATTGCAAGCAAAACAGGAAGAGGAAGAAGGGGAAAATACATTCTAGGTAGAAACTGAGCATGAGGAAAATATGAAAGATACTGAAGTTTTGGTCTACAAATCCCAATAACACATGGTGATTTATAGTGAATGCAAACATCATCTATTACTATAGTAATTCTGTTTTAAAGAAAGCTTCTCATATCACCTATTAAAGTTAAGTAAATGACCATGATTATGCTTTGTTCCAATTATAGCAAGTTTCATATTCCTAACAAAAGTAAAGCTGCCAGCTTTTTCGAAATTAAATCCAGGGATAAATTGCATGTTGCTTAGCCTAAGTACGTGTGTTTTACATAAATTTACACGTTGCTTGAAGCTTTCTGTGGGGTATATAAAAGAGAGATTAACTGTTACAATGTTAAGATTCAATGTTCAGGGTCATTAAGATAATTCCCTGAGAAGCACTATGTGATTTTTTTCAGGAGGCTGCTTATTCTAGAAGGCATTCTAAGAATGCAGTGCAGTTAAGGAAAACAGGAGCACTTTAAAATAAGAATTTCTGCTTTCTTCCACATTTATTCTTTTATTATATTATATATTTCTGAGGACAGGAACCATACCTATCTTGCTAAGCATTGCCAGCAACTGACATCATGCCTAGCAGATTATTTGTTAAATAAAGTATTTGTTAAATTAATTATTATGTACACAAATAAGATTTTATACTCTATGTATAGTTACTTTCTGATTTCCTTGCTTGTGTGCTAAACTACCACACCAAAAATAAATAAATAAATAAATAAACAATAAATAAATAAATAAATAAATAAATAAAATAGTGATATACCAATATCAGGAACATTTGTAGTACATCACTTTACAAAATTTAATGGTCACCTGTAATGTGTATAGCACAGTATCAGGGCAGGGAATAGATAGTTGAGTAAAGCATTATCTCTCCCTTCTGGAACTCTTAATCTAGAGAGACTTTCAAAAAACTGTTTAATGTGGTAAGTATTACTGTATTGCGATATTATCCTGTTAAGGGAAAAAAACTCTGGAGGAGAAATTTGAATTATTAACCAAGTATATCATTGGCCGAAAGACTTGTTCTTAGAATTAATGTTCAATTGAATTCAACTAAATTCATTAGTAAAGGTTATCAATCAACTAGTATGAGGTAAGGTAATAATCTAACTGATAGCTGTTTAACTACCCTAAAATCAAACTCTCTCATTGTACACCTTACACCTCTGTAAAACCAAAATAATAAACTATTTTGAAGCAAAATTAGTTGACATAATTTGGAATGCATTAATTGTGAAGATACAATATTGTACTAAACAAGTATATCTTTTTGAAATTATAAAATACTATATTCTATCCTGTTTAACATCTGATAGCCCCACACATAATATCACATATTAACAAAATTTGTTTTAAAGTACTTATAAACTATAGTGATAGTAGTTCCTAAAAGCATTTCTGAAACCTGCACTCTTAATTGTTGTTATCCATCACTTTAAGTAGTAAGGAATACTAATAGACCTTTGGCTTCCCTGAAGTAGGGACCTGTGACATGCTTTGCTCACTGTACCCATCGTATCAGTAGTGATTCTGGACAGGCTACTGCAATGTCTCTGGTGTTTAAAATAACTTTAGTTAGTATTAGAGACACAAGCATTTCAGTAAGAATGTTTCAATTTGCCTTTTTTTAATTAAAATTTATTGGGGTGACAGGTGTTAGTAAAGTTACATAGGTGTACAATTCTGTAATACATCATCTATATATCACATTGTTGTGTTCACCACCCAGACTCAGCTTTTAACAATAATCAGACAGAATAAGTTAAGGATCTTTTTTTTTACTTAACTAACTTTGAACATATTAAAAGTAGAAAGAAGAGAATGAAAATCCTTTGGAATGACACTACCTTAAAGTAATCACCATTGTTTTGTAATCATGTTTTCATGCATCCCTTTAAGCATACATAGACACAGAGGTAAAATAAGTGGTATTATATGATTTATCATATTAGTAGGATGACTTTCTCCTACTTTTATCCTCCTATAATCAATAGCATTGAACACACCTAGTTAAGCTTGTTAATATCCTGATGGATACCTTTCTGTATTTTTCTCTGTTCTGCTGTAATCCTAAGCGGATTTATAAGTACAGGGATATTTTTGTCATTTAAAAAAATTTTTAAACATATTTTACATACATTTTCTGCATCACATTACTCTCATTCAATAATCTTGAAAATTCTTTCATGTCACCTGATATACATCTCTAATTCATTTTTTTTCAGTGGGTACATAATAGTCCATGTATGACTACACCTCTATTTAGCCATTTCCCTATTTATAAATATTAACTTTGTTTTCTGTTTTGAGAAATTTATGAACAGTGCTACAGAAAACATTTCTGAACATCTGTATCCATGTGTATTAACAATTTTCTTTGGGATAGATTCTATGGAATAGATTCCCAGGAATGGATTGCAGGGTAAAAGAATAAAAAATGATTTGTAATGTAAACAGATGCTGCCAGATTTTTTTCAAGGAAATGTTATAATATCAAAGTACACTATTGGGTGGCATCATTGTATAGTAAAAAATTAATAGATTGAGTGGGGAGGAAGTATCGAGAGTTTTTGGTGTAGGCCCAGGCTTTGTCCCTATTCAGCTGTATGACATTGAATGAATTATTTCACCTGAGTTCTCATCTTCAAAGTGAAGAGGTTAAAGTAGAAAGTAGATGACTCCTAATGTTCCTATCTAATTATAAAGTTTTATGATTTTTTCAGTTATATTCAAAGACTGAAACCCAAGAAATTCTCTAAATATGGCATCCAGTCACAGTGAAATCATTTTAATATTTTTTAGTGAACACCGACCATTTTTTCAGGAGCTCCAAAATCACATTTCTCTGCGTTAAATATTGCATACCTGCTTGATTCATGCAAGATATTTCAGAGTCTCATGATGTCCTTAGAATTGAAAAAAATCTTAATGCGGAAGGAGTTCCAAACAGGAAAAATAATCTCGAACAGAATTCTTCTCTATGACTAAGAATATATTTGTATATATAATATCTTGATAAATGATAAAAGATTTCTCTAAAAGTAAATAAAGATTTCCTCTTTAAAAGCAACAATAATCTTATAGGATGGAATAATGTCCTTTTTTTTTCTGGGTAAGAGATCAGCATCTCTTATTTTGTATATCCAACAAAAACACACACAAAATTTCACATATCATGAAAAATTCAAGCCCTACCAATATGACTTCTTAGTACAAAATACATGTCCTAAGATATGATCATTGGTGTCACTGTCAATCCAAAGATGTAGAGCTTGGAAGAGTCTTGTAAATATTTTTGAAGTATCAGAGCTGTATTATATAATTACAGAAGAGTGAGGCGAGGGAGTAGACTATGGCATCATTAATGATTTTTGATCTCTGTCTAAGTAAATTCTGATTTTTATACATTAAATAATTGGTGGATTCTCTTTTATAAAGCCGCAAAACCTTGTTATTAAAAATGAGTTTTTTGTGACAAAGTGTCTTGATTTGCTTTCAAAATGTCAGCTGAATTTGACTGAGAGTCCTTGATCTTGAACTTTTCATAGTTGGCTTTGATTGACACATTTATTCAATTTGACCTTTGTTTTAACTAAACTATTCTTCCTCTGTTTGAATCTTCATTGGAAGATTGCTGTTGTCGCCTGCAATCTAAACAGTAGTTTGAATAGTCTTTTCTGATATTGCTGTGTTTGAATTCCCTGAATTCTTGGTATTTTTGAGGTTGAAGAGAATCTTCATGACTGTACAAAACAATGCTTAAATGGTTGCTGTTGCCCAAATTTCATTCTTTTGCAGTAAGGTAATTTTTCATTCAGAAACTTATTCCTAAGCATTAGTAACTATCAAATTAGGATTGGCAAAAGAATACTGAGTGTTTGGTCCTGAAACACATAGTTAAAATAATACAGCTACTTGTTGAAGATTGTACTTGTTAAAATGTTTACTAATATTGCAAATAAAATGTAAATACATAAAAAAATTTTGAATTTTGAGAAGAAAAACTTGAGATAGCAAGATATTGAAGTGGCATACTTATATTTAGAAATTCTGATATAAAATTAATTATTCCATTTAAACTATTTTGTTTTTGCAAAAAAGATTAGGTATAAAAGTGTCTCCACTGTTCTCGCTTTTCTTTTTCTTTTAAAATGTCCGTTACCACACTTATTCCATAACAAATCATGCTCTTTCATATATGTGAAGAGGCTTCTATGTGCCAGACACTGTGCTAAGCACTGGGTATACCAGAGTTAAATAACAAAACTTCAACTGGGTAAAATTGAAAGATTTTTATTGGCTTATTGAATGATTGGAGAATTGGGCAGTATCCCATCCAGCCAGTAGAAAGGAGCTCCGAGGAGCTGTACTAAATGGAAGGCTTTTATAGGCAAAGGGGGCAAAAGGTGGATTGTTTCAGTCTTAGGTAACCTGCCTATGGAGGTGGGCTATCAGGTGAACTACCTCACTGGTGCTGAACAGGAAGATTACATTCCTGGGAAAGGCTGGATCTGCAGCTGGGTTAGGTATTAAGTCTAAGTTTGGTGATGTGGGCTTAACATAGTGATTCCATTTTGGGCCTATTGTCTTTTTAACAGTAGTAAATTGAATATCATCTTTTTTTTTATAAGAATGAAGTGCAAACAAATATGGTTGATACTCACAAGATCAAAATATAGTTAAAATTGCCTTTAAATGATACTTACCTAGTAGATTCAAAGGCACCTTTTCCTTCTTTCAGTTCTTTTATAGCTCAAGAAGATGAAATGAGAAATAGTTTATTTTTCAACCCAGGAAGCTCTGGAAGTAGTTCAGAAAGTAGTTGTCTAAGTTCTTACTGAAAACGAAGGTCTTTTTTTTTTTAAGCTCAGATCACTCCTTTCATATACTATCACAAATAACTAAGTCAGTAGTCAACACTTCATTCTCCCTATAAATCTCCTGAATCAGATCCATAAGTTCCTTAAGAACCCTTCTTATCTTCCACATTACCACAGACAAGGATTTTACTTTTTCTTTTTTTTTTTTTTTGCCACTTCATAATTCAGGTACCCCTTTCTCCAGCCTTCAATTATAGTCTCCTCAATGTTATTTCAGCCTCCATTAATAGTTTTTAGGTTCTTCCCATCTTGTTGAGAGGGTATGATTGCTAAAGGAAAATACCCTTAATATTCTGGTGTAAACAGAGGGCCTTACACTTTGTTGTAAGTGGCTACACACTTGGGATCTTTATCCTGGGGACATACTTTATTTGGAATCACCCTGGATTTGATGTTTGCTGAGGCTATTTCTTACTTTGCTAGTCCTTGACCACTTGGTGAGACTGGAGATGAGAAGTAGTTTTGTTTTTAAATCTAGAGTCACGGCTCCTTTAGATTCCTTTTATATTGTGTTTGAGAAACAAGCATTTCTCTCTTTTCAGCTCATCTCTCTGTATTTATACCTCATTATCCACAGGTAAAAGAAACCAACTGGTACTTTCAGTTTTCTTCCTGAAAATCTCCTTAGGCAAATTCAAAGTTGTTCACTGTGGTTCATGCGTTCTTTGCATCATTTCGGATGGTACTGTTGCCAAACTTTCCAATACTGTAGTGTTTCCCCGAAAATAAGACCGAACCAGACCATAAGCTCTAATGTGTCTTTTGGAGCAAAAATTTTAATGTAAGACCTGGTATTGTATTATATTATAGTACATGATATTATATTATATTATATTATACCTGGTCTTATATTATATAAGACCTGGATTTATATTATATTAAAATGAGACTGGGTCTTATATTAAGTTTTGCTCCAAAAGATGTGTTAGAGCTGATGGTCCAGCTAGGTCTTATTTTGGGGGAAACACGGTATGTAAAGGCTCACCTTTTCTCCAGTCTCCAATAACAATTTCCTCACTGTTCCCGAAGCCCTTATCAAAGGTCTTGAGATCCGTCCAGCTTTCACTGATCCTGTCCTCATGGCCTTTCTAGCCTCTGTATCATAACCCCAAACCAAATGTCACATGTTTGGTTATAATTACCGCAGCACCTCAGTTCCAGGTACCAAATTATTTTATAGTTATTCACTACAGTATAACAAGCCACTCCAAAACTTAGTGGTGTAAAACGACAGCCATTTTGTTCTTCTCACAGTTTTGTGGGTCATGAAATCAGGCAGGTAACAGAGAGGATGGCTTGAAATTCAAGGATGGCTTGAATCTGTTTCACAATGGCTGAGCCATCAGCTGGTGAAAGATAATAAGATTATTCCATTTCTGTCCCTCGAAGGAAAAACATTTATCGTCTGTCATGATTGTTAACCTCATTCTGCCTATCATTGTTGCCTCGTTGAGCCAACCTATGGACTAGGTGTTATTTAGATGATAAAATATTATTGAAGAGATTCCGTGAGAACATTGCTCTATAATACAAATGCTAGAAGGGATTTTTTCATAATATTGTGATGTGAGTTTAAAACCACTCTTGCCTAGAATTCTCTTAAAGAAACCTGGTCTGTCATTGTGGTTGTAAAACGGCCAACTTCTAAGTGCGGGTGAGAGTCCCTCTATGGCCCTTCCAGCTCTAGGACTGCAGACTTTAGAGGAATTTCCCATCTCCATTCTTGAAAGTGTGAGATGTTTCCTTGTTCGTTGCCAACACATTGAGCACACAGTAAACAGATTGAAACTGCCAAAGGTGTGTCAATGAGCTTTATGTTTGCATTGGAGGTTTGGAGGTTCAAGAAAAAAATAAAAAATAAAAAGACTATTTGAACAAAATGACACTTAAATGTTCTGATGTCTAGACAGGCCCACATCAAATATAAAACAAAGAATAAAACAAAGTTTATCCTGTTTTTTAACACAAGCCTTAAGAATATGTAATGTATTATATTTCTGTTTTTTTCATCTCAACATGCAGTCTTTGAGAAAAAGACTGCAAGTCAATAAAGAGTAAAAGACAAGGTACAGGCATTAAGGTAGGAAAGGATAGACATCTTACAATTTTCAATTTGCAAAGAGATGTATGCCAACTTCTCGATATTTCTTCCAAAGAGCACCATTGCCTAGAATGTGCATACAAGTTCCAGGAGATCACAGGCAGTATCGTGTGGACCGAGGGTTCGGCAGGACCAGCGTCATGGGTGTGCAACCTGTGTCACCCCACACTGAGAAGGGCCTTTTGCTTGGTATAATGCTTGGCTGTCACCATTTTAAAATTCTTAATTTTTGGACAAAGAGCTCACCTTTTCATTTTACACTGGGACCCACAAATTACATCGCCAGTCCTTGTGGTTAACTAAGCCTTTCTGAAAGAGAGAGGACTTACACAGCGCCTTAACATGTAAGACATTGTTTGGAGACTTTGACAAGTCACTGGGGAACCACTTGAGAAAAGGTGCAGAAAGTACACTGTCCACTAGAGTGAGAGAAAAAATAGGTGGAGTCCAGCCTCAAATGTTGATTAAGAAGTTGGACCATCTTGTAGGGGGAGATAGCCAGTGAAGATTTTTGCAATTGCGTTTAAAAAAAAAAAAAAAAAAAAAATCTGTTTTAAAAAAGGACTAACCTAACAATGACATATCAGATGGTAAGGATGAGAGACAGAGAGGGGTTAACACAAAGGATAAAAAGAGCTGTTTTGAAAGCTACTATTACAATCCTAAATTTAACAGTCAGTGCTCACAGAATGATGGCTAAGACTCTATGAGGCACGCGGAAAGCAAGAATATCTGTCCCCGGACCTGCCTGACTACTGTACTGTCAGACCACATATCCTTCTCTCCTTCACATCTCTTTCAACCTAGGTGCAGATAGCTGGAAAGCTACTCCACACTCTCTTCCTGTGTTTTTTCCATTAAAGCTGCGTTAGCCTAGATACTCCTTAGGTTTAGAGTCTATACCTATATAACCAAAGCTGAGTATGGCACATAAAAATAAATACATTTTGGATTAGTTATAATTACACAAACAATAAAAGGAGGATGAGTCAAATGTTCTCAAACTTTGGTAACGGGTAGGATGGAGCTAAGAGTAAATTCAAGAAAGCATAGGTTGATAAATTGTGTGACTTTATCTATTTCATGCCTCTTTTAACTTAGAAGCTCTAGATCAATGTATATCGATATATTAATCATATATGAATATAGAAATAACACTACATACTTAGAAACTGTTTTAGTCCATTGAGGCTACCGTACTATAATACCATAGAGTGGGTGGCTTATTCACAGCAGAAATTTATTTCTCACAGTTCTGGAGGCTGGGAAGTCCAAGATCAAGGCACTGACAGATTCAGTGTCTGGTGAGAGTCCTCTTCCTGTCTGCTTGATAGATGGCCATCTTCTCACTGTGTCCTCATATGGCAAAAGGGAAAGAGCTTTCCGAGATCTCTTTTACAAAGGCACTAATTCCACTCATGAGGGCTTCACCCACCCTCATTCTCTCATTACCTACGAGCACGCTCCTTCCAAATATTGTATCATCACATTGGGGATTAGGTTTCAATATATGAATTTGGGGGACACAAACCTTCAGTCTGTAGCAGAACCCTTTGCCTTAGTCATTTTTGTTAATTTTAGATAAAGAAATTCCCGTTTACCTCTCCACGAGGGAAAAGAGGGTCAATGCACATGTGATCAGATAAGAGATATCTTTCAAGAATCAGGTCACAAACCTGCCACCTAAGTCTGGCATCAACTGACACATTAATTACCACACACCCTAGTCCTCTGTCTACTTGGCAAAAGAGGACACTAATGTAATCCACATGGTTTGTTGTCATTCATTCAGCGTTCTTCGTATATCCAATTTTGTCATCTAGGAAATAAGTACAATTTACCATTTGTATTTTTAAATGTATTATATTGAAATTTAATTGTAATTGGTCCTGTATATCCTTGCTCTGAGCTGCTTTATAATGCCTATGTTCATTTTAACCAAGATAGTGGACTGATCTAATGAATGATTTCTATTCCTAACTTTGTGCTTATAATACTAATGATTCAATTTGGCTATAACAGCCATCCTGAGTTCATCAATGAGTCATCAATTCTTTTTTCCTCTTTAATCTATGTCACCAAGTAGCAGTTTCTGCATTTTTCTTAGTACTTAAAAATGCATTATTAGAATATGTATTGGAAAGTAAATACCAAGGTCCCAGTAATGGGATGTTAGAGCCATTTTTACCCCAGTTTTAGTCTCCTTTGCATTGCTGGAACCATCTAATATTTCACCAAAATAGACATAACAGTTTTTGTCAAATAGTATTTTGCCTAGTATTTTTCTTCACTGGCAGCAATTAATATTTCTATTTCAGATAACATGTCCAATTGTTTAAGCACCCAAATTAATATCAGCTGCTTTGTTTAAAAATATATTAAAACCCATGTCATCACGAATGTAAATCCCATTATATATAAAGGTTTAAGAAAAACAGTTGTAAAAAGAATACGAATGTATATGTATATTATTTCCTTATGGTAGAGTACTTTAAACAAGTGATCCTCTGGAAAAAAGAAATACTGTTGCCAGGAAAATCTTTTAACTATCCATGATTTTATGTCAATAACATGAATCATATCTAATAATCCATGTTTCATAGCCAATACCCATTTTTTGATATGAGAAAAGATTTTTTAAATTGCATCGCATATAATTTATATGCTACATTACTTTGCTTGATAGAGAGGAATGATTTATACATCTGTTTATTGGGGGCTGGGGGTACTGGAAGTACCCCTTGAGAAAGTTAAAAAAAAACAAAACAAAAAAAAGTAAATTAGGGCATGGAAACTGCCATACCTGGCAGGCTTCTGACTTAGTCATTGAATCTGAGTCCACTATTTTCAAGAACTTCAGGTTAAGTTATTTTGTCATTTAGATGATGCAATCCCAAAACATTCTCAGAGTGCTTACTATGTTATATGCATCAAATCCTACTAAATCTTGGTAAAAAAAAAAAAAAGTGCTTTAAGAGTCCTTTACACTTTTGAAGCATTTTCCAGTAGTTCATGTATGTACATTGTTTCACTTGATTTTCCTCAATACTCATAAGAGAAGCAGTTTAACTGTCATTATCCCTCCAAAAGGACTTCCCATAGTTGCAGTGCTTGGAAGATGTTGAACAAAGGCTAGAATTCAGGTCTTCTTATTCTGAGCGCAGTGCTTTTCTACAAGAAAGAAAAGGCAATGTATGTATCTATAATAAAGCTAGGTATTTAGAAAACTTACTACAGCTATTGAAAATGTTGATATCTAGTTTGTTGACTAAGTGAATACCAATTAAAGAAATATTCCTCTTGGCTAAGAGTGCAATTACAGGCCCTTTCACAGATAACATTTATCAAACATTTACTATGTATGAAATACATTGCTATGGGCTTTACTTGCATTATCTCACCTTGAAGCTGTGAGACAAGCTCTGAGCAATGTAGTAATTTTTCCAACTTCAAAATTTAATAAGTGTTAGAGCAGAGGTTCACACAATTCTGTGTCATTCCCAAAACCTGTATATATTCCTTAAGTACTCTTTTGTACTGTCTTCCTCCATAGCCTTTTGTCATTTCCTTTCCTAATTTCTTGGAGAAAAGAAAAAGAGGGAAAGGAGGAGGTATTGTAAGGCACAGAGAAGGAAGGAAGGAAGCCGTTCATGCATCCATTAGCTCACCCAGGAACCACCAGCTGCCCTGGTACCTAGCTCGGCTCTGGGAATGCCCATAGTGGACTTCCACATGGACTTGGGGGAGACTTCTGAGAATGTCAAGTGTTAGTTCTGGGACATGAGTAAAGTGCTATTAAAGCCTCACTAAACAAAGACAGAACTATTGATGCCTAGGGAGTGTCCAAAAAGACTTCACCTAAAGCTAGCTTTCCAGGCAAAGGAGAAAGCGCATCTGCAAGGGAACAACGTGCAGAGTTACGGGACGTATTCCCATGTATGGGGAAATGTGAGGTTCGAGTTGCAGAAGCACAGGATTCAGTTGGCAGTGGACTCATGCTCTGAGGAGACTTCTGTGTTTAAATAAGAAGATTGGACTTCATCCTCAGGGCAACAAGAGCCAGCAGCCACTTTGCACAGCACAGTTAAAGGAGCTTTCCATTTTTAGAAAGTCATAACCAGCAGTATTATGCTGGATGAGCAGAACACTTAGTCAAAGTGAGAGCCAATAAAGAGCTGGACTTGTGAAAGGATGACATTCCCTGTATTGTTTCACTCATAAATAAAAGTTACATAATCTGGCAACTGCTCTAATGAGACTATGTGACCAAGAAATGTAAATGACTGAACCATGTTGCTGGTCTCACAAAAAGTGAACATGCAGTCTCTTTCTTAAAGAGCCTCACATATTCATTCATTCCACAAATATTTCTTGAGCCCTCACTATGCAGCATGTACTGTGCTAGACACACTATGCTTAGAGCATTGTGTTAAGCGCTGGTTGTGGGGAAGTTCATTTGAAGCACCATGTAACACAGTATGTTCATAAAGCCAAAGAAAGCAGCAAAGAAAAGACAGTCTAGTATAAAGCAGGTGTCAAAGAAAACAAGAAAAGTGAGAGTAACTCCTAAGAGAGAAAAAGTGCAAGTGAGCTTTAAGCTTAAGAAAGCAAGTATCTGCTATAACTAACCATTTCATTAAAAGTGCACAAAATTGCAAGGGTTCTCTCTCAGGAACGACATACTGTGGGCTGAGATTAAGTATAATGGGCTCCCACATGAATTCTTCTCATTACTTCTCTTGAAAGATCAGTAAATCTACTGAAAGGGTAATTTAGGTTTAGTGTTCACAATCCATTCATTTTACTTTTAATCTTCCCTGTTTAAAATTATAAAAATATAATGCAGACATAATCCAAAAGAGAAGGGATGGGCCCAAAATGAGATGATTTCAACTCCTCAAATAGTCTTGGCATTAATAGATAGGCCATGAGCTATAGACTTTTTCTTCCAGATAGATGGTGAAGGAGCCTCAGCCAGATCACAGGACACTGCACGCTGTTAACGGTAGGAACCAAGTAAAGGACGACACAGGACAGATCATCTATACCTTACGCTCCTGAACTCCTTGGACCTTTACGTGATTTTTAATGAAGTCTCCTCTTAACCCCATTAAGATTTTCCTTTCACTATAATTCAACAGAAAGGACAAAGGTTTGGGGATTTCTGTCCAAGAGAAAAACAAAATATTTGGAAAGAAAAGGTTCTGGAAAATAAGACAGTTGATTATTTAATCACAAGAATGTGATTTCACAAAACGATTTTTCTAAAATGTGAGCCTGACAAATGACTTAATAATCATTACCTTTTCTGCTGTTAAACTGCCACCAGTTTGTGATATTGAAAAACCACGCAAGTACAAAAAACAACGGAACAAACAAAAAACACCAAGCAGTCTTTCAGAAGCGTATTTCTGGAAATAATAAAGTCCTCGCTCATTTCCGGGACCTCTCCTTGCTTTTTCCATTAGACACAAGCCCCCTCCTGCGCCCATACTGTGCACCTTGATTTCTGATTAATTTAACTGAGTACCCTAGTAGGAGAGTTTCTTTAAAATCCAGGGGAAAAAGGAGGTTTTCACACCTAAGATGGGCACATATGTATGAAGTGATAAATATGTTGAAGTTGATTTATACATTATTAAATTATGTTGATTTGAAACTGAATTATGGCTTATAATGTTTACAGTTTACTTTTGTTTCCCTATGTTAAATTAAAAGGTGTTAAAGTGTGAATTTCCTTTTCAGGTTTGAGTCTAGTAGAGATGAGAAAATGAAATTTAAGAGTAGCAATTTATCCTAAAGAAATTAGCAGTGTATGGCATTCACTGAACAAATATCACATTCCTTGAAATATTTGTTATGACATTTTAATGCATTCTCACCATGAAGCATTCCCTTGTAAATGACTGAACCGGATCATGTCTTAACAATTATTTCATGAGAGAAAATGTCAATACCCTTAGAATTTTTTATCATAAGACTAACAGGATGGGGGGGGGGGGGGGAAGGACCAGAAATGAAATACCAGAAGAAAATGATCTAAAACATAGTATACAGTTAAATAATTCATTTAGATGCTAAAGAATGAATGTGAAGGGGAAAAAAGAGTTCAAAGGATTTCTAGAAATTCCTCTCATTTTCATTGGTCTATTTCAAAATAAAAGCAAACAACTCAAATAATCATCAGGATACAGCCTCCTAAGGACAAATGCATCTTTTTTTTTTTTTTTAAGTTGATTCACCCATTCCAACAAAAATTAAAAGATCTTTAACTGGGATGTTTCTTTATAACTTGCATTAAACATTCTTTCATATGCTCAACTACTATTGGAGAGAAGTGTTGAGTTCTTTGAATATGTCATTTCAAGTGCATGCATGTACTCTCATTCCAGTCAACAGTTTTTGATGGCAACATGGAAACTGAAAAGTGTATTGGAGATTTGCTATCATTTTCTGAAAAAAATACCTCATGAGTTGTTATAAATACCAGATCTTACATAGTCATGAAAAAGGAAATCTCTCTTTCCTGATAGAGTAAATGAAAGATAAGACTAAGTAATGAAAGCTTTGTACCAGTCATTCTAGAGGGTAGATAGAGTCATCACTGATCCCATGAATTGGTACATCTAAAAGACATCTCTCTGGTACTTGCGGATCTCCTTAACTGCCACTTGTTCTTCAACTATGTTCAATCATCTTGCTCCCAACAAGAATCAGGTGTTTTGAGCCCCTTTTGTGTTTTGTAACTACAAAGATTTAGGCCGACCCTACTCCCTGATCATGGTACTTATGGGAGAAATAAATCTTTGTTAAGTAAAGACACGTGGTTTGAGGACCAGCAGTCTTTCACATGAGCACTGTCTCATTACGTTGCTGTGGTGTTCCTACAAGAGGAACCATTCAATAAAGCTACACAAGATAATCTTTTTTCTGCTATTTTCTCATAATTAATTTTCAAAAGTGGCTATTCCTTTCAATACTATTTTCTTGACACAAAAATAGGTCTGTCTCTGAATAGCAACGCAATTTTTTTTTCTCACTGTTTATTTTTCCTATACTTCTAAAGATATGAATTTGTGTGCATATTTAAATATTGTAGCTGCTAAATAATTATATGCAATATCAAATGTTCAAACACTTTATTAGCAATTGTTAAAAACATAACTTCCATGTGTTCCTTAAAGTAGGGCATGTTTGATTTCTGAATTGTTGTCATATAAATTAATTGTAAGGCCAAAAACGGGCCCTTTGACTGAATATGCAAAGTTCCCCTTAAACCACCTTGAACTAGGCAGATTTGCAACATTTTAAACTGGCACTTCATCCCTCTTTCAGCAAGCATCCTCTGCAGATTTAATGATCAGGAACATCCTTCTGATGCATGCTGGGAGATATGGCTGCAGGGTACAGACCACAGCAGACAGTGTGTCAGATGAGGCAGAACTTCTTGTTAGGGGTGAGTATGCTAATAGTGCAGTCTGAAGACGTGATCACCATAAATTATCATACAAAGGAATTTCAATGCATGGACTTTGAGCACATCAGTACAGTGCCTTTTACTTTCGATTTTACAATATATGTCATTTTTGCTTAACCTTTTGCCTTTGAAAATATTACATGGAAAACTGCTCCTTAGTAACAGACAAAACCTACAGCTCCAACTTCAGGGTCCAAAACACCTTTAGTAGTAAGTGGTCACTAAGTGTTTAACCAACTTATTGCCAAACAGAAATTTTAAGCAGTTGAGCCACAAAGACCCTTTGGACTACAGAGATAAACTTTATTGGTGTGTATATGTGTTTTTCAAGTACAAAACTAGTAGAACCCCCAGGTGTGTTTTTTAACTCCACTAATTTCTAAATTCTGCTTCCCAAAACAGGAAAACAGCATGCCTAATATGGCGGCGTTTCCAACTGTTAAGAGACAGGGATTTTTTTTTAAGTCTGAAAATGTCAACACACAGTCTTTCTGTGCAGAAATGACAGTTAAGTGGTTTCTAACTATGAACCAGGCTGAAAATTCTACAACACTATAAAGCTGTATGTCTTATTTGAATTAAGTAAATGACTACAGCACCAATTTATTTTAGTACATTATTCCTCAGTATGAGAAATGCAGCTCCAAGCATGCATTTTCTCTCTCTCTCTCTCTCTCTCTCTCTCTCTCTCTCTCTCTCTCTCTGTATTTCTCTCTCTCTCTCTCTCTCTCTCTCTCTCTCTCTCTCTGTGTGTGTGTGTGTGTGTGTGTATGTGTCACTCTCTCTTGTCCCTCTTCCTTTCTTCCTTCTTTCCTTCCTTCCTTCCTTATTTCCTTCCTTCCTTCCTCTTTCTCTTCTTTCTCTTTTCTTTTAGCTTTTTATTGAGATACAAAATACCTACAGAAATGTTCACAAATTATAAGTGTATAGTTGTACAACTCAAAGAAACATTACAATGTGAACACACCATGAAACTGCCACTCAAGACAAGAACTAGAACATCACCAGAATCCCACCTCGTGCCTCTCCCTTTTTTATTTTAAGCAATTACATTTTTAGTGGTATGAGTATTGCATGCTAAGCCCCCTTGCACGATCTCTGCAAATAAAAATTTCACAATCCATAGAAAAATTTATATTTTAGATTACTTGTTTTTATTCACTTGGAATATTTTCCAATTATAACTTTTAAGAATTTATTAATATTATTTAAAAACTTCAGCAGGAAATATAAGGCATATAGTAAGCTTCGTCATCTCTTTGTTTTAGTTGTATGTATCATCAAAGGTTTATTGATTTTGGGTAGTGTACTCATCTTACTGGTCCAAGTAAAATGTTGTTTTGAAACTAATGTCTATCTGGTTGAGTGGCAGCTTGTTCATTTTTTTGTGTTTTTGTTTCTGTTCAGAAGATTGTTTGAACTTTTTTCCAAATTTGTATCAAGAATATGTATCTGTTATTACCTATTATAAAACACCAACGTTTTAAGGGCTCATCCTTTCATGATATTCCATTTAGCTTAAACTTTTCCTTTATGCCTTTTGAAGTTACAAGGCTTATGGAATTGCAAACCCCACACTGCAGTCAAATATATAAAAAAAACCACTTTTTTCTCATGCTACAGTCTGTTTTAGATCATGTGTATTTATTGTGTACCACTTGCCTAGTAATTTAGAATGATGCTCCTAAAATTGGAGCTTTCCAAATGAATAACACAATTTAGAGGCTGATAATGAGAAACTAGGTAATTTTACAGTGCTGTGAGGGGCAAATTTAAGTGGCCAACTAACATTCTACTTCGTAAGTAAAATTAAACTCAACAGGGTTTAGAACATAATTCAGGTTCAGCTTTTTCATGTTCTGCTCTTTTAGCCTTTGGCTTTATGCCTAGGAGATGATAAAACGCATACATTTTGGAATTATACTCAAGAGCAATTTCAAACAGGTTGTTGTTGTCTGAATATTCATGTAACATTTAGCTCAAGCTTTCATTTGAAGTGAATTTGATCAAATCGCCAATTTTTATTATATATTTGCATTGCTTTTCTAAAAATAGTAAAAATAGCTTGCCTCTTCTGCTTGGTTGGACTAATACAGATTTAAAAACTGAACTAAGAGCTCTGGTTCTTCTTTTTATTTTCACTGTTCTTTTTTAAGTTAACAGCTCCTGGTAATTGAAGGAACTTGGATACTTGAATATTGCTGTTTTTAATGTTGGCTTGTAAAATAAAACTCCAAGTAGTTTTATCTCGCCATTCTTCTTTCTTTCACTCCTCCATTCATTGGTTTGTAAAGTTGGGGTGTTCTAATGATACAAGACACAAGACCAAAGCTCAGCATTCTAGATGGAGTTTTTCTAACAATGGCTACAATTGAAGCAGCAGAATTCCTAAAACATTCTAATTCAAGTCTGTGTCACACAAAAATGGGAACGGTAAAGACAATTCCACCATCCTCTTCTTGTAGAATAGCATCATTGGGATGTCTCAGCACTTCACTTTCCTCAATGTTAAGTGTGAGGAACATTCTTGGGTGGCATGGAATATGTTTTCATAGCCCTGGAATTCTATTTCAGTGGAGACTTAGGGAGCTAAAAATCTACATTCTCCTAGACTAACAAAGTTTCTTTTTTTAATCATCTCCTTTCCCATTACAGTCTGTGACATTATTTTGTGCATCTCACCAAATCCTGTAATTCTTCACCTGGCCACCCCCAAGCACACTAGATTGGAGCTCAGGTGTGTGGCCCCTCACCATTGCCTATTTAGAATCTGAGTGTTCCTGACTAGTAATGCTCCCTGCTTCTCCTTCCATTCACCACTTTAAAACTATCTTTCCCCCAAATGCTTGTTTCCATTGTTGCTTTACTTTGCTTATAAATGTCAGTACTATTATTCCCTACCTCTATGCCACTGTTATTTTCACCCTCCAAAACTTGAATTTTCCCATAAATAATCACTTGAAGCATAAAATTGATTGCTCTCACATATTTAATATTCAGTGAACCAGCACTGTAACAGCACCATGCATAATTTGGAGAACCATAATGAATATGTTAAAAGAAATCATTATCCTGGAATATAAAAGGAAATTAAAGCCACACCTAGACATCTGTGCACAATTTAAGTCACTTATTCAAGTGTGATATAGGGAAAGTAAGGCAAGACTATGCTATAGGGAATCTCTTTAAAGATGGATAGACCTGTATTATGTTATCCAGGGTAAAAGAGATAGACCATTAAAAGATAACCTCACTGAGGGGGATGTAAAATTTGTAAAGAACTGATACTCCCAAACAATATGGTAAGTGATCAAACACAGTATAAATGACTCCAGAGAAAGGAATGTTCACTAATTGTATTTTATTTTTTTTAAATTAATGTTAGAAATACATTTCCCAAAGTGAATGTAAGGTTAGGAATCTATCATGGTTTAAAGAATAAATGTGTTTAGCTAAGCTGAGGTACCTGGGAACCAGAGCATGAGCTCTGTCGATTCTGCCCAGAGGCTGAGGAAACTAAACATTTTACTGCTTACAAGTTTTGTTGTTTGTTGTTTTCTGTTTTTGTTTTTTTACTTTGCTTCTTAATGCAAAACAGTGGGTCAAGGAACTGTTGCAATAGTTGAAGAATCAATAATCTCTTGGTGTTTTCTTAATGCGCAACCTATATGCCATCTTTTTCCCCAAAGTTGGACAATTCTCATTTCCTGAATTACAATTTACAAGATGAATCTGTTGTGTATTAAATTGAACTTGAGAAGAAACAATCCATCTCAGGGTGTAACTTTGTTGGAGATATCTAACTGCTTTTAACCATTCATCCCTCCTCCCACCCATTATTTCATATTCAACCTGGAGTTCAACCTTTCAATCTTACTTGCTTTAAGCTTTCCATCAATTCAATGCCATTTATTCTTTCCAAGATTTTTTCCTTGAATGTTTTACCTTTAATCTCTCCCAATCCACCTAGTCACTTTTCACTGCAAAACTAAAACTATTAAAGTATTTTGTCAGTTAAAGAAGTCAACAGGTGTTTGTTGATAATTTGCTATTCATTTATTTACTCACCCATTCATTAGGCACCTACTCTGTACCAAGCACTGAGCTCAACACTTGTAATAAAAAAATGAACACACCAAGGTCTCAGACCTCTATGTGGCTCTACATCCACTAGTGTAAGAGTCATCTTTGAAAGAGGTGTGAGAAGTACCAAAAAAGAAAGCTCCTGGATAACTTGCAGTCTTGCAGGGGAAATAATAGAATACTAGGGGGAAAAAAAAGGCATAGCTGCAGGACCACCTACATAATTAGTGAGGCCTGCTGCAAAATGAAAACGCAGAGCCCCCTGTTCAAAATTTTATAAGAATTTCAAGAAAGTAACAGCAGAGCATTAGTCCAAGTATAGGGACTTTCTAAGATAGGGACCCTCTGCCAGCTCTGCATAGCTATTAAATTATGTATTAATGTACAGGACCGAAAGGTCTTTAGTAAAGGGAAGGGATCAATTACAACATAGTTGACTCAATCTCAGTTTTCTCATATGTAAAATTAGCATATTAGACCCTCCTCAGAGGTTTTACCAGCTTTTTACAGAAAAGATCTTTTTTATTATTCCACCCCAGGAGCTTTAATTTACGTTTTCAAATATTTTGTTTGTTGTATTGAAGTAAACATTAATTCACATTTCTATTTTAATTCTCACCAAAACCTCTTATCATCATGAGGTAGCTGGTGTTACCAACTAGATAATTCCAGCCAACTGTAAGGAGACTACATTTTACGTAGTTGTGAAGTATTATCTGTTTTGTTTTGTTTTGTATTGTTTTGTTTTGTTTTGTTTTGTTCTCAAATAGCGGAAAATAACCTACGGATACCAATTACTACCTAATGGAAACCAGTTTAGATTCTTTGATTAAATTCTCTCTATTCTATTCCAGCTGTAATTTTCAATGACTCTCCCTAGCAAGAGAGGAAAGTTTTAGAATTTTCTGCCTTTTGCCCTTGCAGGATGCAAGTGCTATCACTTTCCCAAACAAATATAAAGGGAAACTCAAGCTCAGTGAACACCTTGAACATATTTCTAATATGTGTTAACTTGAGAATTCAAGCAGTATTACTGTGCTCCATCTTTGTATCTCTCACAGCACTGCCCTTGTGAACCATGTAGATTTAAAATTGACATAAACGTCTATCTTCAGCATCTGGTCCCTTTGGAAAATTTCCAAGCGGTAAAATGCACGAGTATTTTACACAAGTATCTTTTGAACGATAGAGTTTGTCTAATTTTTCTTTCCCATCATTGATCTGATATGAAATGACCTTATACTTGGAGATTGCATGTACCATCATATGGTGGAGTCTCTAGTGAAAATGAAAAGGAGCCACTAGTCAAAAAAAGTAGAGCTGGGTCTGCCAATATGCTGCTATTTAAGGATCGATGACTCTTTAACAACTGACTAAAAAGTAACATTTTTTGGTCAATCGTGTACCACGTTTACTTTGGCTCATTGAAACAACACTTGACTGAAGTGACCTGACTGGCAAAAGGATTGGCTGGATTGATGGATGGATGGGTGGATGGATGGATGGATGGATGGATAGATAGATCTGCAAATAAAAAAACAAACAAGTGAATTGCCATTGTATGCAGACAATCAATTGGTGGAAGCTAAATTTCTTATATTTTATTCACTCAACAAATTTTGAGTGCCTGCTAGAAGCCATATTCTCTTTTCGGCACTAATAATTCAGTCAGTTGACAGATTTTTTTGGGTTTCTTGATGGGAGCATTTTGTTATTTTGAAATGAGCATTCTGACTTTACTTTTAAATTTTGGGAAAAATTCCAATCCACTGGTTTTGTATCACACATATTTTTGAGTCACAAATTGTAAGGTGATCACATTTCACTGTGTACTTTGTCCCACAGACTTAACCTATTTTTAATGCATCCATCCTAATATAAAAAAATGACATTTACTATTCACCTTTATATAAACTTGTTGAGATAAGTTCTTGGTATGTGGGGTTATGTTTTCAACGCTGATTTCATTCGTTGTTTAGTGACTGCCCGCTATAGGCCAGGACAGCTCTAGCGTGCAAGAAAAGAAGGAGTAAGATGGGTTTGGGCATAAGTGCCTTGTAATGCCGTGCAAAACAGCTTAACTTTTACACTAAACATTATGAATATCCATCAAAGGACCAAAGCAAGAAAGGGACATGGTTAGATGCACTTTAAGAAAGTTATTCTGGAAACTGCGGAGGGTGTTTCAGAGGAGAGTGACACCAGTGGCTTGCTAGTAGACCAAATGGGACTCCATAGCTTACTCCTGACAAGAAATGAAAAGGGTTTGAAAAAGGTAATGATAATAGAGATGGAAATGAGTGTGCATATTTTAAAAAAATAAGAAGGAAGGAGACTCTACAGAACTTGGTGGCTCACTGGGTATGAAAAATAAGAAAGAGAAGGCAAAGATGAATGCCACTCTTGATAGTTAATGGAATGTTCCATGGGAAGGAGACTGTAAATTCTGGTCATACCAAGATAGTTCCAGGTTACACTTGGAAGGCCAAATAATCAACAATGAGACCCCTTTACTCTCAGAATTGTCCTGGTTTACATGATGAATTATATGGCCACCCTAGTGAACAATGATCATGCTTTTCATGTAATCTGGACGATAAGGAGAGAAATGGATTGGGGTAAAGGAACAGCATTTAAGATAAGGCTCTCCAGAGAGAAATATCTAGTAAGCAAATAGATTTGTGGCTATGGAGCTCAGGAGAGAAACAGTGCAAATGAGATGTAGATTTAAGCACGATCAGATGGAACTGAAATTACAGAGATAACAAGTGAAGAATGAAAAGGGGAAAAAGGCTCAGGATGGAACCTCCAGAAACACTAATGTTGAAGCAGAGGGGGAATCGACAAAGGCGATCAGGAAGTAGCTGCCAGAGACAGAGAGCTGCTATGAGGGAAGCCAAGGAAATCAAGTCATAGGGACAAAGAAAAAGGAATTTCTGGAAGGAGAAAGTAGGCAACAGTGTCAAATGCAAGTAAAATAAAAACCAATGTATGAGGTTGGACAATGAAGTTTGCGAACTCATCCTAGAAAAAGTGCAACATGTCTCATTGCTGAATATCACTACAGTCACCTTCGAGGTACTCCCCTTGGGAGCTATGCACCAACACCCACACTTAGTCCACCCTTCAAAGTAATTTTGGAACTCTGTTTCTGGAATGGCCATCAGAGCTGTCATTGTATTAACTTTGATGTCCGGAATGTCATCAAAATGTCTTCCTTTCAGTATTTCCATAACTTCGGGTAAAGAAAGAAGTCATTGAGGTCCAGATCAGGTGAGTAGGGAGGGTATTCCTGTACAGTTATTTGTTTACTGGTTAAAAACTCCCTCACAGACAGTGAGCTGGTACATTGTTGTGATGCAAGAACCATGAATTGTTGACGAACAGTTCAGGTCGTTTTTGTCTAACTTTTTCACGCAGCCTTTTCAGCACTTCCAAATAGTAAACTTGGTTAGCTGTTCGTCCAGATGGTACAAATTCATAATGAATAATCCCTCTGATATTTAAAAAAAGGTTAGCAACATCATTGCAACAAATTCACGAACTTAATTGTCAGACCTCGTCGTATACCATTGGGTTGAGCAGTTTGAAAGTAATTGACGACCTTGGCAAAGGCAAATTCAGTGGAATGAAGGGTGTAATAACCAAATTATAGTATGTGGAGAGAGCCAAGCAATAATATGGGAAAGGTGGTGCAGTAACTCAAGGAAAGCATGGGCTATGAAGTTAGGCAAACCGTTTCATTTCCCCACAAGCTCTTACTGGTTGTGTGACTTTGGGCACACTCTTCATTTATTCCGTTCAATACTTATTTATCAAAGATTTATAGAGCACATAATATGTGGCAAGCACAGTGCTAAGAACCAGCTAGCCATGAACAACTTATGTCCCTGACATGGAGGAACGTGTCTTTTTATAATATAATATCAGTAGTGTTGTTTTAGATGTATGAGCAGCACATTTTGCTTTCTGATCATAAGCTCCATTAACAATAATGAAAACAGTTAACAATTATTAAGTTCTTCCCGTATGTCAGACACTGTGTTAAAGGCTTCATAGGAATTATTTCACTTTGTCCATTTAGCATATCATATAAAAACAATATGAGAAGAGTACAATTTTTATCCAATTTGCAAATAAGGAAACCAAGGCTCAGAGAAGTTTAGGACTCACAAATATTACCTTCACAAGGCAGAATGATAAGTAGAGTCCAGGCAGACTGACTTCGAAGTGAGCATTTTAAATTACTGTACTCCTATTGCTTTCCATTGTCAATTGCCATATTGTTTCCATTTTATTCATCATTGTATCCCCTGAACCTACTTAGTTCCTGACAAGTGTTAACAAATATTTGTGGAAAGAAGGGGAGAAAAAAGGGAAAGGAAAGGAAAGGGAGGATAGGAGAGGGGAGG
The DNA here is from genome assembly GCF_057876585.1 of Rhinolophus sinicus. Classification (NCBI taxonomy): domain Eukaryota; kingdom Metazoa; phylum Chordata; class Mammalia; order Chiroptera; family Rhinolophidae; genus Rhinolophus; species Rhinolophus sinicus. The sequence goes on along the minus strand of NC_142514.1, from coordinate 118,677,011 downwards.
GAAGAGAAGGAGGAAGGGAGGGAGGGAGGAAGGGAGGAAGGGAGGAAGGGAGGAAGGGAGGAAGGAAGGAAGGAAGGAAGGAAGGAAGGAAGGAAGGAAGGAAGGAAGGAAGGAAAGGAGGAAGGAAAGAAGAGAAAAGAAAGGAGGGAGGGAGGAGGCCTATAAGAAACAAGGGAATGGAGAGACAGGCTCTGCCTAGGAGTTAGAGAATTTTTACCAAGGAGGTAATATGTGGGCTAGATTTAAAAACAAGTCATCATTTGCTTAGCCAAGAACATTACACCAGTTTGCAAATACAGCACTTTTTCACTCCCATTTGTTTCTAAGGGTAGGCCTCATGTTCTCTAATCCTCTATAGTACGTAATCTTTAACCACATGACCAGGAGACTAAACATTATTGATCACCATTTTCTATCATATACCTTGACCTTAATGGCCAGTAACTTTATTGATAATCTGAATTTCCTCTGTCCCTTATGACTTTGCCAATCATATAAAATATCGAATTCTAATTACTATTTTCTCAGTACATCTTGTGGAGCTTCTTATCCAGATACTAGGTTTTGATAGAAAGGAATTACTTCTAGACAGAGTGCCACCAGGAATATTAAGCATCAATAAATAATAAACCACTTACTGTATGATTTCGTCTCATTCTCTCATTTTAAACGTTCTTGCCACAATTATGAGAACAAGGACAAAACTTGCAACTGCTTTAAAATGTGCCTGACCATCCCATTTGCTTCTGCTGTTTTTGCAAACCTTTGAAATGTGTTGCTGCTTACCTATGTATGGGTGAGCTATGCCAACAGTCATGAAAAGAAAACAACACAAAACACACAAACAACAAAAAGAAGTCTTTGTTGTTCAGAAGAATGTCTTTAAAGTCACCAGTATTACTTCAGCAAAATATTGGAAATACGTTTTATCTGTCTGTTCATTTGTTAGTTTGACTTGTTTGGGAAAAATCATCCTACTTACTTACCTTTCATATATTTTGTACAGTCATAGCCTAAACCAACCACCAATCCTTTCTGAAACCTCCCCGTTCTTTTTCTTGAATACATTCTGTTCTGTGTTGTTTTACTGTTACCTAGATTGTTTTAGCATGTCCTTTAGGTATTGAATAGTAATTTGTTTTCATGTGAAGCCTAGAACACAGCCTTGTATGGCATATACCTACTACGTGGCTCTTTTTTGATAACCCAAATGTGCTCAGCAAGAACCCAAGTTCTAAGCAGAAGCTTTGCTGAATGTCAGCCCCATGGCTGGTCACATCTCCAAGGAAGACAGTTGAAAATTGGTAAGCTCACTTTAGTCCTTATCTCAAAATCTTGTTTTATTTCAATCTGTGTTCCAAAGTACTCAATTCTTAATTATTTTCTTGATTTTGTGTAATACCACACAACATGTAGCCTGGTGTCTGAGTGACTCTTCATTGAACAACACAAAATCCATCCAGAATGAACAGAGAGAGGATTGGCGTTGACTGGAAGAAACTTTTACTGACTTTTACTGCAAATGGGATTTTGTCCTCCCAAACACCTGGCAAAGGTAATGTCTCCGTTTCACTAAGTACTCTTTAATTTGGAATTACAAAGGCAATTAGCTGTCTAATGAGTTAGAGCAACTGAGGTGAAAGAGTAGGGGAAAAAAACTGAACACCAGATGATGTCTGTTAATGCCAAGAACAAAAAAAAATATGAATGACTCATTCTTGGTAAAAATTCTTTCAAATAGACAGCTCTTTTTTATTTTTCAAAACTAAGGTGTGTAAACCTTATCACCAGGTATGTATGGGGAAAATCTAATTTGACTCATTATATGTAAAGATTGGCAATCATGAGTACATGATGTCTCTATGTTATTGATTAAGTATATCAGTAGACTTTACGTTTGGAAATTTGGAGATCATTGCTGAGGTACCTAAAAATTGAGGGGGAGTTGGATTAAAATAGTTCTTAGCTTTATAAAAATTGTTTATTAAAATAGAAAATACCCTCTATAAGATTCAAAATAGGCAGGCATTGTAAAGCTGAGATATAAAAGTGACAGTTGCAAGGTTATTTATTGCAGTGAGAAAATAAAAATGAAAAGTAGTGGGGAAAGGTCTGCTGTATTTGTGCTGCATTTGGAAAAGAAAGATCTTTGGGCAACCAGAGCATTGGAACTAGTTTATAACTGCTGCTCAGTAAATGTGAGTTGACTCAATAGCCCAATTTAAAAATGACTCAAGTTGTTAAAATGGCTATGATAGTAGCCAGTTTACCCAGTGCATACAGTGTAGCATTATAAAAATAACTCAGGCCAGAATTTGAATCTCATTCTGACACTAGCTGTATAACCATAGGCAAGTCACATTACCTCGTCTGGATTCTTCATTTTGTAAAATGGAATAATATCTAATTTGCAGGTTTAATAGGAGAATGAAATGAGATTTCAAATGATAGAATGCTTCTCAGTAAATAGTAGATATTGTTATTGATGTTCTTAACTAGAGGAAGAATATCCATTTCCCTAATCTTCTAGATTAAAGAGATGAATCATTATTCTTCATGGTATGCAAGGGCAGGAAAATGGTCTACATTTATCCAGAATGTGATCCTATCTGATTATCCACTGACTGAAATATTCAATAATATTCTGATTACTTTGTTCATCTTGTTCAATTACAATTTGATAATACATTCTAAAGGATACTGGGAGCATTTTGACGTCCTCTCCTTCCTCAGGTCAAATTAGCATGTTGATAGGCATAACTGTGTTCTCTGCTGGTTTACTGTCATCAGGATAAAGTATGAAACACCATCAGGACAATCACAGGGTATTCAGTTAACTGAGCCAATGATCTCACATCACTTTCTTGAAGTGGATTGCTCATATTAACACATATTTATATGCATTGAAGACTCCATTATGAAAGCATCCACCCTTGAGCAAAATGCAATAGCTATCTTCGTGTACAAGGGAATTTCCCATACATGAAATAAACACTAAAGGACTTCAAGTACAGTCACACAAAGTCACCGAAAGAATAAGACTGGGTAAAAAAGTTAAGTACACAAATTATATATTTCATTCTAGAAAAGATGTGTAGATGAGACTATAATAGAGAAGCCATAGTTCTAAGTGTACTGCTTTCATGTCAGTGACATTCATCACTATCTGCTCATCTGATAGTCACCAGCTTGATATAACATAAAATGAGCACCAAATATATATTGTAAAATAGATTTAAGTCACAGTAAGTAATACTTTTTAAGATATAAATATGCATTATAGGAATATTTACATAGGACATTGTTATATCTTTAGTTTTGTTGGCAATGAAGTCAGGCAAAAATTAAAGAGTAGAAAGCCTTTATAAACACCACCAAGGACACTAAAGAATTTGCAAGTACTTGTGAAATAAATATTTAGATTTTAATAAAATTGAAACAAAACAGCATGAATAAATCAGTATTTAGATTTTTAAATATTTAGATTTTTAAAAGATTGAAACCAAATTATATGAATGGTTTTCAAGTTCCCCTAGAATTATGTCTTAGATTTTAAAACATTCTAGGTCAAAAGTACAAAATTTCAAGCAAAGGGAATTTTTTGTAACCACATAAGTTAATAATCTATATCAAAATGTCAGCTTTCTCGTTTGTCAGCATCCTGATTTGGTTAATTTAAGTGTTCATTAATCACAGAAAACTATGGCATTAAACAAGTCGGTTTGAATTACATGTTTTGTTCAGGAGGTTATTGGTTCATATAATTATTTCTTTTGTTCCAACTCAAGAAGTAGAAATAGTATTAGTAAACTTCCTTTGAAATATCTAATCACTGTTTCAAAGACATTTTTTCACCTGCTCTGTATGTATCAGTAAATCAAAGCTCACATATTTGTCTCACAACCTCAGCTCACAGAATGTTAAGTCAAGCTAATAAGCAGCATCAATCATACCCCAATGAACAAGATAGTCTGCATTACAGACACTCTCCCTGTAATCCATCCATTATATGGAACATCTGTTACAAATTATCCAACCTCCAGGACTGCTCATTTAAGTGCTTTTTCAAGAACCTACTGTCTTCATTTCTCCAAATGAGTTAGATGGTAGCATCGGTATTGTACCAAGTTCACTGTCACCGTATGACAGGAGTCATCTTTCAGTCTGTGCTGAGCTCTAATGGTATATTGCATAATGGTAAATGTCTTTTTATAGTTGTATAGCAAAAATCCTCAGAGTATAAGCCAGCAGCCATCAAGAAACCACCAAGAATGTTCTTTCTCTTGTATCTCAGCCATTGCCCCAACAGTTAAGCACATTTTTCAATCTTTAGGGGACTGTTGATTTGCTCAGTTACTTAATATATAAAATTAATGACCCCAGATACATGTTTGTCAACTTCTGTTCATTTCTATGACCATGAAACATGCCCCTAGTCTCAAATAGATACCTTGTAGAACACGTTGTTGGTATCAAGGAAAATCATGAAAGAAAATATAAATAAATGCGAATAAGTACTAATTTATACTTCACAGATAAAAACATATTAAAGAAAGTTCCCTCCTTACAGTTTAGTCCATAGCATTGTCAAGGGTGCACCTGTCTTAGAATGACTTTATAAATGTGTTGCCCTAATGTGTCATTGGAAATAATAATTCCAAATTCACTTCATGGTATATTTGGGAAAATAAGTCACCGGGATATCTATAAATTATTCATAAGTGAATAGTGAGACTGAACAAATTTAAAAATCTATGTAGTCATTATTTTCTTGATCTTAATTTGCATTGCGGAGTTGTAATGAGTCATACACAATGAACCCAATATTGGATTTATAGAAAGCTTTGTGGAAACATGATACCTTGCATATTTTAGAACCCCATATGGTATTTTCCTACAGGTTTTATTTAGCTAATCTGCTCTTATAATTTATGTAATACTAGCTTAATAAATTAATTTCAGGATAGGTTCTGGGTTGCTTAAAGTTTTAAATAAACAAGCTGATATTTTTAACTTGCCAGTTTGTGTAATTCTTGCCAGTTTGTACAATAGACTCTCAAATATCTATTTTCCATTTCAGAAAGATCACCTTCGATGGATGGACAGTATTACCTTTATATTGGAATATATACAACATGTACAACTTTAACTCATGTAAAACTACATTAAACATGTATGCCTACTTAACTACCTGCAATCATTGGTTAATTTGCCTTTTACCTGAAGTATGTGACAATTGACCAAAAAGTGTTTGTATTTTTCTGAAAAGGAATACAAGAATTCTTTAAACATTTTAAGCATAGTGATGTAGAGAGTCTCACATTAGTAATTAAATGCTTCAATCAAAAATGGCACAACTCATTTTAGCTCACAGCTCACTGGTCTGAACCAATCACATAGCATCACCTAATCCTTAGGAGTCAGAATTCCAATGGCAACTCCATGTTCACAGATTATACCTACCACTGGTGTGGGAAAAGGTAGTATAGTTTTTGTTTTTGCTTACTACGAAAGTAGAAGAATGATCATACTCTCAATAAGACTGCAAGATACTGATAGGAAAAGCATCGTCTGACACTACCACTGTCATTGAAACTACACTGTCAACTTCTACCAACGAACAGCCCTACAATAAAACAACATTAGAAAAGTGATTTACTGAATCATCACAATTTACATTTGCTACCAAAACCTTATTGCAAAGAAAAATACCCATACATTTTTAATGATTTAAATAGATTTTCCCCAAAATCTTCCTACAGCCTGTGACGGCTTTCATCACACTTTTGCTCTATGGTTTTCAATGGTTTCTTTCTTTTGTCTTTTCTCATATGTCATCTAATGACTTCCCATCACACTCAAAATAAATCCAAATTCATTCCCATTGCCTTCAAATCCCTCTGTCATTTGGCACCTACTGAACATTCCAACATCATTACCTTCTGTCCTCTTTCTTCACTGTGTTTCAACCACACCAGAATCCTTTCTGTCCCACAAGTATACAAAACTCATCAACACTTAGGATTTTTTCGTTGATGTTTTCTGCCCAAAAAACTCTTGCCCATATTTATGTGGCTGGCTGGCTCTTTATCATTTATTTCTCAGCTCCCTATCTAATGTTTCCTACTCTCCTCCACTGCTTTTCACCCCACTTTATTTCCTTTATTGCATTTATTACTATCGGAAATTATCTCTTTCATTTGGTCATTGACTGTCCTCTCTTCCCTCGAAAGTAAAACTCATAAGGGCAGGTACCTTCCTTATCTTGTTTACTGCCTTATCCCCAGAGTATGGCACAAAGTAGATATTCCTTCAATCATTGTTGAACAAATTATTAAATGTATGAATGAATGAATATGTAATTCTTTTCCCAAAATAGAGTAATTACAGTTTTAGAAATTAAGTAAATGGGGAGAATGGACAGCATATGTAATAATAATTGAATAAACAATAATCATAGGTATTTAATATTAAATATATTGCCATGTTATATGTCAATAAGGCAGAGAGATACAGTGAAGTAGGAGGAAAAACTATTGGAGAGTAGCACGGTGGGAAAGGGATTTCAGAAATTTCCTATGGCTGCAATCACAAAATAGTTCTTTGAAAGTTGGCATTCCTATCTCTGTAAGTGTGTACGTTACCTGCCATTGAGTGGACTCCATCTCCTGGCAACTCTGTGAATGAGTGATGCCCATGATATCCTGTCCTCAACAGCCCTGCTCACCTTCTGTAGACTCGTACCTATGACTTCTTTTATGAAGTCAAGTCATCTCATTTGTAGTCTTCCTCTTTTCCTGCTACCGCCTATTTTTCACAGTGTTACTGACTTTTCCAAAGAGCTCTGCTTTTCCATGATGTGCCAAAATAAGACAGTGTGAGATTTGTCACTATTTTCCTCCAGCTTAATATCTCAGGCTTAATCTGCTCTAGGACTCACTTGTTTATATTCTGGTGATCCAGACTATCTGTAGAGCTCTCCTTCAGCACCATATTTCAAATGAATCATTTTTATTTCTTTTTTCCTATCTGCCTTCTTCACTGCCCTACTTTTACATTCATACATGGTAATTGGGAATACGAGGGTGTGGATGATCTTAGCCTTGGACTCTAATGACACATCTTTTCTCTTGGTGATTTTTCCTAATTCTTCCGTTGTTGCCCTTCCAAGTCTCAGACTTCTCTTGATTTCTTGGCAGCAATCTCCATTTGAATTGATGACTGAACCAAGGTAAGCAAAATCTTTAACAATGTCAATATCTTCATTGCTTGCGTTAAAGTTGTCTATATCTTCTGTAGTAGAAGGGGGGTAGACGGGATATGGATAGAATTACTTCAAGCCACAGAGACTGAATCTGTCAAAATCCTAAAAAGACAAATATGGAAAACAAAACAAAGGTCTACCAACTGGGAACATTCAATATACAACCCAATCTTCAAGAAAGGAAATGCCAAAGAGTACAGTAACAATAGGACCTTTGCTCTCATTTTCCACTCAAGTAAAGCAATTCTCTAGGTGATGGAACAAAACAAATAATTCTACCTTGTATGGAGCAAGAAATGCTGGGTGTTCAAGGTGGATTCAGAAAAGAAAAAGGCACTCGAGATCTAATTGTGAGCATTCTTTGGATACTGGAGTGCTCCAAAGAATTTCAGAAGAAGGTTAGTCTATGTTTTCTAAACTACAGTAAAGCCTTTCACTTCATCGATCATGAAAAGCTATGGGTTGCTCTAAAAGAAATTGGTGTACCTCAGCCTTTGATTGTCCTGATGTGTCATTTTTTTCCTCCAGCTTAATGTCTATATTGTGGACTGGAAGCTACTGTCAGCACAGAATATGGAGAGATAGAATGGTTTCCTATAGTAAAGATGTTAGACAAGGGTACATTTTATCTTCCTATTTGTTTAATCTGTATGCAAAACATATACGGAAAACAGCTAGACTCAGGAGGAGAAGTGAAAATTGATGGAAGAAATATCAGTAACGTAAGATATGCAGATTACACCATCTTACTGGCAGAAAGTAGCAATGATTTGAAACAACTTCTGATGAAAGTGAACGAAGAAAGTGCCAAAGCAGGACTGCATTTGAACATCAAGACAAAAATTATGACTACAGAAGACATATAGAACTTTAACATAGATAATGCTCTATAAGTCCATCAGCATTTTTTCATGACTCCATCCCACCTTCCACTCCACCTTATTCTTTGAAACACACACACACACAGACACACACACACACACACACACACACACACACACACATTCTCACAAGCAATGCTGACCTAAATATTTAAAAACTAAATGCAATAACAAAGAGGTTTCATATGCTGGATTCTGGCTACATGGTGTATATTCAAAAGAAATTAAATAGGAGTACTAAAGTAATGGCTTATGTGTCCATTAAGATTTTATGTCCAAGAGGGGAGTTTTTGAACTATCAATTGATAGATCAGCCAGCTGAGGGCCCAGCACTTTATTATCTTGCCTTATTTGCAACTGTAAGGGCCCTAACTTGTGTCCTGGAAGCTCTGCCATGTGTATTTATGTGTATTTTGACCTATAACTTGGGAGATAAAACCTCTGATAACAGCTTTAATCTGCAACAGGTGCCTCCCACCTGTTGAGTATTCTCCTGAGTTTAACATGGACTTAACTTGTTTGGTCACCAGCTATACTTAAATAAATTCCTGCCTGAAATTCTTGGCTTCCTTGATACCTATCATGCCAACTTTTAAACTCAGTCACCTCTGTTGCTTGTTATGAGCAAACATAGGGTATAAAGAATGTAATGGGACAGTGTTGACCAGCCCCTATAAAATCATGCTTTTTGTTTCATATAAGTTCTCAATGTTGTTCAACAATATTACTGTTCACATTATTGATTACCTATCACATTGCTCACAATGATGATTCCTGACCCTTTGAACTTTCTTCAGGCTCCAACTAGTATCTTCCTATATCTGCACTTCAGTAGTATTATAGAATTTGTTTCTGTTGAAATTAATTGCATTAAATTGAAAAGAAAACTTGAAAACTTCCTCCAGATTTCTTCTTCATTCTACCATTATTCTTCCAATTTTTCCAAGCATGAAATTCTGGAATAATGTTCTGTCCTGACTCTTGACTCTTCTTTTATAATAGCTAATGTATCGGTCCACCTCCAATTTAAAAACATTTCCAGGCTCTCTACTCCCTTCCTAACAAAGTTCAAACTCATTGACCTGCTGTTCAAGGTCTTCTCTCAAGCTCCTTTCCCCAAACTTTATAGACTCCTGCTACTCCCATGAAACTTAAACTTCCTGCTTTCCCTCTCCTCAAAACATTTTCCAGTCTTTGGCATATTTACTTACCCTTTTTGTCAGAGAGAGAGAGAGAGAGAGAGAGAAAGAGAGAGAGAGAGAGAGAGGGAGGGAGGGAGGGAGGGAGGGAGGGAGGGAGGGAGGGAGAGAGACCTATTACATCTTTAAGTGCCAGCCCAGATAAACTGTTTTCTTGGAATCTTCACTGAGAAACCCATCCTTCCAGCCTCAGTATTTAAAGAACCTTCTGTGTCCCAGAGGTATGAACTGAACTCCTAAGTGACTTGACTGGAAAATGTCAAATCCTGAATAAGAACCTCAGTCTTATGGTGTCCAGTCAGGCCTCATCATTCAAAGCTGTCACATGGTAGTTTCTCCAACCCTTTCAGACCTCTGTTTTGTTTTTTGTTTTGTTTTTTTTTGTTTTTAATTTTTTCTTAACATAGCAGGGAGAAACACAGAATATTTAATCGTGGATTTGTAAAATGGGTGTTTTTTTTTCAATTTTACTCTAAAATTCTGTTTCTTATTTTCAATACTTTGTTGAACTTTATTGTCATAGGAATACATTGATTATAATAGCACATCTTTAATAAGTCCCAAGTCTCTATCCAAAATGACTATTCCATTATCCTACAGGTAAATTTTTAAATCACTTTAATAATTTCATTGCATTATGTGTTTACCTATTTGGCTGTTTGCTTCTGATCAGCCAACTGTTCTGCCAGTTTTCCCAATTGACTTGTAATTTTTCAGTTCCAAGGTGTTTCTCTGGAGCAATTTAATATTGTTGGAGATACTCTTTTCAGGTTATTTATGCCAATATAACTAGTCTTAGTACAGATAAGGAATTATTCCAGTTTTAATCTTTCATAAACCAAGGGAGTTGTTCTTAGTTATCTTTTGTATCGTAGAATGCTTCCAGTTGCAAGGAATATAAAGCCTAATTCAAATTGGTTTAAACAATAAGGAAATGTACTGACTCTCATGAAAGGAAGTAGATTTTTTAATTGGTTGATCCAGGGTCTCAAGTTTTTTTCAGGGACCCAAGTTGGTTCCATCTCTTCATTCTGTCATCTATAGTGTTATAGTCATAGGATGACTGACCAAAAAATAAAGGCTAAATGCTTTCTTGTTCACATACAACAGGGAAGAACTGGCATATCTCTACAAATGTCCCTCTATTTGGTTTTGCCATTTTAGACCATTTGCTTACTCCTGAATCAGAATTTATCATAAGATTACCATGATCTAATTGGCTTAGACCTAGCTTCCTGAACCAATACTCCCAGGGGCACGTGAGATTGCCAGGATGGACATAGACTAATCAGGCCCATCCATATAATGAGGGGTTAATTCCCTCCACTACATTGGGACATGTGGCCTGAACGTTAGGGAGTCAATCACAGAGTCCATTTAATCTCTATCATACATTTTCTACCTCTAAATCCATTTTCAATCAATATGAATGATTTGCCCCTGCTCATAATAATTTTTAATCTTCTGAAATCTACATGTTCTGTCTATGGTGAATTATATGTAGTATTGTGTGGTAATGAATTGTATGGAGTTAAAACTCAGATACTTATGTGACTAAGAATCAAAATTGAACCCATGTCCACTATTGGAATGTTGTATCACCTTGGGTGAGTCACCTGAACTTTTTGAGACTCAATCTTCTCATTTGTGGAAAAGTGGCGTCAATACCAAATTTGTTGTCAAGATTAAAGGGAAAGTACATAACATTTAGCATGATGCCTTTTACCTGATAGATGTGCATTAAATCATTATTATTTCAGCATTACTTTTCCCCCCATTTTATAAGCTCCCTAGATGATAGAGATTGTTGAATCTGCCAATAATAGTACATTATTTTTCTTTCTCAAATAATTTTCACATGTATTCTTATTTATTTTTATAAAACCAAATGTAATACATAGGTTCTTGTTTTTACTGGTAAAAAAAAGAAGTGTTATGAGATCATATGACATTGTCAAAGTTACTGAGCTCCTGAAAGGCCCAACCAGTGATAGTATAACTATTTACAAAGTACTTTTTGCATGCCTTACCCTATGTAATTCTTACCACAATGATATAAGATAGACATTATCCTTCCCTTTATAAAATATCAGAAAACTGAGACTTAATGAAATTCTGAAACTTGCCCAAAGTTCAGAACCTTTCACAAAGCTCTTACATAAAGAAGTCAAAACTTTGAATAAGATTCTTCTGACTGTATCCAAATTTCTTTCCTTTAGGTCAGTTTTTCTTGAAATGTAGGGTATAAAAACGTCCTAGGCTTCTTATACAAAATTTAATTCTGAGATGCTAGCCACAGAAATTGCAATTTAGTTGCTGTTGAGTATAGCCAAGGAATCTACATTTTTACAAACATGCCAGAGGTTATCTTGCTCATCAAAATATGAAAGATACTAATAGGCGGTTTGTTGTTGTTGTTGTTTAGAAACACACAATGATCAGATGGGTATCTATTTAACAGCATTTAACAAAGATAACAATCTAACATAAGTAGAATGCTACTATTTTTAATATATAGTAAGAGGCTTTTTTTCAGAACAGTGCTGATTTTGTAAAGGTATATTACTCTTTCTCATATCTTGATGGGTCAAAAATGAAAATGTGTACAAAAATAACTCAACAGCTATGCTAGGCTGTTAAGTTAAAAAAATATTCATTCAATCATTTATTATAAATCTATATTGATAACCCACTATGTGTCAAGCACTGTACTTCGGCTTTGGAAATACAGTAGTGAGCAAATTACAAGCACAGTTCCAGCCTTCCTGTACATAAAATCCAAAGAGGAAAGCAATCATTAATGAAAGAGTCACAAAATTAAGTAGAAGCTTCAACTGTGATTTCAACTATGAATGAAAGGCACATGGTACTATGAACGTATATAATTGAGTAATTTTACATAGGGCATTCAGAGAACGTCTTCTCCAGGGAAGTGAAGCTTAAGCAGAGATTTTAAATTTGAAACCTAACAGTTGTTAAATAGGCCAAGAGAGAAAGATGGAATTTTATGCTGAGAAACCAGGTTACACAGATGATAGGTAGGTAGGTAGGTAGATATATACGTAGGTAAATAATAATAAATGTGATAATAATGGATGGATAGAGAGATATGATAAATGATGAGCTTTACCAAATTAAAACAAAGTTGCTTTTGAAAAAAATAGTTAGAACTATTTATCTCTCATTTCAATCCTTAACTGCCCATGGTGAAAAAAAAAAAGAGTTGGTTTTTCTCATAGGATTGAGGAAATGTTCACTTAAATTAGGTTCATAAATAGTAAAGAAATCTATGAACACCCTATAGACTTCATGGAGAACACAGGATGGTAAGGAAGTATCTGAGGAGAAGTTAAAAAAGAAAAAAATGCAATACTATATGAAGTGGGACTTTGCAAACCTAGTATGTCAAGAGTATGTCAGGGTCAATTTTTGTATAAAAATAAATATACTATCAATAATACTATACTTCCTAAATAGGATATACCGTAATTCTTCATAATTCTATTCTAAAGATGAAAACCTCAATGACCAGTTATTAATAGATATTAATATTCGATGAGCTACAGAAAGTCTGTTTGCATTATTGATTATTACATTTAATGACATGTTTTATTGTTATGTATAGATTTTTTTTTAATTAGATCCACGCAAAATAGTCCTTTGTACTAGATGGCTCATTGCATATAATTAAACTACACGATAAAAATAAAAAATACTCTTTGTGGCCTGAATTATTAAGTTTATTCCTCTATGTCAATCAAATCTTGCAGACAGTAGTTAAATCTCCTCTTCACTTGGTATTAGAAGGACATTTTCAGGACTTTGCTTCCATGAATGATTGCCATGCCTGCTTGCTTTTTCCTGCGGCATATTCATACATGTGTTCAGAAGTAAGAGGTGTCTATTCCCAAGCCATATGTATGAGCTTAAAAATAGAACCAATTTAAGATACCTTGGCATATTTGATATCAAATTTTTCATTTTACTTTTAAAGAATTTAAAGAAAAGATCTGCCTCATATTTTGAATCCCAACAAATTTCATTTTTCACTTAAAACTTCTACATGAGAAAAATAGCATGAAAGTCCCCCAAATCAAATAAAAATGGGGAAAAAAACTGAATAGATTTTAAATGTAAAATATGACATATAACAATAGGGATTTTGTTGTATCAGTAGGTGTGAGATGAGAATCAGGCAGAGCATGTAATGCGCTCCAGGTGAAAAAGAACCAGAAAAATTGCTATTTTTCTGGGAAGATGTTTTTAAGAACTATTCCTCAAGAAAGTTTGGACAGCCACACCTCAAGAACACTAAAGCCTGGAACCACCAGTTGTTGTCTCAAAGGAGAATGGCTGTGATTTTACAAGAAGTCAGTACACAATTTCCTGTTTGTTACCACATTCGCCATAATTTGCTTTGAACAAGAAATATCACTTCATTTGTTGTCAAGACTAAAGCTGACACCTACTTCAACTCCCTTTTCTCCCCAAAGCCGGAGGATTGTTTTGGTCTCTATTTAAGGACTTTTCCTGTCTCACATACTCCTTCCTGTTCTGAAAATGCCAATAGATGACTCCTGTTAATTTAAAAATTCCAAGACTATAACATTGCTTAACTGTTACATTAAGTACTAGATTTGTGTTTCATGTCGCCAGCTTAACAATAACAGCTTTAGCAGTTACAAGGAGATATATATTTCATTTGTTTTCTTCAACTTTAAATGTCAATGGCTTCTCAAGAGAAGAAAATTTTCTAACTGAACATTAAGTCAAAGGAATGAGTCAATGTGAGAGCAATCTAATAGCAGACCTGGAGAGCGCTTGATTGAGGATAAGTTGAATTCATGAGAACATGGCTTCTGCTGGGGGTCTTTGTGCTTCATCACTTGCTCAGACTTCTTCAATGAAGAAATAAAGAGACTGTCCATTTTTCTAAATTGTCTATTTTTCAAATATTTATGTTAGTGATTCTATGTAATAGCACTCTCATCAGGAATGGGGGGAAGGAAGCATTTCCAGATTCCTGCCACTGACACTGAATTATTACAACTAAGTATAAAATTAATGAGATTTCTGCTACATGAGTGGCATCTGTATAACATTCAGACGGTAGCTACTGTCACACGTGTCATCTCTGAGAAATTTACCTCTTGTTAACCCATTTTCAAATGTCTTGTGCAAATTAGCTGTAAAAAAACCTTTGAAGAGAAAATTCACTCCTCGATTTAAAAAAAAAAAAAACAGTCAAAAGATGGCAAAAATATGACCATCATTAACAGGCCTTAAAAACAAAAGTATTGATGGTATTACATTATATTAAAGTAATTCACTCCTAAATATGCACAGAAAGTTAAATTCAGCCATCATCAGTATATAGTATCTAAAAATATACTTTTCTCTGTAGATAGAACATCGATAAACCAATGCTAATATAATAACTATAAATCTAATTTTCATTTTTATTATGGTTGAAAATTAATATGTCTTAAAAGGTAAATCATATCACTAATTTTTCAGAATATTTTTACAATATGATACTCATAAAAATATTTCAAATTTACGATGATTTAGAAAAATTGTCCATAGTAAGTTTCTAATAATGATGAGCCTTATTAAATCATATGAAATGGTTTATATTCTTCATTCATGGAGCTATTCTGTCATTTTTATTACCAACCCACCCTAAGCTTGACTAAAAAAAAAATGCTAAATCAAATATATTTTGATTTAACAAAAATGGCTGTTTATTGGATCTTTGTCTTATACAATAATTATTTTTTAAAATTAGTTTACTTATTGTTACCCAGCATTCCAAAATTAAAACATAGTTACTTCTGTCCTTCTTTCTTCTCCCTTCTCCCTTTTATCTCTTCTACAAATATTTATTGAGGGCCTAGTATATGTCAACTACCATGTTGAATATTCAGACAAATAGAAATTACAGGAAATAATTATAGCCAATGTCACAAGTACCATAATGAGATGTAAAATACACATACCTTCCAAAGCACTTGAACATAACTTTATCACTTCCTGACATTTTTGTTTTTGTTTTTTGTAAAACATCTGTCTCTGCCACTGGATTTTAACACAACTGGGGCTGTAACCCTATCTTGTCCTCTACCCATCTCCCACTACTCAGCTTTACACATACTAGGCATTCAGTAAACGTTTGGTTAAATACAATATACTTAGGCTACTACATACATATCACAACATGGATGCTTCCTTTAAAATAATAACTTTTAAAAATAATTTCAGAAATAACACATGCTTGTTGTACAGAATTGGAAAATCCAAACAACTATAAAGAATACAATTTACGTCATCTACATACTCACCTCTAAGCAATGACCACCACATATACTTGAAAGCATTTTCTCCAGTCTTTTCCTTTAGTTATTTGGCAAATTACTATCTATACATTTTTTTAATTTTTTCACATGCATATAATTTTGCATTCCACTTTTTTCGCTTATGTTGTGAACATTTCCCATGTCATTAAATAATCTGATATGTTAGACAGTTTAATGGGTGGCTAACATTTTATTATAAGATTTTATGATTTAAACATTACATGATTATTGGACAATTATTTACAAAGGTTTGTAATTATAAATAACTGCACAGCCACAATCAGTATCCTGAGTACATAAATCTTGTTCACTGTAACCAGTTATTTTACTATAGACTATATTTGGGAAAATAGCGACATACAGAGAAAAATACGTGGGGAATTTTCAGTTATGATGTAAATACCATTTTTTGTTCCAGCTGAAGTTTTTAAAAATGTATTTAGAGTAATTATTAACTATTATTAAAAGTAATGTACCTTGGGCCAGCCTGGTGGCTCAGGCGGTTAGAGAGCCATGCTCCTAACTCCGAAGGCTGCTGGTTCTATTCCCACATGGGCCAGTGGGCTCTCAACCACAAAGTTGCTGGTTCAACTCCTCGAGTCCCACAAGGGATGGTGGGCTCCGCCCCCTGCAACTAGCAATGGCAACTGGACTTGAAGCTGAGCTGTGCCTGCCACAACTAAGACTGAAAGGACAACAACTTGAAGCTGAACGGCACCCTCCACAACTAAGATTGAAAGGACAACAACTTGACTTGGAAAAAGTCCTGGAAGTACACACTATTCCCCAATAAAGTCCTGTTCCCCTTTCCCAATAAAATCTTAAAAAAAAAAAAAAAAAAGTAATGTACCTTTATAAGAGAACTAATATAAACGTTTTCATGGAGCTTTAATACTTATAAAGGCAAATCATTTTATTTCAGTTAACAAATAGTTATTGCCACAATATTTCCTATCATGCCTCTGCCTCACACATAGGTGGTTGTTAATAAATTATTTTTGAAGAAGTGAATAAATATAATGGATGAAATGGAACAGGATAAATGAAACAATGCAGAAGAGCTTAACAAATGAATTATGTTGGTAATTATTCCTGTTTGAATACATTAGCTAAATTTCAAGTGTTTTCATAGCATCTTGAAGACCCTCCTGGCAAATTTCCTGTGTATGAACAAACTCTCAAACTGTTTTGAAGTCTGTTCCAATTATCCATTGCTGTTCCAAAACTTACTGGCTCAAAACATCAAACTATTAATGGCTGTCATGTGGTTTTGGCCTCTGATAGACACAGCCAGTTTCTTAACTCGGGATCTCTCATTCATCACTCACGTGTCTGGTGCCTGGGCTGAGATGCCTGGACTAGCTGGGGGAAGTTGCATCTCCCTTTCTCCATGAGCCTCTCCAAATGGCTAGCTTAGACTTCCTCAGAGAATGGTAGCTTCCATTTAATCAGACTTCTAACTTGGCAGCTGAATGTTCCCATGAGCATTCCACAAGACCTGTGATGAAGCTGCAAAACTGCTTATAACCTCTGCTCAAAAGTAAAGCAGTGTCACTTCTACCATTGTCTTTTGGGTCAGCTAGTCACAGTCCACATTCAAGGAGTTGGAAGTATAGACTTTACCTTTCAATGAGAGAATGGCCTGTGTGGACAGGCAGGAGAGGAAGTGATGGTGGCCATCTTATACACAGGCTGCCACAAAGTCCCAAAAGCGTTCCTCAAATGCCGTCTCTATCTCTACTGCATAATTTAAATGTGTTTTTTCCAAACACTTGCTTTTGTTTTGTTTTGTTTTGCTTTGCTTTTCTTTGTTCAGTTGAAACAACTCCCTAGGTTAACAGTGAAAGGAGTAATGGTCTGTGTGCTCTTTGCTTCTTTGGACAAATCAGGCTTTATAATTAGATCCAAATTCAAATTAAACATCAGCTGTGTTGTGCACTAGCAGAGTGACTTGGGCAAATGACTTCTTATTAGAATGGACTCTCTGATACCCACTGCCTAGCATAACACCTGAGCTATAATAATGTGATTGACTAAGGAATTTATTTATCACTTAATGACTAAACAATCTCTTTGAGATTCCATTACATCCTCTATGAAATAGGGATAAAAGGCCCACCCCAGTGACATGGAAATAAATGAACAAGTTTATGTTTGCAAAATACTTAATACCTTGCTTCAATATAGTACATTGAGGATGTGGTAGATGTTAGTATTGTTAGTAAAGTTAACAGTTTTATCATTATTATAGTACTATCATTATAGTTGGTCCTCCGTATCCCTGTCACCACAGTCTAACAACTTGTTCGACATCTTCTTCAGCACCTGTATCTCACTTATTTTCTCATCTCATCCATAGCCATTGTTTTAATCCTTTTGAACATTCATACTTGTGACACATCAAATATATTCTTCCATAAGTACTTGACTTTGTCAGGCCTAGCAACCATATTCTCCACTCCAGATAAATTCTCACTCAAAAGTACACTTCACTTAAATCACAAATTGCACAATTTTCTCCTCACAACACAAATTTCTGCTCTTATATGTTCCCCTCATAATAACCCGGCTTCCCTAACTTCTTTTTTTTTTTTTTAGTTCTAGTTTGTCAGCACCATTCTGGGTTCACTTGACTTCCTAGTCCATGATGATGCCATTGTCATTGATACATTGGCATCTTTGATGATAAGCCATTCCAAATTTATAAAGTCCTAAACCTGAATGGACCCAATTAACTACTTTCTCTGGCCCTGGTCCTGGCTTTCTAGCCTAACCTTCCCATGTCAGTCAGTTCTACTTCAAAATGATGCTATCGAAACAAATCTGAGCTCTAGTACTGTTACAAAATATTTATATTTCATGTCTTTCTTCTTTTCTTATGTGCTTATTCGAGACATTTCCCATTCTGCTCCTGGTCCTGTTATCATGCAATCACCTGTATGTGTTTTTTTTCTTTTTTCTTCTTTAATGAAAAAATGAGAACCTTCCCAAATGAATTCTCTCAAGTTTCCTTTTATTGCCATCTCAAAATCTCTCTATATATATTTATTGTTTCTTTCTTTATTTCTCTCAAACAAACAAACAAACAAACAAATGCCACTTCTCATGGTTATTCTCTACCCTTTTGCCCACAATCCTAATATTTTGTCATCTTCCTAATGGAATAGCACCTGTCTTCTAAATCTTTGGCGTCTGCTATCTACTATTGGTTCTTCTCAGTCTTGATAAAAATGCTAATTTTTCATTTTCTAAAAATGGCATTTGCCTATTGAGGCTTTTCAATTTTCCATCTCATTGACCCTTGTTGAAATTTTTTACCCAGAAGTCTTTACTGACCACCTCCATCTCGTTAGCACTCTACCATTTCTTAGCTCCTTGTAGTCCAATTCAGCTCTTCCTGCTGAAACTTTATGATTCGAAATCCAGAGAGCAACTTGCTACACAAGGACTGATTCAGAAAAGTAATTTAAAGTACTTAAGGGTGGGTTTTTTTTTAATTGAAAATAAAAGCATCCTTGCAGCTTGAATTGTCCATATTAGGAAATATAAGAATGTTAATAAGAAAACTGGCATTTTTTTTAGCCAATAAAATGCAAACACTATATATTTTAAATACTATTAGAAATCACTATTTTAGAAGTAATATTTCTCCTCGTATCAGATCAGGGTTGTTTCTTCAAGCTAGAGTTTACATGTACATAGATTGATTGTCACTGTTCTGTACCAGTTTTTCATGGTCAAAAGGGAAATGATCTTTTCTGACTCATTGCATGCCCCCCACCAATAATAATAATAATAATAATAACAATAACAATCATAATCATAATAACTTCCTTTTAACTTCCAATGAAAATTTTTCATGCTTCACTTCTAATATATACCCTTTCTTGGTCTGAACTACCATGATTTCAGAAACTTCACATCTCTCCTGTTAGAGTTGAAGCTACTTGATAGTTACATTACAGTATTTGAACATTGTAGGTTTCCTGAACATGAATATTAGACCCATACGCCTATACTTTTTGAGTAATAATGGCATCATTTTTGTGCCTGATAGCATTGCCTATCACTCTGTTGCTGTCTCTGTAAGTTGTGATTGATTTTAACAACCATAGTTGATATTGACATTCATATCCTTGTTTGTTTCTAATTATTTTTTTCTTTTCCTATAAAATATAATGCTAATTGGTAGTTGCCTCCAAGCACAAAGTGTGATTTAAAAATATCAAATCTATAATTATGTTACTCCCCAGAAATCACTGAAGCCAACTCGCATCCCATCTCTTTTTATTGCCAATTTTCATTACAAATATGTATTTCATTAAGACAATTACATACTTTGATTGGATCCTTATAGGAAATACTTTTTTCATGGCTCCTCATCATGGCTTATACTGAACTTTATCCATTCCCTTTTGTCTATAGGTCCCCCAGGGCCCCCAGGGATAGTGATCGTTGAGGAAATCACCGAAAGCACAGCCACACTCTCCTGGAGTCCAGCAGCTGACAACCACAGCCCAATCTCCTCCTACAACCTACAGGCTCGCAGCCCATTCTCCCTGGGCTGGCAAACAGTAAAAACAGGTAAGAGCTTCTAAAGCAACATCAGATGCATTTATTACAATATTAACCATTGTTTGTTTGTTTTAATAAAACTACCTTACTTTCTTCTTTTCTCAATTCTCAAGAAGCGACCACATCATTCATATTGGTTTGTTTTTTTATTTGTTGTCTTATTGAAATAACTGTAGACTAAACATAGAAGTTGCAAAAATAGTACGGAGCTTTTCTGTGTATCTATCCCTCAGCTTCCTCCAATAATAACATTTTATATAAGAATGGTACAATTATCAAATCAGAAAACTGACATTGCCACAATACTATTAACTAAACTACAGACTATGTTCATGTGTCACCAATGTTTGTACGCAGTGTTTTAGTGCATAGTTTTATAAAATTTTATTTTACAGATTCAAGTAACCACCAAGGCAATCACAAACACAGAACTATTCCATTACTCCAGTTATTTGTGCTACCCCTTATACTCACACATCTGTTTTATTTGTAAAAAGACAATCTAACATAAAATTATATCATTTAAAACAATGCCACATTTTAATGCCTACTTCTAAGATGTTTGAATTATATTTGCAGTATTTTAAAAATAATTTGTTCCCTGATGGTTTCCATATGTTGTTATAACTACAATTTTTCTATGTCTCCAAAATGGCTATCTGCAGGGATATGTGAAATTACACTCTTGTGATAGTTATTAGATACTTAACAAGTTGGTATTGGAAAGTGTACACTGTGTATAAAATGTAATCTTCAGAAGCATTTGTCCATACCTAGTAGGGATTTGTGATTTCTTTTACAATCTAAATAGAAAATCAATTTACCTATTTAGAAGGGATGTGTAGTGATGTCAGACACATGGTGTTGTTGAACAACTACAATTCAACAAGTGATTCCCTGTGCAAAACACAAATGTCTGCGAGATCTGCACATTGAAACATCTGAAGGCGGGTGGATGGGGGGGCAAACAGTGTAGGAGGGAAGAGACAAATGAAGAGATGGGGCAACAGACGCAGCCCAAAGCTACTGCAGTCCCAGGAAAGGGGAGAATTCAAACAGCATGTGCACACTCTGTGGCCCTGAGTGTTCCTGCCTGAGAAATCAGCATGTGACTTGGCTCACTTAACCCAGCGATGGGCAAAAACCTCAGGGCAAAGACCAAATACAGGAGTGCGGTATCTGTGGTCTAACAGTCCTACTTGCCAGTCAGAAAATAAAGTCACGGAGTCTGGCCACCTCCTCCCACCCTCTCAGAGCTCACTTTCCCCCCTTTTGTCCCCACCTCCACACACATACTCCAAGTGCTAGCAGTGGGTCCCAGCAAACGCTATAGCAGTGTTGGGTTAAAAAGCAGAACACATATAGCCCTGAGAACTGGAGAGACAGTTCCTGAGCGGCAGACGCACAGTGCATCTAACTCCATTGACAAGGGAGGAGATATAGGGGCAAGGCAGCTATGATCTAGCAATCGCCATTACTAGGACAACAAAGACACAAACATACCAGTGGCCTTTTTCAGCCCACCCCGCCCCCACCTTTTGCAGCTGATCCCAGCAGGAGCACCCAGGGATGCTGAGAAGCACAGCTCTGCATCTGGCTGCAGGGGCAGAACTGGGATTTCAGGGGCTCAACACATGTCCCCCCACTTCCTTCCATAGGGTGATGCCCTGAGACTGAGGTGACCTGGTCACAGAGGAGATGCCCACTTCCCCAGAGAATCTTACACTGCCAGAAACTGGAACAGGGCAGGAGAAAAGTAAAACTCTCCAGCGCTACCTACTGGAAAACAAAAGAAAGACCTATTTGTACCAACCTGCTGCTGAATTCATTTCCGTAGATGCCCAGAAAGAGTAATAATTAATCAATTACTATTAATAACCAAGGTAACTAAGCAGCTCAGAAGGAAAATGAAAAAATAAACTGAGAGACATGAAAATTTGTGACTTAAATGACAGTGAATTCAAAATTGCAGTTCTGAGAAAAACTCAATCAGATACAAGAAAACAAAGTTAGGAAGTTTAATGAACTAAGAAATAGAATCAACAAACAAAATTACTACTTCACCAAAGAGATTGAACTTATGAAAATAATATTAGAAATTCTGGACATGAAGAACTCAATACAAGAGATGAAGAATAAAACAGCAAGCTAAGGAGACAGAGCTGACCAGATGGAGGAAAGAATTAGTGATCTCAAAGATAGAAATCTGGAAATGACACAGATGGAAGAAGAGAGAGACTTGTGAGTTAAAAGAAATGAAAGAACTCTACAAGAACTATCTGACTCCATCAGAAAAGGCAATATAAGAGTAATGGGTATACTAGAAGGAGCAGAGAGAGAGAGAAGGGCATAGAAAGCCTATTCAAACAAATGGTCAACGAGAACTTTCCAAACCTATGGAAAGAACTGGATCCTCGAATACAACAAGCAAACACCTAATTACCTCAATCCTAAAAGGCCATCTCCAAGGCACATTATATTTAAACTGTCAGAAATTAATGACAAAAAATTCTCAAGGCATCCAGGGAAAAGAAAACAGAAACCTGCAAAGGAAAGCCTATTAGATTATCATCAAATTTTTTCAGCAGAAACACTACAAACTAGGAGAGAATAGAATCAAATACTCTAATGATTGAAAAAGACATTTGATCCCTTTATAGATGGTGTATTGCAGAATTGTACACCTGAAACTTATGTAACTTTACTAACAATTGTCACCCCAATAAACTTTTTTTAAAAAAAAAAAAAGCAAAGAGAGACATTCCCAGCCAACAATTATATATCCAGCAAAGTTGTCCTTTAGATATGAAAGAGTAATAAAGACCTTTCCAGATACACAGAAGCTGAGAGAATTTTGCACCACAAGATCTGCATTACAGGAAATACTGATGAAGGTTATTCTACCGGAAACAAAAAGACAAAAGGATACAAAACTATGAGTTAAATTACTAACAGACAAACTGAAGCAGGAAATGGCAACTCCTACACAAAGTAGGGTACTATATACTTAAACATAACATAAAAGGTAAAGGAGATAAAAACAGGGAAAAAAAAACGAAAAAAGAAGACAATTTTCTACTGCAACTCAGAAATGAACTCACATTATAAACAGGGATAATTTGTGACCAGAAAAACTTAAAAGGAGTAAGTTTAAAGGTCTGAATTCGCAAAGGTGAGTGGAGATAAGATGCATGATGAAGAAATACAACTACTGTATATATAAACTTTCTTTTACATAAGGTTAATGGTAACCACTCAAAAAAAAAAAATCCAGCACTGAGACACATTACATTAAAAAAAAGAGGAAGCAGAGAAAAAAATATCATAGAATACCACCAAACTGAACTATCAGAAACTAAAAACAAAGACAAGGAAAACAGTGGAGGCACCAAGCTACCAGAAAACAAAAGATAAAATGGCTGCAGGAAGTCCTCATATGTCAATAATCACCCTGAATGTAAATGGGCTAAACTCACCAATAAAAAGGCCCAGAGTAGCAGATTGGGGTAAAAAAGCAAAACCCAAAAATCTGCTGCCTTCAAGAGACACATCTCAGCTGCAAGGACAAATATAGACTAAAAGCAAAAGGAAGGAAAACAATACTCCAAGAAAATGGCATCCAGAGAAAAGCAGGTGTAACCATACAAATATATGACGAAACAGATTTCAGGATGAAAAAGGTAACGAGAGATAAAGATGGACATTTCAAAATGATAAAAGTGACAATATAACAAGAAGACATCACACTTATCAAAATATATGCTCCAAAAAGACATCACACCACCAAAAAATATAAAACAACTACTAACAAAACTAAAGGGTGAAACTGACAAAAGCAGTTATAGCAGGAGACCTAAATACCACATTGACAGCTATGGATAGATGGTCCAAAAAGAAAATCAATAAGGAAATATTAGCCTGAAATGACACAGTAGACCAAATGAACATACGTACTTCCCTGAAAATAAGACTGGGTCTTATATTAATTTTTGCTCCAAAAGACGCATTAGGGTTTATTTTCAGGGGATGTTTTATTTTTTCATGTACAACAATCTACATTTATTCGTGTACAAAAATCTATACTTATTCATCTATTCATGTACAAAAATCTACATTTATTCAAATACAGTCATGTCATCTTCTTCTGGAACGTCGTCGTAACTCTCCAAACCCCGAATCCCAGCTTGAATTTCTTGCAACTCCATTTCCCGTAGAATCATTGGCCCCAATCTCTCATGTCCAGCAATAAAGCTGTCTTCAAATGAGCACTTCTTGTCCATGTAGCCTTCTCATAGTGCATTGGCAACACAGCTGTCAGTGATTTTATCCCATGAATTCTTCACCCAAGTCACGACCTCTTGCAGGCTAGGCTTCACAAAGTTTCCACGCTGATTTCTCTCCATTCTATTTCCAATGGAGTCATTGATTTCCATGTGCAAATGATCCTTGAATGGCTTGTTTATTGCATTATCAAGAGTCTGGAGATAGGCAGTCATTCCTGCGGGAATCATTATTTGATCTATTCTTCTCTCTGCAAGGAAGTTCTTCACATTTTTAGCGCAGTAAGTGCTGGCTGAATCCCAGACTCTTTGGCATCTCCCAAAACAAGTGGCCACATTAAATTGACCCACTTCCTTGTGTGCACCAGGGTTTTTCAGTTTCCAGAACGTAAATGCCTGAAACACATTCAACTTTATCTTTCTCGCCCTTAGTGATGATTAGAGGTGGGGCTTTCTTTCCATCCAGACGAATTGCCGAAATACTGGTAACACATGCACTTTCGTAACCAGTGGAGGGAATGTAGATTGACAAGGCACCCTTCTGATCAATTGTCGTTTGAGATCCTTGGCCCATAAACACTGCAGTTTCATCCATAGCAATCATGTTGGAGAGTTGGTATTTAGAAAAGTCAATGCCATCAACAAAGGACTTGAATGCAAGTGCATGTTTAATAACTTCAGTATCTTCCAGCTTGAATAGTGTTGTCAATTTTAGAGATAAGTTCATGTCGCTGAAGGAAGCCATCCAGCCAGTGTTGTAATGCTTTGAATTCTTCTGGGGATATTGCAAGGGCAAATGCTTGAATATCAGCCCCGCGCACAACCAAAGCCTTTGCTGTCCTGTCAGCAACCCATTCACAGTTGATGTCTTCCAGCTCAGGAAATAATGGTTGCCGACCTGATCCACACTTGCACTTCTTAGCATATCCCTCATCCCCCTGTTGACTGAGGTTATCGTACTCTACTCACCGTTTTTGAACCATTCAGAAATCCAACTTCTTCTCTTTGCAGAAAGCTGTACGATTCTTGCCCCAGGAGTCCTCCATGATTCCTTTCTTGTATTCAGCGGAATAGCTCTTTCTTTTTGCACTCATCTTGTCTGGAGGACAAAATATTATTCTCTTTACATCTACCATTAAATCAAGTGTTAATTGAAGACTTATAAGACAGGAGTGGCAACAAAATGATGTGTTAAGAATGATGGTCCACACAAAAGCGATGAAAAATTTCAGGCACCAAAATTCAGAAAACGTTTCTTTATTTCACACGAGTGCATTATGTCCGTTACAACACACGATGTATTGAATTATGAAGATTCATATTGGACACAACCACATTCGTTCATTATGAATTGCACACATTATTCGTGCGTTGTGTCTGTACTCCAGTTGGTCATTTGGCAATAATTCTCGAGTTCATCTGTTTACATAGGTGTTTACCTCTTGTCCAAAAGCATCTGCTTGGGTATTTACAAATACTTAATTATAATTTATATTATCATTTATTTTAAGTATTAATGTCAATAATATTATTTATATTTAATTATATATTAATATTATTATTTTATAATTCAATACGTCTGTCGTGTGTTGCAATGGATGTACTAAATGCATCCATCTGGCTGACAGTCTTAACTGGGGCTTATTTTTGGGGTAGGGCTTATATTACAAGCATCCTGAAAAATCACGGTAGGGCTCATTTTCCAGTTAGGTCTTATTTTGGGGGAAATATAGAAATTTACATTTACAGAGCCTTTCATCCTAGAACACCAGACTATATATTCTTTTTTAGTGCACATGCAGCGTTCTCAAGGATAAACCATATGTTAGGACACAAAACTATCCTCAACAAATTTAAGAAAATTGAAATCATACCAACTATATTCTCTGCCCACAAGGTTTTGAAATTGGAGATCAACTGCAAAAAGAAAGTGGGAAAACCCACAGATATGTGGAAATCAAACAACATGTTACTAAAGAACGACTAGGTCAAGGAAGAAATAAAAGGAGAGATCAAAAGATACATAGAAACAAATGAGAATGAAATATAACATATCAAAACTTTTTAGATGCTGTGAAAGTGGTGATAAGGGGGAAATTTATATCATTAAATGCCTCACACAAGAACCAAGAAAAATCCTGGGCGACCAGATAACTCAGTTGGTTAGAGTGCGAGCTCTTAACAAGGTTGCCAATTCAATTCCCTCATGGGATGGTGGGCTGCTCCCCCTGCAACTAAGATTGAAAACGGTGACTGGACTTGGACGTGAGTTGTGCCCTCTACAACTAGATTAAAAACAACAACTTGACTTGGAGCAGATGTGCCCTGGAAAAACAAATTGTTCCCCAATATTCTCCAATGAAAAAATCCCAAATAACCAACCTAACATTATATCTTAAAAGAACTAGAAAAAGAAGAACAAATGATGTGCAAAGTCAGCAGAAGGAAGAAAACAACAAAAATTACAGCAGAATTAAATGAAATAGAGAACAAAAAGACAATAGAAAAAAATTTATGCAACAAAGAACTGGTTCTTTGAAAAGATTAACAAAATTGACAAATCCCTGGCTAGACTCACTAAGGATAAAAGAGAAAAGACAAAAATAAACAAAATCAGAAAGGAAAGAGAAATTACAATGGATACCACCTCCCACCTGTTTGAATGGTCATTATCAACAAGATAAGTAATAACAAGTGTTGGAGAGGCTGTGGAGAAAAAGGATCCCTCATACACTGTTGGTGGGAACGCAGATTGGTGCAGATGCTATGGAAGGCAGTGTGGAGGTTCCTCAAAAAATTAAGAATAGAATTACCATATAACCTTGCAAACCCTCTCTTGGGTATCTACCCAAAAAATCTGAAAACATTTATTCGTAAAGATATATATACCCCTATGTTCATTGCAGTATTATTCATGTTGGCCAAGATATGGAAACAACTGAAGTGTCCTTCAATAGATGATTAAATAAAGAAGATGTGGTACATGTATACAATGGACTATTACTTGGCATAAGAAAAGATGAAATATTTCCATCTGTGACAACATAGATGGATCTTGAATTTATCATTCTAAGCAAAATAATTCAGACAGAGAAAGCTGAGAAACATATGACTTCACTCAGATGTGAAATTTAAAATGGAAAGCAACAAAGGAACAAGACAAACAAAAACTCACAGACACAGACAACAGTTTAGTGGTTACCAAAGGGTAAGAGGGGGAGGCAGATGGTAGAAAAGGGAAAAGGGCGTCAAATATATGGTGATAGAAGGAGAATTGACTCAGGATGGTGAACACACAAATGCAATACATAGATGATGTGTTATAGAAATGTACACTTGAAACATATATAATTTTACTAACCAATGTCACCCCAATAAATTTAACTTTAAAAAGTGAGATATAAAATCAGTAAAATATCCAAGTGCAGTAATTGTAAAACTAAATTAACTGGAATGTTACAGGAGTAAAGTGGTTCATTTTGTTGCTTAATTTATAGAATTCAGTTTATCATTATAGTGTAATATATATGCATATATACATATACATATGTATACATGTGTGTATATATATATATAATTGTGGGTATTGGCCTCATTCCTGGCTGCATTTTAACTCTGTGATATCTCTGCAGACCTAAGAAATTGGGGGAATTTGTAAGATTGGTAGATAATTCTGGAAAGGACACAAAGTGAAACTACATGAACAGGATTACACAAGAATACTTATAATTTCTACCCCAGTCCTCCCGTATTATCCTTAGTGTGACAGCCCAAATCTTTTGCTCTGCAGCCAGAAATAGATTCACCTCCCGATCTAGTGTCATGCCCTCACCAAATCCATTCTCCTGCCTGCTGCTGTGCTCCCTGCCCCTCTTGCCTCACTGCCCATATAACTTATTTCTTGGGAAATTCTCCTTGTAGATGCATTGAAATATGCATATATTTCCTTGCTCATTCCATGTCCACGTTCTTGTCCCTTAACACATGGCATGCCAATCCAAGACGTCTAATCTTCCTCCTACTGCACCCAAGTTTCCTAGTTACTCTTATTCCTTGATTTCTCACAGGTCTTGGTTCGCCTGTTTCCACTTTTTGTTGTTTGATAGATGATGATGATAGGTAGGTAGGCAGGTAGATAGAAAAATAGATAGATAGATAGATAGATAGATAGATAGATAGATAGATAGATAGATAGATAGATAGATATTTACTGAATTGTTTTGACCCAAGCTAGGACAACTGAGATTTTGTGTGTGTGTGTGTGTGTGTGTGTGTGTGTGTGTGTGTGTGTGTGTGTGTGTGTATGTGTGTCTCAGGCATTTGGACTAAATGTTATTTTGGGGGTTTGTTCATTTAGAAGTCTCTACTGTAAAGTTGCATTCTTATCTTTCTAACATATTTGAATCCTGCAAAGATTTTTAAGTTGAGAGATATTTTTAAATTCAGTTCAGCAAGTACTTATTTAAAAATCTGTGGTTGTACAGTGTTTATAAGGAAATCTATATTTTTTTCAGAAATATATTTCTGTAAGCAATCAATATTTTGCCCTTGATTGTAATAGGGTTCTAGCAAGATGTCTCCTCCCTTAATGAGGTCACTTGTTTTTCCAAAACTCAGCATCTCTTGCAGCTATTGGTAGAGGCATACCATCCCCCAGGCAAACCTGCCAAGGAGCAATCCTCAATTTTTGCTGCTTTAAAGTAGCTGTTTTAAATGCATTCTGGTTTTAACCCCTAGTACAATCTTACCATAACTTTTTTCATGCCTGTGATGGGGAAAGAAGTCCTTCTGGAGCTACATGAGCTCCACTGGGTCAGTGGGCCTTTGCTTTCAGTTACTCACTCATCTAAAGCAATTTCATTAGAGATAAGCTCTAATGTAGAAGTATCTCTTAGAGATAGAGAGAAAAAGATGGGTCTGGAGTTTGAACTCTCCCATAAAGTTAATGAAATTCATAAACTAATATTTTAAAAGCACTTAAGATTCCTTTATATACCAACATGAATACAAAGTATAGTGAGTTCCTCATTTTTGATAAATGAAGTAATGGGTTACACATCAACCTTCTAGCCGAGCATATCTGGAATTAACTTCTCAATACTTCCTACCCCAAAAATCAAACTCAAATTAGGTGACTGTGAGTGGGACTAATTTTTTCATTTTGGAGGAAATATGAAAACAACCATAGGAAATAGATAATTTCACTTGCAGACTCCTTTTCTGGTCAAACAAATTGTTTTCGATGTGGAAACTAGGCTATCTTCCTCATATTATTGAGCAGTATTAGATGAACTAGTATTTTACTGTGACTGCTTAGGAATACCAAATCATTTTTTAATTGATTTGCCATTGAATTGATTTGCCGTTGTTTACTTAATTCAGATATTCAGTAGACATATCGTCTATCTGTGGATATGTTTACCACTGATTGGTTGATTAACTTTGTCAACTAGACAGGCTTTTTTAGTTTATATTTAATTATTTAATTAAATTCTTAGATGCAATTCTTTTATTGAGAATAGCATTTTAACAAGTTTCTCTCCTGTAACCAACATGGGACCCTCCACTGTCTTTAGTTGCTGTGTGTTCTCTCTGATGCAGAATGTTCTGTTCTGGAGGCTGGGAATTCCAGGATCTAGGTGTCAGCCAATTCAATTCTACTCCTGATGAGAACTCTTCTCCTGATTTGCAGATAATAGCATTGTGTCCACTGTGTCCTCACATGGCAGAGAGAAAGGAATCCAGCTCTCCATTGTAAGGTCACTAACTCTATCAGATCAGGGCCCCACCCTTCTGACTTTATTTAACCTTAATTGCTTCCTATTTTTAAAATAGCTTGAATTACTGTGCTAAAAGATAAGACAGAATATCCATCCTCCAATGGCTTTCCATTTCTTTCAGGATGAAAGCCGAAGTTGTTTATGACTCAGTCCTGCCATTCTATTTCTAAACTCATCTTCAACAATTCTTCTGAAAGCTAACTCTGCTCCTTACTCACCGGTCTTCTCATGCTCCTGCATATAATGCTCCTAATGCCTTGGCACTAGTTGTTCCTTCAACTGGGGATGCTTTCCCCCAGATATTGGCATATCTAAACCCACACTTTCTTCAAAAGTTTATTCAAGTATACCTTCTCAGTGAGGCTTATCCTGACCACTCTATTTTAAATTGTAACCTGCCTATTGCAAGGGAGCTCTTGTGAAGTGTAGATGGGATTGCAAATTGATATAGCAACTATGGAAAACAGTATGGAGGTTCTTCAAAAAATTAAAAGTAGAACTACCATATGACCCAGGAATTATACTTCTGGGTTTATATCTGAAGAAACCCAAAACACTAATCCAAAAAGACATATGCACTCCTATGTT
Source organism: Rhinolophus sinicus (assembly GCF_057876585.1). NCBI lineage: Eukaryota > Metazoa > Chordata > Mammalia > Chiroptera > Rhinolophidae > Rhinolophus > Rhinolophus sinicus. Next base: position 118,646,088 of record NC_142514.1, on the reverse strand, counting down.
CATTGTGAAATTATTTACAATAGCCCAGATATAAAAGCAACCTGTGTCCATTGATAGCCGAATGAATAAAGAAGAGGTGATATACATGTATATATACAATGGAATATTACTTAGCCACGAAAAAGAATGAAATCTTGCTATTTGTGACAACATGCATGGACCTAGAAGATATTATGCTAAGTGAAATAAGTCAAACAGAGAAAGACAAATACCATGTGATTTTACCTATATGTAGAATCTAAAAAACAATAAATGAACAAACAAAACAGAAACAGACTTATAGATATACAGAACAAACTGCTGGTTGCCAGATGGAAAAGGGGTGGCAGATGGGTGAAAAGGGGAAGGCATTAAGAAGTACAAATTGCCAGTTATAAAAATAGTGACAGGGATGTAAAGTACAGCTTAGGGAATACAGTGATCATATTGCAATAACTAAGTATGGTGTCAGATGGGTAGTAGACTTATCAGGGTGATCACTTTGTAAGTGATAAAATATCTAATCACTTATTAATATATTGCATGTCAACTATAATTGAAAGATTTTTTAATTAATTGGTTAATTAGTTAATTAATTGCCACCTGCCTGCTATGGACTGTATTGTGCTCCCTTCAAATTCAAATTTTGAAGCCCTAAATGCACAGTGTGACTGTATGTGGAGATGGGGCCTCTAAGAATATGAAGTAGGTAATCGGATATATGAGAGTAGAGTTTAAGAGAAAGGTTTAGAATAAAGATATAAACTAGGGCATTATTCACATATAAGTAGCATTTGAAACCACAAGACTATGATATACCCAAGTGTATAAGTATAAAATAAAGAAGGGTATAAAAATCAAACCTGGAGCATTCAAATAGTAAGAAGTTGTGGAGAAAAGTAACTAGCCAAACAATACAGAGGGGAAGCAACCATTTAGTTAAAAAGAAAACCAGTGCAATGTGATATCCTGGAAGACAAAAGAATAAAGTCTATCAAGGAAGAGAAAGCAATAAACTGTGTCAAATACTTCTGATATGTCAAATATGATGACAATGATGACTGAGAATTGATTTTAGCAGCATGGAAATCATTGGTGACCTTGACAATAGCAGTGTTAATAAAATAGTAAGGACTAAAGTCTCACCAAAAAAATGGGTTCAAGAGATATTGGAAGAAAAAATAATATAGACCACTTTTTAAGAAGTTTTGCTGCAAAAGGAAGTGGAGAAATCAACATATTTTGAAGTCAAAAATATCATAATTTCCTTATGGATTGGAGCAGGACAGGGGAAAATAAAAGGAATTCAGGATGACCCCACGGTTTTGGCTACAACATCTATAAGAATGCAATTGTCATATGCTGAATAAGGAATACTACAGAAGTAGGCGGGGTAATTTAAGACTGAGAGCCTTATCCAAATAGAAATGTCTATAAGCCATTGGACATATGAGCCTGTAGTTTAGGGAAGAGGTACATGGCTGAAAATATTGGAGTCATCAGCATACAGAGGGTACTTAAAACCATGAGACTGCATTAAATCACCATGGAGTAAGAAAATAAGAAAGAGTTAATAGAACTGGGTGCATGTGGAAGAAGAAAAAAAACAACAACAAAGGATACAGATAAGAATAGTCAGGTAGGAGAAAAACAGACGTTAAATTTTGAAAAGTATTGAAAAACAGAAGATACTTATCAACTGTGTCAAAGGATGCTGTTAGGTCTGGTAAAATGAGGAACAGAGACCAGACCATAGGATTTTAGTAATAGAAACCATTGTTTGACAGGAGCAGTCATGGTGGAAGGCAGAGGCAAAAGCCTGGTTGGAGTGGGCTCAAGAGAGAATGGAAGGAAAATAATTGGAAACGGCAAGAAATAGCAACCCTCAAGAAGTTTTGCTATAAAAGAAACGTAGAAACTAGGTGAAGATTAGAAAGAGAGATTTTGAGAGAATTTTGTTTGTTTGGTTTTGGTTTGGTTTTGGTGGGGAAAATACCTGCATCCTTGTATGCTGATGGAAAAAGAAAAATCCATTAGAAACATTTGGCTGGGAGTGTGGGGGGAAGAGAGACACAACACAGATGAACTGGTTATTCTTGTCTACAGTATTTTAAGAGGGGCACCTCTTGAAAGGCATAAAGTTTCCTCAGAGGGGATTCAGGGTTCTATTCCTTGGAAGAATGTTCAGAGAGACTATGCGTATACAGGGGATTTGGCTAACAATGGATTATGAATTCCAAACGTCGCACTAAAAGGATTTCAAAGAGTAGGAAAGGATGGGAACTGGGACCGAAAAGGAAATGAGCAAAATTCTATGGGGATTAAAATAAAAGGGATGAAGGATGACCTCGAAGTCTGGAGTTGAAGGGACGGACATAAATAGAAGTAAATGAAAAAAGTGAGGTGAGTCCTGATGGAACCAAGGCAAGTTTCGGTGATACAGGGTAGGTTAGGAGCTAGGGAGGGCTGAGTGTCTGGGGATCTCTTGTTCCCTTTATGTTTGGCAGGCACAGCTCAGCATTTTAGCAAGTTATGGACTGAAGAGTGCAGTGACCTTTTCCCCCCATCTCAGACTCCAAAGATATTGCTCAGTTACCAGTTCAATAAGAGAGGACAGACTTTTTTCCAGGTCTTCATTTCACTGCGCCAAAAAAGAAAATCAGCTGTGCAGGGCGAGATTTGTCAGGCGGCCCACACTACCTATGCTCTGGTTATTCACCTTTCACAGAGCTGATTATTTGATAAAATTCTCTTGATACGTTTCAAGAGAGATTTTCATGGGAAATCCAAACGCACTTAATTCTACCTTGTCATAGCAAAACTGCCCTAAGTCATCAAATCAAGAGCTACCCAGCCCCCGCCCATGCTTAAATAGAAATTCAGGACTGATATGAATCCAGAGGGTTTTTGTACATCGTAAGGGAGGTCCTCCTCTTTCCTCATTTTCACTCGAGTAAAAAATGTTCTTCCAGAAATATTTCCGAGACAGCAGAGTGAACAAGAAAAGCAATCTCAAATAAAACATACATACCATGTAAAAAAATATTTTACTATGTGGTAATAATATTGACAAACAATTTTATGGTTTAATAAAATCTAAATGTAGTACGAAAGTCACTCCAAGGCAAGTTCCGCTTAGATCCCACAAACTGGAATTTTTCATTAGAGAAATGTATTGTTAATCTCCTGCTTGGAACTGCCAGTGGCTAAGCATGTTTGCCAGAACTGGGAGAGACAAATAGCTCAAGAAATTTCCCTAGAAATTTAAGAAAAACTATTTGCTTAAATTATAGCATTAGTTGGCCTTTTATGTGGTGCTGAGGGGTTGACAAAATGATTTTTAGTGTAGATAATGGCAAGTTATGTTACAGCAATTCATGTATAAAGATGAGATGAAAGGATTCTAATTAAGTACAGCAAACTTTGACATGTGCTAGTGCTTACTTCCTGAAGATTAATTTTGATTTTACTAATGAGACCAGAAGTGACACCATGGCCATGTGTAATAAGGAAGCATGCAACTGCCTGCTGATACTGTTAGTGCCTGTAATGTCCTTAATTGACATTTGTAACCATTTTCCAGTCCTCCTAATGACATGAAATCTCCTGTCTCTCCATAGTCCCAGAAATCATAACAGGGGACATGGAGTCAGCCATGGCAGTGGACTTGAACCCCTGGGTGGAATATGAATTTAGAGTGGTTGCCACCAATCCAATTGGGACTGGAGATCCAAGCACTCCATCTCGAATGATCCGCACAAATGAAGCAGGTAAGAAGGTTCCAGAGTCAGAATTCTATTTGCTATGCCTCTGTCACTTTGAAAGCAAGTTGAATTAACCATGATTACATCCTTTAGTGTAAATTTTTTTCCTGATTCATTTACCTAGACATCATAAAAGCATGTTCTTTCAAACAATTATTTCACTTTATTTGTTTTCAGAACTTCTTCTCCTTGTTTCCACAAATAAAGGTGTATAGATACTTCAGTGTCCCCCCAACCCTTGCAGCCATCATCAAGTTACAATGAAATTGAAGTCGTATTTTCTTCTGATTATATACTCATTCAATATAGTAAATCTATAAAATTCAGAATAGATTGGTTCATCCTATTTTTATCCAGTTATAAGAATTAATTTTAATTGTAGCATACTTCCTTAAAACTCTTTATGTTGCCCTTCACTGTCTGATCTCGTATAAATTACAGTTGGCAAAGTCAGTCTTAACTCATTGCCTTTTTGACATCTGTGTAAAATAAATACCCATCTGCTTCCTGATTTAGAAAACACAGCATTCTTCTGGTCTTTTGAATGAGGTATCTCTGATAAAATGTTTCTAATGACCACATAAGGGGAATTAACAGCTTTATTTTAAAAAAAAAATTAAAGGTATCTTGCAGGATATAAAACTGAAAGCAACAAATGAACAAGACTAACAAACAAGTAAAAACTCATAGACACAGACAAAAGTTTAGTGGTTACCAGAGGGTAACTGGAGAGGGTGTAGGTAGAGATGGGTAAAGGGGGTCAAATATACAGTGAGGAAAGATTTGACTTTCATTGGTGAGCACACAATGCAATATATAGATGAGGCATTATAGAAATGTATACTTGAAACCTATATAATTTTATTAACTAATATCACCCCAATAAATTTAATTGGGAAAAGAAAAATATTTTTAAAAATTAGAAAAGATATCCTGCTGATCACCTGGTTGAAGCAGAATAAAGAACATTTTTTAGTAGAGCTTTGATTACTTTGGACAGGGTCTTCTTGAAATTAATATTTTATGTCCTTATAAACTTGGATGTAAAAAATATCTGGTAAGATATTAGTTTAGGCAAACACAAATGTCAATAATGTTGATGAGAACAATTGGAAAACAATGGAGAAATTGGGGTGGGGTAGATTGCAGATACTGGGAGGCCAAAAACAAATTTTAATGTCTTTATACTCCATGATAACACATGAATCTCAATAACCAGTAGAATAAAACTATATGAATGAGGATTTTTTTCTTATTTGTTCACTGTTCTAACTTTAACACCTAAACAGAATCAGGTATTAGTACTCCATATGTCTTTGTTGAAAGATTAAATATTCCTTTTTTTCCTTTATATGCCCTCCTTATGCATATCAGTACCTGGATCAGAGACATGTATACATAGAAGACTAAGAATTAACTTTGGGCATTTTGCATTATAGAACTGGACCAAAAATGTGATTTGTGACTTCTCACAAATTGAACAAAGCTCATAATAATTAAAATAAACTATCAAAAGGGTTATTTTTCTAAAACACACTAGGTCTGGGCCTTTAACAAAAGAGTTTCTGTAAAATACGCTGGTTCTTTTTAAAAAAAGAAAAAAACAAAACAATCCAAAACGTTCAACTCATTGCATTAAATGTGACTAACCATACAAAAGATGTTCAAATTATTTCCATATAAAAATTAAGCACCTAGAAAATAAAAGACAAAGTAGCCTAAATTTGTTGGAAAAAGATTCATTCACAGAAAATCCAACTTTTCTGCTTTTGTGATTTGCCTATTACAGTTTGTTCTTTCTGAACTTTTTCAGAAGTGCAAGTTTTAAATCAATATTAGTTCCTGGTTAAATTTTCATGCATTCATAAAATCAGCCAGCTTTTGCAGTGTACAGGTGTTCATTAATTAAGAGCATAACAGGGTAGTTGTTCCTCATTTTATGTAATCATGGTGTAGATATTGAAATAACTGCCAATATTAGTATTTATGCACACATATTTTCTCAAACACACTGTCTTATTTTGCATGTTGTTAATTGTGTTTAAACAAAAGCAAAGATTACTGCCTAATTCAAAGACTCTACAAATATTTATTTCAAAACTAAATAATCCTTTTGGGATGAAGAATCCTTTTGGGAGAGAAGATAAATCTCCCCATGCTATTAAAAAAGCATTTTAGTAAAAACACTTTACTTTTCCAGCTAAAATGTACTCAGATGATGCATTTTAAAAGATTTCTCCCTCATCTATTTCTGCATCTACCTCAATCATACAGCTCCTATCTCTCTATTTTTTCAGGTTCTATATAGAGGACATACTTTAGCCCATTAAAATCTTATTGAAGAGAAGAGAAATAGCATGAAAAATGCATGGAATACTCTACTTTGAAAGCAAATTGAGGAAAGCTTGTACAGCCTACTTTATGTTTCTTGTGCGTTAGTACCACCTAGGGTTAGCGCTACTAATCATAGTGTTGAACCAAGGGCTGACCTCTGTGCCTGTTTTGTCAGGCAGCACAGATTAAAACAGACACCAATATCCTGAGACGTCCTCTCAAGCGACATGCTCTGTCTCTATTAAGTACATGTCCTGTATTTTAAAAGATGACCTCTTCTAATGGACCAAGTAAACTTTGAAAATCAATGGAGCTGCTTGGAAAAGAAAAGGTCTCACATTTGGGATGTTAAGTTGAATCTTTTATGTCCCTTTAAAATTCTCTTATTTACTAGAATAGTCTAAGTCCCAAAGCAGCAATAGTAAAGCACTTTTACCTTAGCATTGTACCTTTCCCACAAACCAAAAAGTCAATTTTTCTCTGAAATTTCCTCTAAGATATATTTAGAATTTTCAAGTCATCAAAATACTGTTAGTAGACAATAAATATAAGATAAATTGAATTTTTGTTATTAAGATGTCAAAATAGGAATACAAATATATCTTTAGTTTAATGTACATTTACATTTATTTATTTATAGTACAATTTTATCATAAGTTTTAGATAGATAGATGATAGATAGATAGATAGATAGATAGATAGATAGATAGATAGATAGATAGATGCCTGTGTTTAATTTTGGCAATGTGTTTCATCATCAAAACAGTGTATAAATCTGGGTTGTGTAATGGAAATGTTTTCTCTATTATTTAAAAAGATGACACTCAAGAGAGAAAATCACATTTTAGGAAATGAATTTGAAATATATGCTATGGTAGAAATGAAAAAAATGTGTAGAAAATGAGTACAGCATTTAATTAAACTTTAACATTGTATAAGTTACATATTTTTAACAATAATTGTTGAAAGATAAATGAAAAGGAGAAAAGATAGAGATAATTATAATAATTTAGAAACCTTTGGTATTTTCTATAGCATAAAATTTTTATTATTATCAAAGCTCTTAGTATAAATCTCAACATTTGCAGTTTCTTTATTTCAAATGTCTTTATTTCATATATATATGACTCTACCTTCCATATATGTATATAATTTTTTATTGTAATTTGAAATATATATACATATATGATTCTACCTCCTATCTGTAATTAAGAGCTTAATATTTGGAGTTAGGCAGATCTGGATTAATGTTCTTTGCCACATACTAGCAGTGAACATACATAAGATACGTACATATTTTCAAGACTCAATTGTCTCACTTATAAAATAGGGATAATATCACTACCTCCTCCTTTGAATCATTGTATTAAATAAGATAATATGTGTAAAGAGCATAGCATAGTGTCTGGCACAAAGTGAATGCTTAATGTTAGCCATTTATTATTGTTATTATCACTATCATTAATGTTATTGAGGTATAACTTTATTAAGTGGAGTTTTCAACCACAGTAATCATGCATAAGTTGCTTTTTTCATATTGAAGAAACATTTTCAGGTTAAACATGTGTCTATTGATACAGCTAGAGCCATCCGGTCTCTTGGCTTGCAGCTAGCTCCTCCAAAATGCTCTCCCATTGAGAAGTCTCTGCTGCAGACTGTGTGCCATTAGACCCTGCTACTCAACCCACCTGAACAGCTTGGGAGTCAAGAGAACATTTCAGACTGGAGCATAGTACCCTGCATACTTCTCTCTAAATCCCCTCATCCTCTATGTCTGGCCTTTACATGCTGCCTTTCCTATCTAACCAGGTCTCAGTCTCCAAGTGGGTTGTGATATTGTCCCAACATGTACACATTTTCTGTGCTTCTTATAGCATAGTTAAGATGAAAAGAGCAAGGGGGGGTGGGGGGAAGAAGTGTCAAATGAAAGACCATACTACAAAAGCTTGCTCCACATTCAACTAGTTTTGCAGTTGTGTAGTACACTGTATTCTGTCCTGCCATTCCCTTTTGACACTGAAATAGAAAATATCACATACATATTTCTAGCCACAAAAGGGAAAATATTTTTTCTGCAGTTAAGAGACTAATGCTCAACCAGATAAATATGAATGTCAACTAAACAAACAGAAGAAAATCCTTTCCTAGCCTTAGCACTTTCTTCAATATATCACAGTATAACTGGTTTACTAAACAGATTGAACTCTCCAGTTTAAACAAAATGGTTTTCTTTTTCTGTCACCACTGCTCTCCAAAATGCTCCGTCTGATTTCTGGCTTCAGCCTTAATTCTGTCCAAGACACATTTAGGTATTAGGGCTGTCCTTTCTCAGGTGTAAGAAAATTCCATTTGCATTTAAATAAAAACTTTAATCTCACTTCCAATTCCATATTTTTCTCCCTTCATCCCAGCACAGGCTTGACACCAGGGTATTGATCTTTGGTTTTCTTCTTTCCATTTCCTTCCCCGACCTTCCGACTAACTGCTACTCTGGGCACTTCCCAAAACAAAAAGAAGAGGAAGAACTACTTAGGTGGTATAATTTGCAGTTTTCACATGGGCGTTGAGTGCTCCTCGTGATGGCATTTGTCCACCTGATGCTTCTTTCTTGGAGGGTGCATTGGGTTCTTTAGAGACTCTCCTGTCCCCTAGCAGGTAGCCCTACTGGGTGTGATTCCAACAAGCCTATTCAAGCCCACCTCCCATAGCGTCCGTGGCCCACAGTAATCACTTCACATCCCTGTCCTGCCAAACTCTAGGAATACGAAGTATTCTCAAACATTATTTTGCTCTGTGCTCTAGTAGCATTGTGTGGCGCTGGGCTATCATACAAAATTCTCAAGCTCAATGGCATCTTGCTAGTATGTGAGGAGTAAGCATCTGTACTCTCTGAAGCAGCTGTTTTGCTCCTCTTCTCACTTAGCTTGAGAAGGAAATAACATTCCCACTTCTCTTCTATTGACAAACAGTGGTAGAGGGAGATGCCACAGCACATCCATCTGTTAAGCTGACAGACAACCTTCTTTCAAAACATTCTTTGAGCTAAAATCTCTCTCTCTCTCTCTCCCCCCCCATATATATATATATATATATATATATATATATATATATATATATATATGTATATATATATGTGCATATATATATATATATATATATATATATATATATATATATATATATGAACTGGGAGGTTAATGAGAAAGGGTCATGAAATTTTGTTTCTCTCTATCTTAGCAGTTCTGTGGTTTTTCTCTAGCCCACCTCACTTTAGCATCTGAGGTTACATGTGACTCAAGTACCAAAAAACTCATTTAAGTTCCTACTACAATTTCACAATTTCTTTAGTTGTATGTTATCTTCCTTTTTCTGAAAGGAGCTTGCTTTGTTCATATTTGTATCTTCACATTTCTTGTCCATGATAATTACTAGGAAAATTTCACTGAGTTCAAAAGTTATAGAAGGAACACAATTAAATACTATTATAATATGATATAGGGTTGAATTCGTTTTCTCTGGGGGTATGTGGATTTGCCTTGTAAATGACATTTAATGGAACTTTAAAGGCCACACTAAATAGGACTCAGGCAGAATTATTTATAGGGGGAAATTGAAACTAGAGTTGTCAGGTGCTGGTATGTGCAGAGAAAAGGCATAAGGCTATGGGATTTTTAAAAGTTCTCCAGTCTGTTTCTAAGGAAATATTACATAAAAAAATTATAAAGCATTCAGCTGAAATAATTGGGGAATTCCAAAAGAAAATATTATTAAATGAACATTATAGCTTTCTTCAACCCAATGAGTAATTTAAGTATATTAAATAAAAGAAATGGTTCTTAGTAACATTAAGAGAAGGCAAAAATCATGGCAAGCAACAGAACTCTAGACCAAATCTCAATAATTAGGAAAAAAGAAGATCATAGTATGGCTCATATAGCAGACACTACTTTTAAATCATGAAACCACTTTTTTCCAGGCAAGTCTTTTCTCCAAAATGTATACAAAAAGATAAATAAATAAAGATCTTCAGTTTCAGAGGCACTTTGCAAGTAAAGATGGTAATTTTCACTAATGCTTTTCTAAAAGAAACCTGACTAATTGTTAGGTGTGTCTTTTCCTGATATAAATAACAAAGTGACAGAAGAATAGTAGAAGATTTCATCATGAAGGATAAATGGACAACGAGAGGTTGTCAACCCAGGAGCAAATGTGAGACACTCAAGTTAAACTTCTTCTACTTTCCTAGTCCCCATAATAGCATATACCAGTCATAAATCACAAACCATGGTCCAGGCCCTGTGCTAAGCACTTGCCCTTTATTCTTTCATTTATTTTTCATATTAACCATCTAAAGCAAGAAATGTTTGTCTTTATGTTACAGATCACAAAACGGAATTAGAGAATTTTAAAAACTTGCATAAGGTCACCTAGTAAGTGATAGAGCGGGAATTCTAACCCAGACTTTACACCAAAGATGGTGCCTCCCAAGTGGGTTTCCCTCCCCGCACCCTTCTTTCTCATCCTTTTCCTTGTCCTTTTTTTTTTTATCACATGCATCAACAAATGTCATTCAAAAATTATTTTACCTATCCTCTGCTTCTATAATTTCTTGTGGACCCGCATAAAGTTAAGAGAATATGAGTTGAGGTAAACACCATTTATTGTATATACTCGCCTGCTATGTTTGTGACTTGCCATTCATGAGAAAGTTCATAAATCAGAGAAATCTTGCATTTTCTAAAATATCTTAGCAACCTTTTTTGCAAACCAAAAATGGTATATTGCCTAGATTTCCAAATTAAAACAAGCTGAGCCAAAATTGAAAGTGTAATTCCCATGGAACTATCAAAATAATATAAAGATTTCCAAAAGAACATTCTAATTCAAGATCACATGTGAATATAGCAAATGAAACCATCAGCAATATGGAAAAATAACCTACTGAATAAAAGAAGATATTCACCAATGATATGTCCAATAGGGGTTAATATGCAAAATGTATACAGAACTCATACAACTTAACACCAAAAGGACAGACAATCTGATTAACAAATGGGCAGAGGACCTGAATAGACATTTCTCCAAAGAGGACATACAGATGGTCAATAGACATATGAAAAGATGCCCAATGTTACTAATCATCAGAGAAATGCAAATTAAAACCATAATGTGATAATCACCTCACACCTGTCAGAATGGCTATCATCCATAACTCAACAAACAAAAGTATTGGCGAGGATGTGGAGAATAGGGGACCCTTGTGCACTTTTAGTGGGATTGCAAATTGGTGCAGCCACTATGGAAAACAGTACAGAGGTTCCTCAAAAAATTAAATACAGAGCTACCTTATGACCCAGCAGTCCCACTCTTCTGGGTATTTATCTGAAGAAATCCAAAACCCTAATTCAAAAAGATACATGCATCCCTATGTTCATTGCAGTATTATTTGCAATAGCCAAGATATGGAAGCAGCCTAAGTATCCATCGATAGATGATTTGATAAAGAAGATGTGGTATATACTCGTATGTACAATGCAATACTACTCAGCCATAAAAAGAATGAAATCTGACCATTTGTGACAACATGGATGGACCTAGAGGATATTATGCTAAGTAAAATAAGTCAGAGAATAACAAATACCATATGATTTCACCTAAATATGGGATCTATAAAACAAAACAAACAAAACAGAAACACCTCATAGATACGTAGAACAAACTGATGGTTGCCAGATGGGAGGGGGGTTGGGTGACTGTTACAAAATAGTCATGGGATGTTAAGTACAGCATAGGAAATATAGTTAATAATATTGTAATAACTATGTATGGTGTTAGGGGGGTACTAGACTTATGAGGGGGATCACTTCATAAGTTATATAAATATCTAACCACTGTGCTATATGCCTGAAATTAGCATAATATTGAATGTCAATGGTAATTGAAAAATAAAAAAACAGAGAACCATGTGATTTCACTGATATGTGGTATATAAACCAAAAACAACAAAAGAACAAGACAAACAAATGAGAAACAGAAACTCATAGACACAGACAATGGTTTGGTGGTTGCCAGAGGGTAAGGGGGGTGGGGGGTGGGGGGTGGGAGATGAGGGTAAGGGGGATCAAATATATGGTGATGGAAGGAGAACTGACTCTGGGTGATGAACACACAATGGGATTTATAGATGATGTAATACAGAATTGTACACCTGAAATCTATGTAATTTTACTAACAATTGTCACCCCAATAAATTTAATAAAACAAAATTTTAAAAAAATAAATAAATAAAAATAAAAATAAAAAAAGAAATTTATAAAAAATCACATGTGGGGGTGGCCGGTTGGCTCCGTGGTTAGAGCACAGTGCTCATAATACCAAGGTTGCAGGTTGAATTCCCACATGGGCCAGTGAGCTTTGCCCTCCACAACTAGATTGAAAACAACGACTTGACATGGAGCTTATGGGTCCTGAAAAAACACACTGTTCCCCAATATTCCCCAATAAAATCTTTAAAAAAAAATTGCATGTTAATAGATTTATGCTGAACTTTTAGTGTTTTCCACAGAAGACTTCACCACTTTTTCTTTTTCAAATCTAAGTAGATAATAACATTAGGTAATATGTGTAAGTTATAGTTCCAGGCACTGTGATCATTATGAAAATAACCTTAAAGTATAGGTACTATTATTATCTAAATGAGACAACCAAAGGACAAAGAGGTTAATAAATATTTTCAGCCAACCAGCCAGAATGGTAGAACTGGGATTCAAGCCCAGATCTTTCTCACTCCCACAAGAACACTTTTACCATTTGTGTATACAACTTTATCTGTCCTTTTGATAGGAATAAAAGCATTATTTGAATTCTTGGAAATTACTGATATTTTTTATCTTGACCTTAGCTATCTCATTGATAGGAATAAAGCATTATTTGAACTCTTTAGAAAACACTACTCGTATTTTATATCTTGGAAACTCCTTAAATTTAAGTCTTTCTATAAAGTGAGCTTAAATGATAATAAGTTAACTGAAATATTGATGTGCTGTGCACTCTAATTCTAGCAGGAAAAAAATGCTTTGTAAATTTCCCTCTTAACTCCCACCTTTACTATATAAACAACTTCCTCTCCTTCTTTCTGTTTTCTGTAACTTTCTTTTCAAACCAGTTGCTGAATTACCATAAACTCCTAGATTAAGTGGACTCCCCAGGTCTCTAATAAAAACTATATTATTTAATGAGCCATATAAACATTTACTGTAATAAATACTGGCAAATTTTTAGGGAAAAGAGAGTGGCAAATTATTTCATCCTGTGTTCTGTTTAGTTAATTTAATTAATTTGCATGTTAATTAAAGCATGCTGTCAGTGTGACTGACTTTGCAAAACTATTACACTTAGAGTTCTTTGAGGCTCACACCTAAATTTATGCATGCTTAAACTAAGATAGTACGCTATATTTTTGTCACTCTGAGTGTTTATAATATTTCCAACATACAAGGTAAACAGAAACAAGTCTACATTTCAACATGCCAGATAAGGCATTAAGACAGTTAAGCATTTGCAGTTTATGGGAAAAGTATCCATTACATTATCTGTTCAGGGAAGAACATTGCTCCGAAAGAAATTCAGGAGAATCAGAGTTTAATCTGTTAATCATGCATGTAAACTTGATTCTCTAAGCAAATAAGCTCAGGACATTTATCAGTAGACAACTGTGGGAGAAAAGCATCTAGCTGCTTAATTCTAAATCTGGTTTTCATTAATTACATTGAAAATATATTTGGTTTTTAATTAAATCTGTATTTCTCCGAACTCAATGAAAGCATTTATTAGATATTTGATTATGTTAATTTTGTTTCTAACAAGAATTATAGAACTTTTATGCCAGAAGGGCTCTGAAAGATTAAGTCAAATCCCTGTATATCATGAATATGTTGTTTTATAAATAAAAGGATATAATTAAAATCAGTGGTCTCCAAGGCATTGACTGCAGAGATAATAACTGTGTGCCACCAACTTGAAAAAGAAATGAATGATCATGGATTCTACTGATCATCTGCATGTAATTAGGAAATTTAAGCCAATTAGAATTAGCGTACCCATTTCACACATTGTGATCCTGACAACAAAACATAATTCCTTATCTGCAGCTGTTAAAGCCTTAAGTTTTCTTTTTGTTTGTTTGTTTTTATAGTTTTATTGATATATAATTTGGCATATAATGCTTTATTAGTTTAAGGTGTATAACATAATGATTTAATAGATCTATGTATTATGAAATGATCACCACAATAAGTCTAGTTAACATTCATCACCAAACATAGTTACACATATTTTTTCTTGTGACGAGAATTTTTAAGATCTGCTCTCTTAGCAACTTTCAAATATTCAATACAGTATTGATAACTACATTCACCATGCCATACATTACATCTCCATGACTTATCTCCACATCTTACAACTAGAAGTTTATACCTTCTGACCACCTTCACCCATTTCCTGTACCCCCCACACCCCACCTCTGGCAACCACCAATCTACTCTCTGTTTCTATGAATTTGGTGTCTTTAGCTTCCACATATAAGTGAGACCATAGAGTATTTGTCTTTTTCTGTCTATCTTATTTCACTTAGTATCATTCCCTCAGGGTGCATCCATGTTGTCCCAAATGGCAGGATTTTCTTCTTTTTTTATGGCTGAATAGTATTTCATACCACATTTTCTTTATCCATTCATCAGTTGATGATCACTTAGGTTGTTTTTGTGTCTCTAAAGCCTTAAGTTTTCTATTAGTAGTTCCCATTATATCTAGTAAGCTTTTTATTTAAAACAGTTGGTGTTTATACACATATACTATAAGACACAATAAAGTATAATGCTTCTTTTTGTGTCATTTATTATACATTAAAATTGGAAATAGTGTGAGCAAAAGAGGTTCTTATTTCTTTACATTAAGGTGAATATGGGATATTTTCTCTTGAAAAGAAATTAGCAGCAGTAGGAAAACCTCAAAGACTGATTTCAAATAATAAAAGGAGTTTTATGCAATCTGGTCATTTATGTATAATCAACGTAGAAATTAACCATATAAAAACAAATCAAATCATAAAAAGTCTTATTTTGCTTTCTTGGTTCCTCAAAGTGGAATTTTTCACCAAAGTTTTCAACAATTTTTTACTCAAAAAGTTAAAACTTTTTGAGAAATATAAATATGTTTTCTAAAAAACAAAAGCAGTAATGGACTGTAGAACAATACTGCCAAACTTTAGAAGAAAGCTTTCGACTTCAAAGTCACTTGTATTTCATTGTATTCATTATCTCTTAAATGAGCTTCAAGAGATGCTCACTAGATCCCCAGAGCCTACTCTACACCTCTCATCTAGAGAGTCCTCTTTTTAGATGATGTTTGAGGGCTGCATCAAATAGAAAATGATGTTCAATGCCTAGTCTTTCCACAAAATTCATGATCCAAAATTCAGAATGGTGTCCTCAAAGAAAAGGATTCAAAGTCCTAAATGTAGGGTATAAACTTAGTTATTCCAATGTAGTGGGCAAAGTAGGTGGCCCTGGTCGATATTATTGGTAATGTTATTTAGCTATCAGTTGTCAGACATTAATATGAATTGTATGTGGGGGATGCGGGGTACACTTTTTAAAAAACAAATGGTACTGAGAGAAGTCATAATGGCATAACATTAACTAATTAACTTGCTGCCACTATATTCAAAACTCTGAGATTAGCCACTGAGGGAATATTTGGAACCTTATAATCGTACCCTTTAACATACAGTTAAACCTGCTCCCCTTCTGTGTGCCTTAACATACCATACCAAAAATAAATTTAGAACTAGTACTATATAACAGTGGCTTGGGGACGTGGTGTCAGGGCACACCGATATGTCACAAGTTCTCATATGGAGCAATAATTATGACTAACAACAAAAAGCTCAATAAATGATTTCCTTGCTGTTCATTTAAATAGGACATATTCACAGTTATTGCTGTAATACTGTCATTTTCTTTTGTCTCAGTTGAATTTCTTGTGATTTATTGAATGAGAGACAAAGGGGTATCCAATTCCATGTAAGTCTGAGGGAATTCATGACAGTGAACTCCAAATATGAGTAATCTTTAATATATACAGAGGGTGCCAAAAAAAAAAAGTATATGCATTTTAAGAAAGGAAAAAAACTATTAAAATTGTAATAACATATACCAATAACAAAAGATGAATACAAGTCATGTGTATACGTTTTGTTGGCACCCCTGGTATTTAACTGTGAAAAAAGAAAGATTGGTTGCTGCTGTCATGTATATCCTCTTATATGTGCATGAGCAAGAAAAGAACTCGTGCTCATGGAGGAAAGTGCCGGAGGACACTAAAGTTTGGACCCTACCGAATGAAGTTTATTGATTTCAATGGAGCCAATTATATATTTACAGATTTTTCTCTTCCACTTTCCTGGTCCAAGGAAATTTCTTTTTTCCTTTCTAGCAGAATATAAATTCTGCATAAGTTTTTCTGGTATATAAAATGCTGTTTAAACATCTACCAGTAATTAATAGCCTTTCATCCAGATAGGTAATATATGGGAATGGATTTATTGTTTATGAGTATATCAATATTGTTTAAAAACTTTATGCTGAGATATAAAGCCAACACTGAAGTGTAAAATTACTAATGCAGGCTCATAGCCTGGAAAATGATTTCTTTTAATAGTTTTCTTCATTTAACAGTTCTTCATTTGAAAATGTTCCCTTTCAACTGCTGATTTTATGGTTTGGTGTAGTGAAGGGGAAATTTATTTCTTTGATACATTTATTCTTTTAATAGTTATTTATTTGAAAAAGTTTCACTGGGTGCTTATATATTTTGAAATTTGCAGAGAGATTTGTTCTTGGTAGAGTTTCTGTTGTTGTTGTTGTTTTTAATGTTGATTCATTTTAATGTATTTTCACTCAATGGAAGTGTTGCTAAGGTTTCTTTAAATTAGACCTTCTTGAGGGGTTCTCATAAAGCAATAATACTAATGTCAACCTGTGGATTTTCCAGAGTATCTGCAAACCTTGAAACCACAGAAGAGAGTTATATCATTAGAAAGCAGAAAATTCATAGGATGAAATTTAACCACTAGTAGATGTCCTTAACTATAGTGTTACTTATAATTTAAACCTTACTACCACAAAGCATTCACAAGAGGACAAGTTTGGGGGTGCAGTATGTGGCCATGAAAAATATACATCAGTCTCCCACATAGATTTAAAAGCGAGTATCTCTCTCAAATATTTTGTTTTAATATTGAATATTACCATTCTAACTTCTAGCAAACTTTGATTTATTTCAGGATTTTACCCAACCTGAGTAGGGTTATGATGTATCCTTCTTATAAGGACACTTAAATTACACATCTATTTATTATTCTCTCTCTACACATTTTTACCCACAGTTCCAAAAACAGCACCCACCAACGTAAGTGGAAGAAGTGGAAGAAGGCACGAGTTAGTCATTGCTTGGGAGGTAAGAAAGCCTACACTCAGATGTTAGAACGTGTTGATTCCTTAAAAAATAAGGCTACATATCTCGTATCTCTATTTGGTTCAGAGAGACTGAGGAATTTCTGTTTAAATTAGATTAAGAAACACTTTGACCATGCATTACTCAGATATATATTGCCAACATCAACCTTTCTGATTTTCATACCAGGCCCCAGCTGACTTTTCTCCAAGTCTGTGGTATGCCTTCCTGTCTCATTCAGGCTATCTCTGAATAAAGTTTGAATAATTAAAACATGTTACCACACGTATACTTCAGATGTTTGTTTGACTTAGTTTGATATTTAATTATTTCACAATTAATTAGCACCCTTGACTCATTTGGAGGCTAAAACCATAGGGAGGAAGGAATTGACCACCACTCAATTGGTGTCATAGTGCGTGGGTTCTCTCATTTATCCCATACAGCAATCCCATTAGTGGGGATAATTTTCTTTATTTTAAACATTATGAAACTGACGGAAAGTTTAAGTACTTTCCCTGGTAAGCAATAGAATTGGAACTTTGATTGCAAAACTTACGTTATTTTGTCTCCCTCTTCAAAGTTTCTTGTCAAAGGAAAGGAGTGTGAGAGGTACATTTATTTTTTATGAAGCCACTTTCCTTTTTTGATAAATTACCTTATTCCATGTAGCTATGTAGCTCACAAAACTATGCCTAAGAATATGGAAATTGAATGGAAATAGAAATGTCTACTGGAGAAAACTAAACAAATTCCTGACAGACTCTAAGAACAATGATAAAATATACAAAAAACTTCTCTTCCCAATAAGAAATTTTCCGTGAGCACATCCTCTGTCCTGCTCTTATGTCCATTCCTCTCTTCTTCAATAAAACTTTCTGTCGAGGTATTAACTTCCCAGTAGCTGATCTTCACTGAGATCAAATCTCTCTAAATGGAATTGCCTTCTCTTTCAGTTTTGTGTCTTAGCTCAAGTGGATATAACAAATATTTCACAGACTAGAAGGCTTATAAATGACAGAAATTCATTTCTCACAGTTCTGGAAGTGGGAAGTCTAAGATCAGGGCCCCAGCAAATTGAGATCTGGTGAGGGACTACTTCCTAGTTCACAGACAGCCATTTTCTCACTTGGTCCCCACATGGCGGAGAGGCAAGAGGGCTCTCTGAAGTCTCGCTTATAAGAGCACTAATCCCATTCATGAGGGCTCTGCTTTCATAACCAAATCACCCACCAAAGTCTCATCTCCTATTACTATCACATTAGGGGTTAGGATTTCACTAAATGAATCTGGGGGGAATATAAACTTCAGTCTATAGTACTTTAATTTTATAGCCTTTATTTCTTTTATTCCATTCAATAGTTTTTCCTCAAATCAAAATTCAAAACAAAAACATTTAACAAATATTTATTGAGTACCTACAATTTGTCAAGCATTGTGCTATGTAATAGCTAGCAACTGCTCCACTAACTAGTCAATCACAATCACTCCTTTTTATGACATGCAATTGATGCCCATTTAACAAATTTAAACGTAAGCCTTATAGTACAGGAAGTTTCTTGAACAAATGTTATATTCCATTTTTTTATATGTTAGTAAAGCACAAAAGCAATTTAAAAAAAAAAAAAGACACTAGAAGAAAGGTCTTTGCATTAAGGTCTCCTAGATTTTCTATGCAAAGAGCTCTGCAGAGCATTACTGGTGACAAGATTTTACCAACCACCAGACCATATGACAGTTTTCTCCAACATGTTAAATTCTAGTGTGGAATCCAAGCACCTTCACTTCATTTATATGACTAATTGGAGCAAATTTGTTTCACTTCAAGAGTTTTTAGTACTCTTGATACTTTTCTTAAATACCAACTGATACTTAATTTTTCGGCCTTTACTTCTAAAGCCTTTTAAATTTCCAACAACTGTGATGTGATTATGCTCTGTTGGGTTTTAATGTAGTATAAAGATTTGAGTCTCCTTTTCTCTAGTTATCGTTATCTATAATTTTTAAAAATTTAAAGATTTGGGAAAAGTGGGTTTTTTAATCCATTAGTTTGCTGATAATTAATTGTGTTTTTCTTCTTTAGCCAGTATCTGAAGAGTTTCAGAATGGGGAAGGCTTTGGCTATATTGTGGCTTTCAGGCCCAATGGAACACGTGGCTGGAAGGAAAAAATGGTGACATCCTCTGAAGCTTCAAAATTCATTTATCGAGATGAAAGTGTCCCTCCTCTTACTCCGTTTGAAGTGAAGGTTGGCGTTTATAACAATAAAGGGGATGGACCTTTCAGTCAAATTGTGGTCATATGTTCAGCTGAAGGAGGTCAGTTTCTTTATCCTTATTATCTTTATTCATCATTTTAAAATTTTGTTATATGAAAGAGACATTATTGTAAAAATGTTAGAAAATACAGATATACCAAAAGGGAAATAAAACACACCCATAGTCCCACTACACTTTTTAGATATATTTTTCCAAAAATGTTTTCCAAATTTTTATTTTTTTAAAAATTGATCATTTCATATATGTTGTTTTATGTTCTTCACTCCCTAATGATATGTGGCAAATATCTTTCCATGATAATAATATTGATATTTTATGGATGGATATTTAACCAATCTTCCAATCTTCTCTGGATTGAAATTTAGATAATTTTATATTTTAAATCATTAAATTTAAATTTATGTGAAATAAGTTTAAATAAAGATTCAATTTATGTGACCAATAAAAATATTTATTACAAACATCATGCACACAACGTTGTACTTACAAGTATCAGACAGGGCTTTAATTTTAATTTTTCAATTATAGTTGATATACAATAGTATATTAGTTTCAGTTGTACAACATAGCGATTAGACATTTATATAACTTACGAAGTGATCACACTGGTAAGTCTATTACCCATCTGGCACCATACATAGTTATTACAATGTTATTGAGTACATCAGATAGGGCTTTCTGTTGGAAGCTTTTCACACATGACATCTTTAAATTCTCTTGATAGTATTGTATAATAGGCATTACTATTCCTTTTGAAGAGAATGAGAAATTAAGTACAGAAAAGTTAAATAACTTGCTAAAATTTACACAGGCTGTAATTGAAAATTAAACCCAGGTTTGTGTAATCATTAAATTCTTGATTTTTCTGTAGCACACCGCCTTCATATGCATAACCTCATTTAATTCTCAATATAAGACTACTAGGTAGTCAGGACCTAATAGGCAGTATACCCATTTTACAGATGACTGAAGTGTGAAATATGGCTTATTCCTGGTTACAGTCAATAGGGAGTAGTGCTACAGTACAAACTTAGCTTTCTTCATCGTAATCCTGGGTCCTATAAAGTTGTAAAACAAAAATTCAATTTTCTGAGTGAGAGATGAAGCAAGTAAAAATAATGCCTCACATTCCCTAAATTTGACAAATGACTGAGAAAATGTTCCACCAAAAGCATCACTCGTTTGACTTTCCAAATACTTATTGTCTTTATGAACTGACCCTTTTACTTTCTTTGTGTCAACATGTGTGATTTTAAAAGCTCAAGAAAATTATTCCTCTTTTGGTACTGTAAATTCATGGGGGGAAAGAAATAAGGCTGTTTGAATATTGAAGCACAAAGGTAGTGTCAGATTTATGTAAGATGTAGTTTTTCAATACAAGCTGCCTTATAATTTTATAACATAGAGCCAAACTCTGAAGCAGAAGCAGAAAGTTTATGCTAGCATAACAATTACCAGGAAAGTGAAGAATCGAGGAATAGCAAGGAATCATAGATGTTCCAATGAGATACTCATGCATTTAGCATCTCGAGCTTCTGATGTGTTTTCAGATATAGTTGGTGTAGCATATTATTTATATTAACTCTTACAACCAAATGTGAGGTAGGAATCTCAAGCCCCAATCTACATTTCAGGAAACTGAGGCTCAGAGAGGTTAAGTAGCAGGCTCAAATAGACACCAGTGAGTGAAAGAGTTGTAAGTAACTCTATTGGCAGAGCTGGGATTTGAACCTAGGTCTGTATGACTCCAAAGCTCATGCTTTTAACTACTACTCTATGCTATCTCATCAGGAATGTATATACTAATAATAATATTTACTGTACTATTGTATATTATAATTCGTATTACTTGCTACTCCCAAAATCTATTTCAAAGTACATGTTTTATTCAAGAAGTGCATATTCTTGTTGCTTTAAAATTTCTTCAACCTAGTCATCAAGCACATAGCCCCAAAGGTTGCATGAGATGAATCAGAGGGATTAGTAAACATGCTTTGTATGGTAACACCAGTGCTTCCTTTAAGAAATCCAGATTTTTTCCTTCCTTGTCAACTTTGGCTTTGAAATTAAATTATAGCAGCCACCAAGGGTTGTTTATACTGTGTTTCCTTAAACTTGAAATGGCTAGCCTTTGGAGATTTCTCTTTCATGCTGGATAGGAAATATGTATATTTTCTTTCAAAGACACTGAGGTTGTTGCTGTAACATATTTCATAGTAGCATTTCATTTATTTCGGTAGACTGAAATATGAAAAATACCAGGCAAATTAAATGTGGATAGAGCCTGCCTTTGTTCTGACAAAAGTCAAACATACATTTGACATTTGTTCACTATTTAAATTTATTAACTTGGAACTTTATGGATAAATATGAGTAAAGTTTTAGCATCATTAAAGTATGTCAACGAAGAAAGGCAGTACCACGGAACGGAAGAGCACTTGCCTGGAGTCAGCAAACCTGAGCTCAGTCTGCTCACACCAACTGTATGTCCTGGGCAGTTGATCCATTTCTTTCTTACTCTCCTCCATTTTCAAAATGAAAGTCTCAAACTAGAACATCTCCTGAAGCCATTACAAATCTAAAATAATAAATTTTGTCAATTTAGTCTACATTCTAAAATAATAATTTAAATTTTAATTGCCCCTGAATAGGCAGTAATGATAGATCTACTTTTTTTATATAATAAAAAGAAGGAAATCAGCACCTCTTTTTAGTCACTTGGCAAAATTGTTTTACTTGAAAAAGAGTAAACGTTTTTAAGATTGGACCATTTTTAAAGAGTCAAGGCCTGTCATAAATTTATAAAATTATATATTGTACTCATGCCAGTGCAGATTCCTCTTTCTCTGTGTCATAGATATTCATACAGATTCACTGTGTACCTTCATCATCATACTCTTACCCAAAGCTCAACTGATCTGGTTGAGGCTATTTCTCGGGAAGATTAATTCTGCATCTTTGTTCTTCCATTAACCTAGTTTACATGTTTATCACCTCAAAATCCCTCTGCAATTTAAATAAATGTATGTAAAGAACAAGAGGAGTGAGACTGACTTTCTATTTCTGTTTCTGGGCTTAGTTCTTGCTCTTTCTATGGAGAGTACTCAACACATGCCTAGAGCTGACAGCAGTCAGGAAGAAAACGTGTTAGGTGCTGTTTCCAACGCAGCCAACAGAATTCATATTGATTTGAGGGAAGCATGGAACACAAGGACTTCTAAGTCACATCTTACAGTACTAGTTCTCAACCCTTTTTTCCACTGGCACATTGGTGATAAATGACATTCACATCCAGAACACACTTCCATAAGTGTTCAGGTGCATTCCTCATATCCTCCATCCTTTTCTTCTCCTCTCAAGAAGGTCTATTGAAACGCAAATGAGAATTACATTATTATAGGGCAAACCTTCAATGTGGTCTGTTATTCAAAGAACTAATCATTTATAAATATTGGTATTTGGTGAATCACTTGGGAAATGACCTTGACTCATGACTCTGAGGTGGAACTGTTGCCCTAAAGTTCTCTCAGAAAAGCTCCAAATGGTTTTTCTGCTAATACCCTTGGGCCTTTGAAACCTTCCAAGATTTTCACAATAGAAGTAACCCTGAATTGCTCTGTCAGAGCCAAGCAGCATCTGATATAAGCCTGGAAGGAGAAATATTTTGCCTGCCAGGACTCTCATGCACCCTGCACATCTATCAATTATCTATATTCTTTAAACTAAGCAAAAATTATGTGCATTCTAACCCTGATTTTACCTCAAATATCTAGAGTATGGTATAACCTTATACAATACCCTAATTTTGGAAACAATTCTTTTTTTTTTTTTTTTTTAAGAATAGGAAAGTTTCCACATAAGTAATTTTCAAATGCATGGTAGAAGTAATAAAAGTGACTTTTTCAAGATGAAAAATCAAATTGACTTTCATTTCCATATTTCTAGAAATACTTGTTAGTCAAACTTACATCCATTTTTCCACTTACACTTCCAGTTCTTGTTATTATAGCTTTGGGAAGGGAGAAAACTTGAGCATTCAATTACATCTAATAGAAACATAAAGAAAAATTCAGCATAGATTAATTATAGATTGAAACATTTGTTTATTTGTGATGTACCTTAGCCTTTTCTTGCTTTTTGTTTGTTTGGTTTTTGTCTTGTATGTAAAATGTGTGCTACTTTTATCTTTATTAAAACCAAAAAAAAAACAACAGATTCATTTGCAAAAAATGATATGCAATTATACCCTTGCAAATGGAACTACCACAGCTCAAATTAAAACCCAACATTCATGAGATGTTATTCTCCTGATCAGTTTTTAAGCTGAAACTGAGCTCGGTGGAATTTATGTGAACTCGAAAATTAATAAATTGGCATATTAGTTGTAAAATACAAGACATAATTTCCTGTCTTTGCCAGATGATCCATTTGGATTAGTGCCTGTAAAAGTTCAACTACAGCTGTCTTCACTGAATTTTTAAATAATGAAACCATAACCCCTCTCCCAAGGAGTTTATTAAACTCTCCTTTGATTAATACTGTTGCCCACCCCTCCTGGGAAGTCAGATGTGTAATCAATATTACAAGCACATCCCCCCATATTACTTGGAGAACTCCAGCTGCTAGGTCACTTAATACAAATGTATCATCTAAATTCATGACCATGGTAATGCTGTGCAAAATTAGTAATCTAACAGAAACTGAAATCTATCAATCAGCCTGTCCATTTCATATGCCAAGACTAAAGGAGTTAGCCATGCCCCAATTATAATATCATCATAATTAAAGAAAGAGAGAAAGAAATCTTTTTAAGACTTTGAGTGTATTAGACATAACACTAGTAAAATCTCACAAATAGATTCCTGAATTTTCATCAAATTACCTGAGTTTAATAGACAGAAATGAGAGTGGCAGGAAACATCCTATGATTTACAGATTGGGAGAGTTTTAGAGATGCCTGAATATGACATGATCTATGAGGAGCAGTGCAGCTGTGGTTCATATTTATCAAAAATTACATGAAATAGGAATAAAAGGAATTGATAGTAAGTCTGTGACAGGTTAAATAGGAGATGATGGGGGTCTAAATGCTTTCTGGCAAGACTTGGAGTAGAGACCCCAAGTGGGGATCCCCACACCAATATTCTTAAGAGAAGTCAGGAGTGAAGGGGCAAGGAGAAGGAAGAGCAATAGTAAAGGGAAAAGCACCAGGTATGTAGAACGCAGATATGTGCACAGAAGCAAAATAGCATGGTAGTTAGGGCCTGACTGTCTTTGTTCAAATCCTCTCTCCATCCTCTAGCAGTTTTGTGATCTTGGGCAAGTTGCTTAACCTCTCTGCACCTCAATTTCCTCACCTGAAAATAGTGATAGTGATAGTAGGGATATTTGGAGAATTAATTAATATATAATGAATTTTGAATAGGGCTTGGCAAACGTCAAAACTTGGCAATTATTTCCTTTGATTGTTCCCCTTATCCATTTTGTTTGGTTTTTTAATCTTATTCCATTCATTCTTCTGTCAGTTATTTGGAGGAATTGGACAGTAAGAGAATAGACTATGTATGGTCTTGTAAAACCTCTTCTATGCCCCAAAGCTGACTCTAAGAGATGAAGAATGAGCTAAGTGCCCAATTAAAAACAACAGAGGAAAGGTCACTTGAGTAATGAGTTCTAGTTGGGGCGCTATCAGAGCCAGAAGTAGAGTCTCTAATAAATCAACCATTGTATATATCACATTTTTCATTGGCAAAATGAGGGCATGGATTTAAAATATAGGTTCATAACTCAAAAGCCTATAAAGGTCAAGTAAGAAATATAAATAAGTTAAGTAGCCCCAGTGTGATAAAACAGGGAATAGTAGGGACTCTGGCAAAATGAAAAGAACATGCCCTGACTAATAGGACCAACTGTTAATTCCCATCCACCAGCACCCAAGGATTCAGATTTGATATTGTCTTTTTTTTCCCCAAAAGAGCCAGAATATTTTATTTTTATATATGAAATTTTGGAAGAACTTAATGTCATACATCATTTTGGCAAACAAAACATGATTGAAGACCAACAATCCATCCATTTGTGAGCTATGAGACAAGTGACTGAAATTCTTTCTAGCTGTAGCCTTCTATCATTCAGTTATGATGGGATACCCAAATAGAACAGCTAGTTCCAATCCAAACCAGATATTCTGTGATCCAGTCATTTACTGTTGCCTACAGACAGATATTTTTTTTGATCGACACAAAAATGTTCACTTGGCTATAAACAGCATAAGAATGCAACTATGAAATGTCAGCATGGTATGACCCTGATTTATAATCATCAGAGCTTATAAATAAAAATAAGGTGGTTGTTTAGGAAATAGGTTTCTGATTTTTTTTAACTTTGTTGTTTTACTTTTTTAAAACTTTCTTATTTCTATTTGAATTTCTATTTGAGAAGTATTTAACCTTCTGTAGTGCTACAGAAAACTGAAAGAGAAAAAATTTGTTTCATTAGATTTGGAGAGAGATAGAAAGGCTGCCACCCAACCACATATTTTGTCCTGAAATTATTTGTCCTCCTACAATCTTCTTTGACAAAGATGTAATAGCTTCAATAATATAAAAGCTGAAAGGAGGCATTTGGCACACAAATCTCTGCAATGCCTTCATTTAAAAGATAAGCAAAACTGCTTCCAATAGCAAGTTTACACAAAGAGTGACTGTCTTTGAAATATGTAAATAGAAAAATGGCGGCATGAGGTGAACCTCTGTAAAGCTCCCCTGGAATTTACAATTAATCGAACAACAATAACTCCACAAAGGACTCCCTGCACAGCAGACAGGCAAGACGAAGAAGCCCACTACTAAATTCACCTAAAGGTGGGCGAATTGCGCGAGCTGGGGAGGAGGGAAGGGAGAACTGCAGAGACTGAACCATGAGGGCGCAGGACACAGACCTAGCTCAGTGCTCCTAGCTCAGTGCTCCAAGCTCGCTGCATCCTGGAACTACCGCAACTGCGGGACAGGGAAGAACTCGGACTGCTAGGGCTCCGCTTATGGCCCACAGGGCTGAAGGGGCAGCATATAACACAGCTGAACCCAACGCTCACGGCAGAGACCTCGGAGAAAAGACTGAGGGAAGAAGGCT
Source organism: Rhinolophus sinicus (assembly GCF_057876585.1). Taxonomy (NCBI): domain Eukaryota; kingdom Metazoa; phylum Chordata; class Mammalia; order Chiroptera; family Rhinolophidae; genus Rhinolophus; species Rhinolophus sinicus. Next base: position 118,619,087 of record NC_142514.1, on the reverse strand, counting down.
GAAAACGGTGGTTTAAGTCCTCACTGCCGAGCAGAGAACAGAAGCCTTAGGCACTGAGACTAGCCGCCCCCTCCCTACCCTCCCAGAGCTCACCCCGCCCCCACCTGCCCGGTGCTAGAAGTGGAACAGTAGCACTGTCAGATCAAAAGAACAGAATATTTGCTGTTCTGAGAACTGTGGACCGCAAACACAGATTCGCAGCCCAACTAGTTCCGGCAAAGGAAAGGGACCTGTGGAAGCAGGACCGGCTGTGGTGGTGGTCGCTGCCATTGCTCTGGGCCATCTCTCACAACACACCCCGCACCTGGCCCCACCTATCTGGGCGGATCCCTGCAGGAGTAAACAGAACTGCTGAAACATACTGGCTCTGAATCTGGTGCAGGAAGAGCTTTGGAACTTAAAAAGCTCTCTGCATACCCACACGGACACTGCGCACTATGACCCAGATGAACTGTTAACAGAGGAGAAGCCCCCCTTCCAGGGAATCCCCCCATTGTGTGAGAAGCCGGAATAGTGCAGAGAAAACATAGCACTACCGTGTGAGAGAGAAAAAAAAAAAGACTGCAGTCGGAGAGAAAATAAAACATGCTACCAACAAGTACTAGAAAACAAAAGAAAGACCTCTTTCTATCAACCTGCTGCAGAAGCTACTCCTATAGATGTCAAGGAAGACAAATAATAAATCAGTAATTGCCATGAATAACCAAGGCAACAGGACAGCGCAGAAAGAAAGTGAAAAGTTTCCAGAAAAGGAACTTAAAGACATGGAAATATGTGACTTAAATGACAGAGAATTCAAGATTGCAGTTCTGAAAAAACTCAACGTGATTCAAGAAAACACAGAAAGGCAGTTTAATGAACTCAGACACACAATCAAAGAACAACATGAGCATTTTACGAAAGAGATTGAAATTTTTAAAAGAATCAAATAGAATTTCTGGAGATTAAGAACTCAGTAGAAGAAATTAAGAATGAAATAACCAGCTTAGGTAGTAGAGTTGACCAGCTGGAGGAAAGAATCAGTGACATCAAAGAAAGAAACCTGGAAATGACACAGATGGAAGAAGAAAGAGACTTGAGACTTCAAAGAAATGAAAGAACTCCACAAGAACTTTCTCACTCCATCAGAAAGAGCAATATAAGAATAATGGGCATACAAGAAGGAGAAGAAAGAGAGAAGGGAACAGAGAATATATTCAAACAAATTGTCGATGAGAACTTCCCAAATTTGTGGACAGAACTGGACCCTCGAATCCAAGAAGCAAATAGAACACCTAGTTACCTCAATCCCAACAGGCCTTCTCCAAGGCACATTGTATTGAAGCTGACTAAAATCAACGACAAAGAAAGAATCCTCAAGGCAGCCAGGGAAAAGAAGACGGTAACCTACAAAGGAAAGCCCATTAGATTATCATCAGATATTTCAGCAGAAACTCTACAAGCCAGGAGGGAGTGGAACCAAATATTCAAACTATTGAACGAGAGAAATTATGAGCCAAGAATAATATATCCAGCAAAGATAGCCTTTAGATATGAAGGAGGAATAAAGACCTTTCCAGACATACAGAAGCTGAGGGAATTTTCTAATACACGACCTGCACTACAAGAAATAGTAAAGGAGACTATTCAACCACCATCAACAGCGACAATTTGTGGCAACCAAAATATAAAAAGGGGGAGAGTAAAGGCCTGAACCGGAATATGGGAATGGGGAAAGTAAGCGTGCTGAAGAAAATGGACTGCTCTGAATATCAAAACTGTCTTTTACATAAACTTAAGGGCAACCACTCAAAAAAAAAGCCAGAACTGAAATATATACTGTAATAAAAGAAGAAACAGAGGGAAACATCATAGAATACCACCACACAGAAATAATAGACAACAACAAAAAGGCAAAGAAACAATGGAGACACAGCCTTACCAGAAAACTAAAGATAGAATGACAGGAAATCCTTATGTATCAATAATCACCCTAAATGTCAATGGACTGAACTCACCAATAAAAAGGCACAGAGTAGCAGATTGGATAAAAAAACTAAGCCTAACCATATGTTGTCTCCAAAGAGACACATCTCAGCTACAAGGACAAGCATACACTCAAAGTGAAAGGGTGGAAATTGACACTCCAAGCAAATGGTACCCACAGAAAATCAGGTGTAGCCATAATGATATCAGATGAAACAGACTTCAGGGTGAAAAAGATAACAAGAGACAAAGATGGACATTTCATAACGGTAAAGGGGACTATATACAACAAGAAGACATAACAGTCATCAATATTTATGCCCCCAATCAGGCAGCACCAAACCAAATTGGGAATGAAGAAGTTAAATTATCACTCTTGGCAGATGACATGATGCTATATATAGAAAACCCTAAAGACTCCACTAAAAAGCTATTAGAAACAATCAACGAATACAGTAAAGTTGCTGGTTACAAAATCAACGTACAAAAGTCCATTGCAGTCCTATATACTAACAATGAAATCTCAGAAAAAGAAATACAAAAAACAATTCCTTTTGCAATTGCAGCAAAAAGAATAAAATACCTAGGAATAAACTTAACCAAGGATGTGAAGGACCTATATGCTGAAAACTATAAGACATTTTTGAAAGAAATTGAAGAAGACACAAAGAAATGGAAAGACATCCCGTGCTCATGGATTGGAAGAACCAACACAGTTAAAATGGCCATATTACCCAAAGCAATATACAGATTTAATGCAATCCCCATCAAAATCCCAATGGCATTTTTTAAAGAAATAGAACAAAAAGTCATCAGATTTGTCTGGAACCACAAAAGACCCCGAATTAGCCAAAGCAATCTTAAAAAAAAAGAACAATACTGGAGGTATCACACTCCCTGACTTTAGCTATTACTACAGGGCTACAATCATCAAAACAGCGTGGTATTGACAGAAAAACATACACAGAGACCAATGGAATAGAATCAGAGACCCAGAAATAAAACCACATAAATATGGACAGATAATTTTTGACAAAGAAGCTAAAAACATACAGTGGAGGAAAGACAGCCTCTTCAATAAATGGTGCTGGGAGAATTGGATAGCCACGTGCAAAAGAATGAAACTGGACTACTATCTGTCACCATGTACCAAAATTAATTCAAAATGGATCAAAGACTTAAGCATAAGACCTGACACAATAAACTGCATAGAAGAAAACATAGGTACTAAACTTATGGACCTTGGGTTCAAAGAGCATTTTATGAATTTGACTCCAAAGGCAATGGAAGTAACAGCTGAAATAAATGAATGGGACTATGTGAAACTTAAAAGGTTCTGCACATCAAAAGAAACCATCGACAAAATAAATAGGCAACCAACTGAATGGCAAAAGATTTTTGCAAACAGTGCCTCCGACAAGGGGCTAATATCCAAAATATACAAGTAAGTCATGAAACTCAACAACAAAAAAACAAACAACCCAATTAAAAAATGGGCAGAGGACCTGAAGAGACATTTCTCCAAAGAGGACATACAAATGGCAAATAGACATATGAAAAAATGCTCCACATCACTAATCATCAGAGAAATGCAAATCAAAACCACAATGAGATATCACCTCACCCCAGTCAGAATGGCTATCATCAACAAGACAAATAATAACAAATGTTGGAGAGGCTGTGGAGAAAAATGAACCCTCATACACTGTTGGTGGGAATGCAGACTGGTGCAGCCGTTATGTAAGGCAGTGTGGAGGTTCCTCAAAAAATTACAAATAGAATTACCATATGACCCAGCAATCCCTCTCCTGGGTATCTACCCAAAAAAATCTGAAAACATTTATACATAAAGACACGTGTGCTCCAATATTCATTGCAGCTTTGTTTACGGTGGTCAAGACATGGAAACAACCAAAATGTCCTTCGACAGATGAATGGATAAAGAAGTTGTGGAATATATACACAATGGAATACTATTTGGCGGTAAGAAAAGATGATATAGGAACATTTGTGACAACATGGATGGATCTTAAGAGTATAATGCTAAGCGAAATAAGTCAGACAGAAAAAGCAGAGAACCATATGATTTCACTGATATGTGGTATACAAACCAAAAACAACAAGAGAACAAGACAAACAAATGAGAAACAAAAACTCATAGACACAGACAATAGTTCAGTGGTTACCAGAGGGTAAGGGGGGTGGGGGGTGGGAGATGAGGGTAAGGGGGATGAAATATATGGTGATGGAAGGAGAACTGACTCTGGGTGGTGAACACACGATGGGATTTATAGATGATATAATACAGAATTGTACACCTGAAATCTATGTAATTTTACTAACAATTGTCACCTCAATAAATTTTAAAAAAATATAAAAGAAAAGAGAAATATGTAAATCATATCCTACATTCTAGAAATTACGTTGTACACATCTTAAGAACATCACAATTTCCTTCCATTCACTTGCAAAACCAAGAATTTTAACTCCTATTAAACAGCAATGAAAAAAAGTTTTGTTGTAAGCCTGCTAATCAGAATTCTAGAATAAAATAGAAAGTAGAAGCTTTTCCCAGATTTTTTTTTTTTAATCAGGTAGATGCACAAATAATCGGCAGTTGGAAAGTGGGATGAGGGAAACCATTAGCAAAAGAAGTTAATGAGAGATATTCAAAGAGTGACAGAACGAGAAATTACAATTTATACCATGGCAGGAATTAATGTCAGTTTCTGTGTAAGATTAATGTGAATTTATGAAAGCACTTTGAATTAACACAGTTATGAAATTAATGAAAGCTTTACCCAAAAAAAATCATTGCTCGGTACAAACATGTACCTTTGAAAAAGTCTTTTGTGGACTTCTTGTATAGTAACAAGGACAGAAGTTTTGATTGGTATTTCTCAATTAATACTATACAAAGGATCTCTAGATAGATGTGTGACCACCATCCATTAGAAAAGGAAAAAATCTCAAAAAATGGTTATAATGCTTTAATATCTCTAATAATGACTTTTTAAAATTCTTTTTTATTTTTCAACTACAATTGACATACAATATTATGTTAGTTTCAGGTATACTATACAGTGATTAGACATTTATGTAACTTACAAAGTGATCACTGCAATAAATCCAGTACCCATCTGACACTATACAATAGTTATTACAGTACTACTGACTATATTCCCCATGCTATGCTCTACATCCTGCTGAGTATTTTGAACTACCAATTTTTACCTCTTAATCCCCTCCCCCTTTTTCCCATCCCTCCAGCCCCCCATCTGACAACCATCAAAATACTCTCTGTATCTGTGTGCTTGTTTCTGTTTTGACTGTTCGTTTGTACTATTCTCTAGATTACTCACATAAGGGAAGTCATATGGAATTTGTCTCTCTTTCTCTGAAAGGAACTTCTTTAAGAATAAAAAAGATAAAAGTTATGAATAACAAAATGGCAATACTTACAATACCTAGGTCCATCCAGGTTGTTGAAGATGGTAAGACTTCATTCTTTTTTATGGTTGAGTAATACTCCATTGCATATATGTACCTCCTCTTCTTTATCCATTCATCGATTGATAAACACCCAGGTTGCCACCATATCTTGTGTATTGTAAATAATGCTGCAATGAATATATGGATGCACATTTCCCTTTAAAGTAATATCTTGCATTTCTTCAGATAAATACTCATAAGTAACATTGCTGGGTCCTTCTTAGTCTCTGCTTTAAAATCTATTTTGCCTGGCATCAGCATTGCTACCTTAGCTTTTTGTTTTCATTTCCATTTTCATAAAATATATTTTTCCATCCCTTTACTTTCAGTCTATATGGATCTTTCAATCTGAAGTGAGTCTCTTGTAGGTGGTATATGTAAAGGTCTTGTTTTCTTATCCATTCAGACACCCTATGACTTTTGATTGGAACATTTAATCCATGTATATTGAAAGTAACTGTTGATAGATATGTAGGTATTGCCATTTCGTTATTCATAATTTTTATCTTTTCTCCTTTTTCTTCTTAAAGAAGTTCCTTTAACATTTCTTGTAATACTGGTTTGGTGGTGATGAATTCCTTTAGCTTTTTCTTGCCTGGGAAACTCTTTATCTCTCCTCCAATGCTAAATGATAGCTTTGCTGGGTAGAGTAATCTTGATTGTAGGTCCTTGCTTTTCATCACTTTGAATATTTTGTGCTAATCCCTTCTGGCCTGAAAAGTTTCTGTTGAGAAATCAGCTGACAGTCTTATGAAAGCTGCATTGTAGGTAACTCACTGCATTTCTCTCTTTGTCTTTAACCTTTGGCATTTTAATTATGATGTGTCTTGGTGTTGGCCTTTTTGGATTCATCTTGTTTGGGACTCTCTGTGCTTCCTGGGCTGGGTATGCCTATTTCTTGCTCCAGGTTAGGGAAGTTTTCTGTCACTGTTTTTTCAAACAGGTTTTCAATTCCTCACTTTTTCTCTTCTTGCTTCTTGATGCAAATGTTGGTATGCTGGTGTTGTCCCAGAGGCCTCTTAAATTATCCTCATATATTTGGGTTCTTTTTTTCTTTTTGCTGTTCTGATTGGGTGTTTTCTGCTACTTTGTCCTCTAAATTGCTGATTTGAACCTCTGGTTGATCTAATCCACTGTTGATTCCCTCCAGTGTATTCTTTATTTCAGTTATTATATTCTTTATTTTTGATTGGTTCTTGTTTATGTTTTCCCCACCCATTTTTATGTTTCCTATGTCTTTCCTGAAGTTCTCACTGAGATCATTGAGCATCCTTATAACCAGTGTTTTGCACTCTGCATCTGGTAGATTGCTTGTCTCCATTTTATTTAGTTATTTTCCTGGAGCTTTGTCTTGTTCTTTCATTTGGGACATGTTTCTATGTGTCCCCATTTTTGCTGCCTCTGTTTCTACGTATCAGGTAGGGCTGCCTACTATGCCTCCCAGTCTTGTTAGAGTAGCCTTATGTAGCAGGTATCCTGTGGGGCCCAGTGGCAGTCTCTCTGGTCACTTGAGCTAGATGCTCCAGGTATGTCTCTTGTATGGGTTGTGTGTACCCTCGTATTGTAGTGACCACTGTTTGCATGTCAGTGGGAGGGACTGACCCTGCAACTGATTGGTTGTGAGGACTGGCTATAATTATAGTGGAGGAGCTCTTGGGTAGGGGCTAACCCTATGGATCAGGATTGGCATTAGCCTGCCCAGTCTTCACTTTGAGTGTGTATTTTTATAGAGGTAGTTGGGTGATGCTCTGGTGTTGTCTGAAGCAGGCCACCAGATGTGTTAGTTCTGGAGCATCTTGGGAGGAGCTCTGTTTCAGGCCAAGGCCAGCTGCTGCCTGTGTCCTGCCCAGGACTACATGGTGTGAGCTACAATCTGCAGAAGGTTGCCACTTGTGCTGGGCTTGGAGGTGCCTAGGAGAAGCTAAGCTGTGAACTGAGGCTGGCTGCTACTAGTGCCAGGCTTGGGGATGCTTAACAAGAGATAAGGGGCATGCAGAGGTCAGATGCTGCTTGTTTGGGAATTGTGAACCTTTGAGAGATTTTAGGAAAGTCTTCAGCATAAGCCAATACAGGCTTTTTGGATGGAAAAGACATGGATATGGCTTTGGTGCACCCACAAATTAGGTGTGGCGGGGTCTTAGGGAATTACCAGGGCAGAGCAAGCAGTGTTAGCCAGGTTGGTACATACTTAGTATGTCAGCCACCTGCTCTGCACGCTGAGTCAGGGGAGGACTCAACAAAGGAACTATGGCTTCTGCCAATACTTCTCTCTGGGAGAAAACTGCCCCTCCTGCCCTCACCCTCAAACCAGATAATTTAGTTCCTTCCCATGTGTCCCTGGCACCTTTCGAGCTGCTGCCCCCCCACCGGAGCTCAGAGCAAGTGAGACTGTGAGCAAGTAAGTCCATGTATGGTCCCTTTAAGAGGGGCGCCTGCCACCCTCATCTCACTCAGCCACAATCTCCACTGGTTTTCATAGCCAGAAGTTGTGGGGACTTCTCTTCCAGGCACTGGAAACCTGGACTGGGGAGCCTGTTGTGAGGCTGGGACCGACCCCTTACTTCTCTGGAGGGGACCTCCACAACCGAAATATCCCTCTCAATTTTTAACAGCCACAAGTGGGTATGGGAGCAGCCCTTTCTGCATCTCCACTCCTCCTACCAGTCTCAAGGTAGTTCTTCTGTATGTCCTTAGTTGTAGGGCTTCAGTTCCTCTAGACTTATGTGGTTCTCAATGATGGTTGTTCTATAATTAGTTGTAATTTTGATGTGGTCGTGAGAGGAGGCAAGCACAGCATTTACCTACTCCACCTTCTTGATCAGAGCTCCTAATAATGACTTTTTAAAAAAAAATTTTTAGAATTCTGTCTTTGCCATATGGTTCCCTAAATCTAACAAAAACATTTTCAACAGATTAATCTGAGCTCTTACCAATAATACAGGGTTAGTATCAAAGTCTCTAAAATTTTGGGGGAATTAGTGGTTTTTAAATCAACTTTATACAGAACTGTTTGAACTAATGTCTGGCCTTTTTTCTGCTGTTTCATTTAATGTGTGTTCGTGACATAGCGTTTATGATTCTGCAATGTCAAAGCTGGAAATATTTCATTCCTCACATAGAGTGCAACCTCCAATAGAGTGCTCCTCTTGATGGATGCCAGTTAGACATGGTGTATTTGAAAAAATAGTGAGAAACGTCACTGAGCATAGCGACAGCACCAAGACCTTCAGGGACTTTTCATTGTACACCTGTCTTAAAAGTCAACATATGCCTTTTAAATAACATGATTCATATAGAATATTCCTTATACAATCATGGAAATGTAGTTTTGTCATTAGAACAACAAAAAAAATCTCATGAAATTTAGACTCTTTGTGCCTGTATAGGGTAAAAATTAAAATAAAATAATAATAAGTGATACTTTAAGTGTCAAATACTGTGCTAAATGTTTTATATGTATTATTCCAATTAAAACTAACCTTAAAAATCTCTGTGCTAAGTACTCTGATTATGCCCACATTACAGATGAGGGAACTGGGGCTTAGGAAGAGGTGAGGCAACTTGCCTAATCGTAAATAAATCTATAATTTCTTTGAAAGCAAAAACAACAGCAGCAGCAACAACAACAACAACAACAACAAAAAAAGCCAAGCCTTACTCCTAGTCCATTTTTTTGATTATGTAGACTGGCAAGCAATTTAAGTCACTCAATTTAACTTCTCCAGAAATGTCCTTGTTAATCCAAGAATAAATATTTTTGTTTGTCTTGCTAGATTTGTCATTTGTCATTGGTAAGGTATTGATGAGACTTGACCCGAGTATAGAAATTCAAAACGATCATCTTTTTATCTTGTGTTTTTCATAACTACCACAGCACTTCATTTCAAAAATAAGGTGCAAAGAAGTAACACCTGACATACTCAGGTGCAATGCTTTGATAGACAAACTTGTTACCATAGAGGTTTATTCTTTCCCTTTTCCTTCATACAGAACCCAGTACCGCTCCCACAGATGTCAAGGCTACAAGTATGTCTGTGTCAGAGATTCTTGTTGCATGGAAACATATAAAAGAGAGTCTCGGAAGACCACAGGGATTTGAGGTATGAAGAGAATTATTGAAAATAAGCCTTGTTATTTCTGCTGTCATTGCGTTCTCCTAAAAAGATGGCTTGGTGACATTTCAACAAAATTATATTCCTTTGAAATTTTACTCTGTGGTAAAGAAAGTAAGAAATATACTATTTTACTGGCATGTATTATGTTACTCATTAGCTGGCTTATTTTTCAGGATAGTAGTTTCCATAGCAGCATGCAAAGATTTTCTTAAAAACAGATGACAATAGACCTATTTTAAGGGCTACAGGTGGCTATTTACTGGTATCCAATTTATTAGTTGTTAGTTAAAAATGTTTCTGTGCATTTCTCTCTAATAATTAAATGGATAAAATAAGTTTTCCTACTATACTGTCCTTGGCAGATCTTACCTCCTATACTAACTTCTCCAATTTACTTGGAACCTTGTGAAATATCCCTGTTTATTCACATGGCTTCTTGTTCTTTAAATTTTGCTATTTTTAAACACAGTTATGCCAGCCTTATAATGGTGAAAATTTTATACAAATTCATTGACTTCAATGAAATGTTAGCCTCCACATGTACTACGGGATTGTGGGCAGTCTGTGAACTTGAATATTCCCCAAAAGGACGATCCCTACTCTTCATTCAGCTCTAGATCTTGCCTTCCCAGACATTGATGCGTATTAGGGGGTGATTTATAAAAGACAAAAAAGAATTAGCAGCCAACCCAAGATCTTAGTTGCCTTTAGACTTTTAATTCTTACTTTTCTTCTGTTTCAACTCCTACTAAGAGAAAAGATTATCTTGATTTTTGAACTGTGATCAAGTATAGGACTTGTACGCCAACATAGTTTCTAGGCTAAAAACACATTTTTTATTCTATATGAGTTTCCAAATAATGTCTGAGAACTATTTAATTAATATACAGCTAGCATTAGACAATGATTGCTGTAATACAAAGAGTAATACTATTACTTAGTATTACTTAGATTGTAACACAATCTAAGAGGTACAGCCAGGACCATTTATAAGAAACCATTACCTATACAAAATCATGGATTTATTTCTACAATCTTGCTTCAATTCATTACTTGGTGATTGGTAATTCAATATGTATCTTATCATAATTGTATTTTTAATTTATTAAAATCCTGTGTTCTCCCTATCCATGCTATAGGGACCATGTCTGTTCATCAGTGTATGCCAGGGCTGCTAATGCTTGACCCGTGGCAGCTACAATAAATATTTGTTGACTGAATGAATGAATATCTGTGCTTTACAAACATTCCCTTTTAATACCAACGCAGATGATATTGGGGTGGTCTGCGCAGCTCCCCTTCTCTGGGCCGATGCGCCATCCCTCAGCTGCTGTGTTGGCTGCTATTTGTTCTCAGCTTCCCCTCTGGAGAATTGACCTCCACTGAGGGGTATTGCCTTACCTGTAGAGTTACCTCCCCCATAAACAAGTAACCTAAGGCCAATGACTGACTCCAACTGACACTTACCTTTTCCTCAAGGAGGAAACAAATTTAAGACGCAGTTTATGATCCACAGCCTTTACCATGTGCCTCAGGCCTAGGCTAGATCACCTGGTACTACACTCTTGCTCAGCTCCCTCTTCTTCCCCCATTCTCCTCTCCTCCCTTCATTACAGACTTACTTGCAAGCACTCTCACAGTAAATCACATGCACTCAAATCCCTGTCTCACTCTCCACTCCCAGGGAACTCCACCTGAAACAACCATATAAGTATAGATCCACCCAGACTGCTGAATCAGAGCGTCTGGTGTGCATACTTGTAGAAAGCCACAGAGTATATTCTGGTGTACAGATGAATGAGGATACAGGCTCCTGTATCTCAAAGCAGTGATCCTCTCACACAGCCCGTCGCCCTCAACCTTTTTTCTACCAACTCTAATAGCATAACGTTCACATTCCCCCCATGTAATAACAACTTTCTGTGAGGTCCTGCGAAGATCACATAAGATTTAGATTTGTGCGCAATTCTTCTCCTCCTAAAAATAAATCATTCATTTATTAATTCAACAAATATTTATTGAAGGTCTACTAAGTATAAGACCTAGATGCTAGAGATAAAACAATGAGCACAATACAGTTCCTGTCCTCGTGAAGTTTATATCATAGTAGGGAAAGCAAACAATAAACAAGCTAACAAATAAGTGTGTGATATAAATGCAATTGATGATAATGCTATACAGGAAAATAAACTGGACAAGAAGGTAGAGAGTGAAATACTCTGTTATTTAGAGAGGTTTGAGAAATAACCCTTTATGAGGTTTTGATATTTGAGTGGAACGTCACCAAATGAGAGAGAGAGACAGAGAGATCAGCAAAGTCAAACACTCTGAAGGAAGAAGATGCTGGCCTTGTTCAAAGAACAGGAAGGGAACGATTTTGGTGACGTAACCATGAACAACAGGGAGGGTGGTAGCAAGATGATGGAAAAGTCGCCAGCACAAAACCAGATTATATGGGGTCTTGTGAACCACAAAAAAGGAGTTTGGATTTTTATCCTAAGTATGAGGAGAGGCCATTAAAGGATTTCAGAAAGGAAGGGTCAAGTCAGAACCTCACATATTCAAAAGCTTCTCTCGGTCTAGAGGGTAGAGCGTGGACTCTAGAGAGGACCTCAGGGAGAACAGTAGAGAGGCAGTCGGTCCAACATAGATGATGATGAGGTTGCTTTGGACTTGGACAGTAGCTGTGGAGTTGATAACAAGTAGATACTTTAAGATGTATTTTGAATTGGAGGTGTGACAAGATTTGATAATAATAAATTGATGTGGACTATGAAAAAAGAAAGAAGTCAAAGTAATTCCAGAGCTTTTTACGTAAGAAAGTGTGTGAATGACATATCATTCACATAGATGAGAAAGTCAAAGAACAGATTATAGAGGGGAAAAAATCAAGGATTCTGGTTTATAGGCCTTTTTACTTCCAGAAACAGTTGTCAAGTAGATCTTGAGTTAAGAAAAAAGTAAGCGATAGACCTGTAAGTCTGAGGAGTCATCAGTATACAAACGTTTTTTATGCATGTGCTGACTGAGATCACTGAGTGTAGATAAAGAATTGGTCCTTCTGGTGCCTCACCATTTGGAACTGAGAAAGGAAGAGGATCTGGCCAAAGAAACTAAGGAAGACACTGAAGAAATTCAGAAGCCAAAAGAAGAATTTTAAGATGGAGTTTTATAGTATGCTCGTGATTAAGGTTTGACTGGAGATCAAAATCAAGATCACTCAACAGTGACACTCAAGAGTGTCAGGACACAATGTTTTTGCTAACTCTGTGTCATTAAAAATGACAAATTACCACAAGCAAAACATAGGAATGAATCAAATTCTGGAGCAATCATCACAATGACTGCATTTTAAAATTAAATCAACACAAATTCTGACAACTATTTTTACATATTGAAACATGAAATCCACGGGCACAATAACATTTATGCCACGAAGGCACTAGCTATGTGCCATTTTGAAAATGGTGGAGATGGTGGTTTTGGGCCACTTCTTTTTTCCTGAATTGAAAAGCCTGAATACGATAGCAAAGGTTCTGCTCTTAAAAATATTGCTTTCTAATGGGGAAAGATAAATAAAAAAATAAACAAGGAAGTAAAATAAACTTAGATAACTATACATATAGAAGAAGTTCAAAGGTACAACACACTTGGTTGTACATTAAGGAACAGAAAGAAATGGAGCACGTGGGCCTTGGGGAGTAATGAATTAAAAGTAGTCAGAGAGTTAGGTGGGCACAGAGTATATTTTTTAGCAATATGCAGATTACAGAAAGAGTTTGTATTTTATTTTAAATGCCATGAAAAGCCACTGGGGCAGTTTTAGAAGAGTGACAATGTCTGGTTTACATTTTTTTTAAAGCATCACTCTGGCTTTCTTCGTGAAGAAAGAAGGGAGAAAGGTCAGGTGTAGAAGTTAGGAGGTTACTGCAATAATCCAAGTAAGAAATGATGGTGACTTAGTCTAAGGTCTTAACAGTGGAGTAGGGGGAAAGTAGACATATTTTAGAGACAGGTCTGGCAGGATTTGCTAACTGATCAAATGTGGAGGGAAGGGAAATGATGGTTTCTACATCGCTGGCTTGGTCAAATGGATGGTAGTGTCATTCACCAAAAAAAAAAAAAAAAAAGAGGAAAACCTAGAAAAAGAACAGATTTGAAGGTGGGAAATGAAGACTTTTGTTTTGGCTAACTTAAATTTGAGATGCCTATTAGAAATCTAAGAGAATAAGTCAGATACGCAATAGGACGTATGAGTTTGGAGTCTAAGAGATCATGGCTGAAGACGTAAAGGTAGCAGTCATATAGGTGATGTTTAAGACCATTATACCAAATGAAAGCACCTAAGAACAAATTTCTGGAAGAGAGAAGAGGAAAGGAGAGGATAGGAAGAGGAATGGCGGAGAGGGTGCACAGAGCTATGACTTAATACCTCAGCATTTACACATTTAGATGTTTAGCTGAAGAGGAGGATTTAGCATGAGATTGACAAGGAGAAATCAGTTTGGTCCAGGGAGGAGCAGGTACAAGAGGTATCAAAGAAATTAAAATTGCTGATCAAAAAGAAGAAAATGGTAAACTATGTTTAAAGTTGCTAAGCGATCCAGTGAGATCAAGGCAGAAAAAGCACCGATTGGATTCAGAAGCTACTGTTTATCTTCAAAAAACTTCCATAATGAAATAGGTAATCAACATCCCTTCTGTTATCAATTTAGTTACTTTTTGGGTTGTAGACATCTCATACCCCAAAGACTACTACTGCTATCTAAATTGTAATTAGTAGCAATAATTTGGGAAGAGAGAACCTCAATTTAGAGCTCTCAGCCCAACAACAGCTTTTTTTGTTGTGGCTTCACCTAAGTCTCTCTCTTGTCAGGATACCAAGGTGTTCTGATAAAAGTATGTGAGAATCACAGTTCTCCAATGTTGGTATCAGAAAAAATTAAGAGTCCGACTCACCATCTGAATATGTTTTTGCACCTGTCAATGATTATAATACGTGAGTCTAATTGACCACTGCAGAAAAACTACTATAGCCTCAGATAAAAGCAGTTACAAGAAGTCAAGATGAGACTTTTATATGAGAAAACTCCCTTGACATACATGGAAAAATAGAGGAGGTAACTGAGAAATAAGAAATCATTTCTGAAGTCATACGCACAGATTTATTTCCTGCTAGGATATATTAAGTACATACTCAACTAGTATTAACTAATGATAGCACCTCAGTGCATTCTCCTTAATACGTAATCAAACTTGCACCTATATTTTGTTCACTTAACTCTGAAACCTTTATATTTTCTGTTCTAATTGGAGGCTACCCTTCATCAGGGGCCCTTAAGAGAGAAGATAAACATCATCAAGAACAGTATCGACCTTAAGGCTCTTGCATCCTTACCTGAACCTCCCCATCCAGGTTCCTATCATTGAGCTCTCTGTCCAGTTCTCACTCTGACAGCCCCTCAATTGACTCACAGCTGAACTCTGATATTGTGGTGCCATTTACCAAAAAAATTGGATTGGCAGTCAAATTCAGATCTTGTGTGTCCCTGATCTGACTTTCTGTGTGTTTTGTCTGAATCACATTTATTATTCATTAATTTACTCTTTCAGCTAATATTTATTGAATGCCTGCTATGTTTTGATGCAGTGTGTGAAGTTAAACAATAAGTAAGATAGAGAAAGTCCTTGCCTTTATGAAGTTCACATTCTAACCAGGGAAACTCTATTTCAATGTATTTCTTTTGTTTCTGTTCTTGTTTTAATTTTATTTTATAATCCTAACCTGAGGTCTTGACCTAAATCTTGGTATTTCCTTTTGCTTGATGACTGGGTCTTGACATTTTTGTTCCTGATATAGCCAGCCCTTATTGGGCAGCAGTAGAGATCTCAGTAGCAGGCTTTCCCTAATACTAATCTGTTAATAATCTATTTACATTTGTCATTTATATCTTTTGCAAGGAAAACTCCTTTCATCTTAATTGGTTTAAGAAGGAATGAACCAAGCATTTTGACATAAACTATCTTCATCTGCAGCTAAACACTTTCAAATACATTAATGAATAAATTCAAAACAAACTGGTTTTTGTTATTAAATTGACTAATTGCTCTATCTCATAGAACGGTCATTGCAATTGAGATGGTAGGAGTAGCTTTGCATAAAGACAGGGTCAGAATGATGATAGTCTCTAGCCTACAAGAAAATGACTTTAATGGTAAGGAGCTTCAGGACATTTTAGTAATATCCCTTTTCATTTCTAAGTAGGGTCACCCATGGGCTTTTCTAAATGTCACGATTAGGCTAGATTAGGACTTTGGTATGGAAAGAAAAAAATGTGGTCTTTTCTTTGCAACAGCTTTTAAGATGGCTTTCTACAAGTCTAGCACTACCTCACAAAAGTGACTACTGAGGAAGTAAGATAGAATCTGAAATCACAAATGTGGACACCAATCCATCTTGTTGTATTTTACAAACATTTGAACAATTTTGTTGACATTTGTTTAGAACCACCCCTTTGAGAATTTCGGTCACTTACGTGTAAGTAGCTTGAGATTTCATGGTGCAGAAACTAAATATAGAATGCCTTGACATTGAGGTATGCGAAATGTCTAGCTCATGACAAGCAGCATGATTGAAAAATTGAAAATGAGCTATATTTATTGAACGTCTGATTTATGAATAACCATGACTGCCCCATCTGGATTGCCATTCATGTCATTAGCCCATGAAAGTAAATTATTAGGTTCAGTTTTGAATTTATGATGCCACCAGCATTAAATGTCCTGTGAATGGTAATTCCTGAATCCTAGAGCAGAGACCCTCAATGTTTTTTGAGAACACTAGGATTTTGATATGCATACAAAATCAGTGCCCATGCCAGTCTGGCGACAAAAGAGAGTAAAGAAAGTTAAGGCCAAATTTCATCATCTTTTCTCTGATTTTCCCAGATCAGGACTAACAATGAAGGTAACTGCGTGATAAGGGATGTGAGATGATTCATATTTTCATTCCTCCATTCATCAAGCATTTATTAAGTATCTCAGGCACTGTGCTACACAAAGGAAATGCAAATATTAAAAAGATCTAGTCCCTGCCTTAATTCTAATATCGAAGGATGTTGATGGGAAATTTAAATAAAAGAGAGAGAGAAAGACATTTGAACAATGCAACTCTTGTGTCCATAATTACCCCAGGATTACTTAGCATCCTTATACTATGAACAAACATCAGTGAGAATAAGCCCATGTCAATCCCCTATATGGCTATAAGTTTCTGTTTCATGAGCACATGCCTGTTTCTCTAAAATGTTCTCAATTTTCCTAAATAAAATAATAAATCAAGAAAATATTTAGTTACTAAATACAATAAAAAGGAAAAGTTTTCTAGGCATATTTTTTTTAATATTATGTTGTATATTCTGCCTGTAAAACAAAATGCCCCGTAATTACCGAGTTTATGGTGCTTGTATTTACTGTGTGGCTTTTTGTAAGAGTGCTATTAACACTGTCTTTTTCATAGCTGAAATCATTTCAACAGTAAGCGACAATGTATTTTTGTAGCAGGGGGACAAGTACACAGTGTCTCATTTCAATTTCAAACTTTTTGTGTTTATGATTAAGAGGAACCAAAGACAAAGCAATGTGTCCCATTCTGCAATTCTCACTAAAACGCACCCCTGTGACTCCTTTTCCTGGGCTATGCTCAAGACTTGCATGTGTTTATTTTAGACCTTCCAGAGGATATGTAACTCAGAAGCTCATTTTAGACATGTCACTAAAGCCATTTCCACTTATTGATTGCACAGAAAAGACACCAGTTGTGTTTTGCTCTATAAAATAAGTTGTAATGAGGATTTCTTAAGGGGAGAAGAAACAAGATTGTTTCTATTTTATGATTTGACTCTATAATCATCAAAACAGGAAACAAAAACAAATGGACCTCTCTAATGTCTGACAATAACTCATACTAGGCAGATTGCATTTAATTTGTATATCAGTGGGTGAGAGGGTGGTGTGTGTGTGTGTGTGTGTGTGTGTGTGTGTGTGTGTGTGTGAAAAATGTAAAAGAAGCTGAAATGAAGCCAGTCACCAAAAGACTAAAACAAAGGCTGTTTTATTGTCCATATGGTGTGTGGGTAGCAGTTGTTTAACAGATTCTCTTTGGCTTTTTATTATGACCATATAAAAATACAAATATAAAAAACTAAACAGTAAGAACAAAATAAGATGCCAATTCTACCCTTCCTTTTTCTAGAATTCTGTAGACTCTTATTTAAATCAAATAGCTTTCAGGTTCCTATCATTAGATTTCCTCCTTGGGTTATTTTCATAGACTGGGAAGCTAATTGAATTTATGTTTTTCAAAAATCAGAAGATCAAAAGGAAATTGAAGAAGTACCATTTCAATTTCTTAACTTGTTCCTTCCCCTGTCCTGTTGAAAGGTAACTCTGTAGAGTTCTTTTAGAAAGCAATTTATTACTCACTTTACTGAGTTCCTGTGTCATTTACTTCTAGATACATTGCTTCTGTAACCCAAACCACTTTTCAAATGTTTTCCTCTAAATTTTAAGTAAACCATTTTGTTTTCAAAAATATTAGGATATTTGCCTGAATATATTGTTTTATCCACATAAAGAACCAAAAGGATATTGATGATATCTTTTATCATATTCAGAAATATTTCCCATTTTTTCATTCTTTGATACAAATGTGAATTTACTGTACCAACACTAGACAG
The DNA here is from genome assembly GCF_057876585.1 of Rhinolophus sinicus. Taxonomy (NCBI): domain Eukaryota; kingdom Metazoa; phylum Chordata; class Mammalia; order Chiroptera; family Rhinolophidae; genus Rhinolophus; species Rhinolophus sinicus. The sequence goes on along the minus strand of NC_142514.1, from coordinate 118,600,777 downwards.
GGGTTTTCTCATTCCTAACCTCAGTCATCCTAGCTCATCATATGTCCACACACAATCTCACTCTCTATTACAACTACACATTTGCACACAGAGAGCATCCAATCAAAAAAAATGAAATCACAAATGTAGACATCAACTCATTTAATTCTACAAATACTTGGGACATTTTGTTGACATTCTGTTAGAATGACCTATTTGAGAATTACCAAATTAAACAAGCTATTTTTCCTTTTGAGGGCTGGATTTATGTCCTAACCAACTGACAATGTACTTGTGGCATAGAGATACTAACTCAATGAGTGTTGAACAGATGGATGTAGACATGGTCTTGTTTATTATACTAAGAAATAGAGAAATTTTATAAAGTACTTGAATACAAAAAGAAAAAGAAAGCTTAATGAAAGACACAGTTAACATTGTAAAAATACCAATTGCTAATTGACTAATTGCTAATTACTAAATGGCTGAGACTTTATTTTCAAAAGAGCAAGACTTTGTTTTTATCTGCATGCAGAAATGTACACAAACCATACGTGTACAGCTCAATGAATTACTATGAGTAAACATACCTGTGTAAGCACAATCCAGGTCATGAAACAAAACAGTGCTAAAAACTAGAGACCTACCGTTTGTCTCCTACAGTTGTCACTATCCTTATTCTTACCTCCCCAAAAAACAGTATCTCGACTTCTGATTGGTTTTGCTAGTTTTTGGAATCAGATTGAGCTTTTTGTCTTTTTTTTTTTTTTTTTAATTTTCATTAAGTTTATTGGGGTAACATTGGTTAGTAAAACTATTTAGGTTTCAAGTGTACAATTCTGTAATACATAATTTATACATCGCATTGTGTGTTCACCACTCAAGATCCTGTTCTGTTTTTTTCTATTGTAACTGTAATTTTTGTTTTTAATTTATATTTTGTTTCTTTAACTTGGTGTTATGAAATACTTAAACCTATGTGAAATATACAGAAAAGTATACTAAATTTCTATGTACTCAATACTCACCTTCAACAATTGTGAACTAATAAATTATCTGTTTTACATATAACTCCACTTAATCAATATTCCTGTATTATTTTGAAGTGAATCTCAGCCATTATATCATTTCATCAAGCATATTTCATAACAACTCTCTAAAGTATATGCTTTTTAAAATTGCCACTTTTCTACTTCCTAAAACATACACGTTGAAGAATGCACTCTGTTTAAAAAGCAGGACACTCAAAAATCCCACTCATGCTGCTCTTTTAAAGGTAGATTTATCTTGGTCACTGCCTACATTTTTACCTGGATCCCAGTGTTTCTCCCTGGGCAAGCAGAGTTTATCATTCAGCCAAGAATCTGAGCAGAATTTATACTCAGATTTTGGGTCTGCGGTTCTCTTCTTGTACTTCCCTTTTAGGTTTCCAACTGCTCTTTCTTACACTGTACTTCATCCTTTGCTACTCCCACCAGTAAGGCTACAGTCTCCTGGCACCATAGTCATATTCTCAACAAAAACGCCACAAACTTACCTGTTAATTTTCAAGAGTAAATTCTTCGGCTTCTGTCTGCTTTCGGATGCTTGCCAAGGTTTTTTAGTTCTCATCTAGGGAAGGATTGGTGTGACCACTTTACTGAGCCACAATTTCTATCATTGTCTTTGTAATATCTCTAAGATCTGTGGTATTTTTTTTCTTGCTATCAATAATTTGTATATCCTCTCCGTCTTCTCCATTCTTTCTCTCTTTTTATCACTCTTAGTCAAAAGAGAGTTACAATCTTTTTGGTCTTTTAAAGAATTAACTGTGGTTTTATTCATTTTCTTTATTCCATTATTATTTTCTATTCATTAAGTATTGATCCTACTTTTATTATACCCTTTTTTCTGGTTTATTTGGCTTTAAAATGTATTGTTCTTTTTCAGATTCCTTAAGATGGATATATCACTGATTTTTTACTTTTTGTCTTCTCTAATGTATACACGAAAACTATACATCTCCAAACTCTGCATTCCTAGCACCTTATATAGAGTAAACCATATAATATGGTTAAGTACATAATGATTTTTTAAAACATTAATATTCTTCTACCTAAGTGTTAACTTTCACATCAAAACATTTATTCTTTCATTTAATTAGTATGTATTAAGAGACTATTATCTTTACAGTTCATCTTGCAAAACATATGTAAGTATATTAGTTATAGTAAAATTCTCCCAGAATGTTCTCTATTCAGTATGCTGTATTCTAGATGATTTAAGTAAAGAAGGTGAAGAAAGGAGGAGAACTGACATTTGTAAAAGACTTACACTGAACTACATGTATTAAGAACAAATTCCATTATATTTATAGATAGTCTTCTTCAGTATATTTTATTTTGATAGTGGTGACAGTTTCTAAGACAAATAAATACAAATTTATTCAGTGAATTATATTCATTATTATATTCCTGCTGCATTTTAACTTCCTTACTTCATAGCCTCTAATCACTGTTGAATTGCCTCATAAATATTCAAAAGTTTAACTAAGTATGGTTTATTTATTTTATTTGCTTCATTAAATTTCATTCTTTCGAGTAAAATTAACTCTGGGCACAAAGCAACTAATATGCATGTGATCTAATAATACTGACTGCCAGCATATCACAGAATATTGATTGTGAATAACCAATTTAATAACTGTACTTAGTGCTAAACTCAGGAGATTAGGAAGCTGGAGATTAACTTAACAGAGCCTTTTCTGACCAAAACAAATTCATCTTCCCTGGGAAATGTGCTCCCCATATATAGGATTTTGAAACTCTCAGTAGAAGGACCAGGCTAAATTTAGGTGTACATAAGGAGTGTAAAAGCTAATTTAAGTATTAATAGGGAAAAGGTTATAGTGTTTTGAACTTTGTCTGAAGGTGAGGAATTACTAGAGAAAGCAGGCTAATAATGAAATGTCTGCCTTCAAACCCTCAGTTTACATTAGTTACAACTTTTGAATTTAGGAATGGCAATGAGTTAAACGGAAACACATAAAACCAGCTTTTCTTAATTTCCCTTGAAGTAACCATGAAACCATGACAGAAGAGAGAATCCCTATTACAATCACAATGAGGGGTACGAAACAAAGTTATTAGTTGAATTTTCTAGGTGTTTTTTTTTTTTTTTCCCCTTTCATCTTGCACAATGACCCAGCCTCAAAATCCCATTTTCTAGTTTCAAGCAAACAATGAAATAGCCTCCTTCTCTTTTACATTTTTCTTCAATGAGACAAACTATAGTCATACATGAAGCATTGCCTCCCAGCTCAGGCCTCAGTAGGTTTTTTTTTTTTTTTGTATTGCTTGGAAAATATGAGTACAGGCTTGTACAAACAACCAATAATCTGGCATCTACCTGCACACTGGTCTAGGAGACACAGTCTAGAGATAGATGTCTACCCATTTAAATAAACCTTCAGTTCCTTTTCAGAACACTCTTAAAGATCAGTTAGGTAAGATCCAAGGATGATTAAACAGAAGAAAACACTTTAAAAGAAGGAAAACACATGATAAGGCTCAGTATAAATTTCTTCCCCTCCAAGAGATTTTCTTATAAATCAGAAGAAAAAATTTAAACAAGTGTTCCTAGATATCATGAGAAAAAAGAGAATTGTTCTTCTATGTTTAAATAGTGACCCAGGATATGCAGATAATGCAGTAAAATCAAAACCCAAGTAACTAAAATAAAATATTCATTAGAAGCAATAAAACGTAAATTTTATACTACTAAATATTTAAACCAGTGTTTCAGAGTACAAACTTGAGAAGTAATCCCAGAATGCAAAGTAAATGAATAAGGAAATTTTATTTTATGGTGGTAGACAAGATGGTAGACATGAAGGACAGAAGAAATCTGATCCACATACAGTAGATACCTTCCAAGAAGACAGAATATGTGGAGCTAAAGCAGTGATGACAATAAAGAAAAAAATCCAAAGTGAACAACAATCCAAAAACCAAAAGTAACAACAACAAAAAAATCCCTTCATTGAAAATCTCAGAGTTTCAGGAAATAGTAAAATCTTAACAACCCCCCCCCCCTTTGTCATGCCCATAACTAATCTATCATCAAAGTGTGTTGATTTTATCATCTAAATACTTGACTCCATACCTGTCTCCATGTCCACCTATCCTCATTTCTTACCTAGACTCTGGCAATGCCTCCAAATTGCTCTCTGTATCTACTCCAGCCCCTTTCCTATCTTTCTCCATATTGCAAACATTTATTCACTAAAACTCTTAGAGTACTTCTAGGTACCAACATAAACAATTAAACAGATAAATTAGGATGATTTCATATAGTGATGAATACAAGTAATAATAACAATAAAATTCAGAATAATATAAAAGAGAGTGACTCTGGGAAGGAGGCTTCTTTAGTGAAGTGGCCAAATGAGGCTTCTTGGTTAAGCTGAACCATCGGTGAAAAGGAGATAGCCATTTGGAGAAAAAGCTGTAAAAAGAGCTTCCAGGCAGAGGGCATCAGAAATTCAAAGGCTGTACTTTTGAATTTGTAGATCTCCAAAATTCTCTACATTTGAATTGAGATCTTGCTCCCTGGCTTATGTTGTCTGTTTGGGTCAAGTAAACTCTTATTTAAAAAAAGTTCAAAGGCTCTAAATAAGGAATGTGATTGAATATTTCAGGCCCATTCTGCTAAAAGGTGGAGAACAAAGTGAGGGGATATATAATATAAGGTTGGACATGTACACAAAGACCATATTAAGTAGGACCTTAACAAGCCATGGTTAAAATTTTGGAATTGATTATAAGTGCAAAATGGAGAATTTTCAGCAAAGGATTGGTTTGATTTATGTACAAAAAAAAAAAAATTGACTGCTGTGTGTTTCTTTCAAAACACAAATTTGATCATGTCCCATGTACACACCCACCAAAAGATCTGGCCCCATCCTTTTTCTCTAGCATCAGATTGAGCCTCATCTACCACCTCAGCCTGACTGGACTTTTTTCAGGCCCGCATGTACATCCTCTGTCCTCCTCTCCAGAGTACACACATTACTCCTCTGCCTTCTCTCCCTGTTTGCCTGCTTAGCTCCTACTCCTCCGTCCCTCAAAGTTCTACTGTCTCTTAGTGAAGCCCTCCCTGACCAGCCTCTCTCCACTGAATCCTGTCCTACTTTGTAGATCTCAGAAGTAGGTAGCTTGTCAGAACTGCAATTTCACATTTGCATGACTATTCGGTCAATGGCTATTTTGCTATTATTGTTTTCAATTAATAAGCTTTTTTAAAAGCAGTTTTAGGAACACAGAAAAATTGAGCAGAAAGTAGAAAGAGTTCCCACATACCCCGTCCCCACACAATTACCATTTCCACCACTATCAACATAGCCCACAAGGGGTACATTTCTGATACCTGATGAACCTAAATTGACATATCATTACCACTCAAACTCCGGTGTTTAAATAGGATTCATTTTTAGTGTTGCACATTCTAATGGTTTTGACAAATGTATAATGACTTATAAGAACCATTGTAGTATTGTACAGAATAGTTTCACTCCTCTGTGTTCTGCCTATACTATGTCTTCTTTGATTCACCATTAATCCCCAATTGGCTGCAGGCACAGAGTTTGGTAAATAGTACATAATCAAAAAAATTTTTGAATGAATAATTTAATTAATAAATTTTAAGAACTCAAAGGCTGGTAAAATATTTACATTTCAATATGCATTTTGATTATTTAAACAAAAACACTAAGCTCCCTAGCAGAAAGAATAAATCAGTTCCAATGGTACAAAAATGAGATTTCGCTTTTGCAACATAAATAACAGCAAAAAATAGAGCTGTGTTTATTAGATTCAAAGAGTACAGTATTGAATGAACAGTGATCATTAAGTGAAATTAAAGATATAGAAATAAGTGACTACAGGAGTTAGGAAAAGAGTTGTATTTTTTAAAACTAACAGGCAACAAAAATTGGATGGGGTATCCAATGGGAGATGATAGATAGATAGATAGATAGATAGATAGATAGATAGATAGATAGATAGATAGATAGATAGATAGATAGATATGACTAAGTGAAGACTGAGAAGTAGAGGAAAGTTCACAACTCAACTAGTGACCATCAACTGCATATGGCAGAAGTCATGGGTTTTAGAGGCTATAATTTCATGTAACGGAACTGGATTGTGTGTGCCGTGACTATCTTAGAATCATCATACCAGATAAATAGACTATCTTCACAGTTAAAACTATTATTATCCTGGAAAATCAACTTTGGAAAATGGGTTAACTACTGAGAAGAGCCAGTCTGTATATTTAGATTCAAATCTACACTCTTAGAGGTGTTGGCTGACTTAATTCATGCTTCCTGCCTACCACTAATTACATATTATTATAATTTTAAATAAAAATTATCTTGAAAGACAAAATCAGAAATAAAAACACTATGGACAGCAAAAATAAAACTAACAGACTTACAAATAACAGAAATCAGAAATATTAAAACAGCAAGTTGAGTGACAATAGGAGAGCTAAAAATTATTCTTAAAACTGAAGTAGTATTTTACCTGTTTTACAATAAGAATATAGTGATTCAGTGGTTAAGTAACTTGCCCCATTGTATGTAGTTTACAGATATCAAATGGAAGATTGAAATACAGGCCTTTGGCTCCAAATCCATAATCTGCCTAGAGCTTGAAATAGTATGGTATATCTTAGACTCAAAAACTTTTGTTGGAAGTGAAAATTAATACAAACTATTTGAAAACCAGTGTGGCATTTTTGTATCAAAAAAAAAAAACACATAAAAATTTTCATAACTTTGGACTCTATAATCTCCTGTCTGGATTCTATTCTGGGGAATTAATCCAATATGTGGAAAATGATGTACCTCATACATGAAGATATTAATGCCAACATTTTAATTAAAAAAGCAAAAGTTGGAAGCTACCTAAATGTTCCACAGTAGAACAATGGTTAAATAGTATTTGGTATACAATGCGTATCATAGAACATTGCTTTAAAAAATGGGAATATATTTGTATGTAACTATAATATTAGAGAATAAACTAGGACAAAAAGATTATAAGCACATAATTATAGTAAACATATGAAATAAAAATGTAGGAAGAGATACACACACCAAAACAAGCAATTGTATGAGGGTAATAAAATAGTAGGTTATCTACAATTCTAGTTTTAGATATTTATATCTTTTTTATGTTTTTAATCTCATTTCAAATGATCTCATATAGAGTTCAAAGTTTATGGATAGATGAAATCTGTCATCAGGATAGAAACTGAATCATGGGGAAAACACTTGAATGAAAAAGTAGTTTCAACTTTACAAGGTGTGTGTGACTTATGAATACTATATTAACTCAATTGCAATTTTATAATCACTAAAGAAGCGCCATATTAAACTCCAGGATTTTTATTCTGTTTTACCCTCTCCATTAAAAAAATTAATTAATTAAAATAATAAATAATTATAATTTAATTGTGCAGGTAATAATTCCTCACCCTCTTTTTGTTTGTTTGTTTGTTTGTTTGTTCGTTTGTTTGTTTGTTTTGGTTTACATGCTAGAAAGAAATAATATGTGAATTTTTTTATATTTTCTTGTAGCTTTTAGCTGACGCTGCTAGAATTTCTTTTTTTCTCTCTGTTACTTAGGAAATATTTGATCTTTTACTCAGGATGTTTAATTTTGTGGTGATTAATCAGAACATTAAAAACTCAATATTTAGGAGTCCAGAATTTTTATTGAAATTTGTATTTGTATCAAAATCTGTAATTTGTTGAATATCATCAAATTCAACTCCCTCAAATATATATATTTAATTAGTCTAAAATAATCTAACCAATTAAAGAAAATTCAAACAGAGAACTGGAAATGAGATATATCACTGGAAAGGAAGATATATTTGTTCATCCAACAACATCTCAACCCATTTGTAATTTGAAAATAAGTTAGATTTCTTCAGTTAAAAACATGCTCAGAGATTAAGCAAGATAAGCTAGTTCTCAGAATTGGGAATAATGGGGCCAGCATCATATAAAAGACAGTGTTAGAGGATTCCAACTTCATCAAACAAATTTCTGAAGTTTAGTGACTCAGCTGTATGCCAGTTCAACTCTGTGAAGAGACAGGGCTGTGAAATAGGAATTTGATTATTATATCAGCCATATACGAATATATATATATATATAAAACAGTTTATAGAGAGAGATATCTGTGTAGATGTATCAGGCAGGGTTCAGTTACAAAGAACGGAATTGTTCTAACTAGTTTAAGTAAAAAGCATTTTATTATAGGTATTAAATAGTTGACAGAATTATTGAGTTAAATTAACAGACTCCAGGATGATCTTTTAAGAATGACTATTAAAGCCAAAATATAGGATCCAGCCACAAAGGAAGACACTGATGTCTTCTAAAAGCAGGAAGCCACCAGCTCCAGAAGCATACTCCACTGCCATGGTTAGGAGCCATGCTCAGGATGGCACCACATTCAGGAAGCTACTGTAAATCTGGAGGCCTCTGCTATTGTTGTCAGTTCCAGAATTTTACCGTGCTTGCTGTGATTTGTGCCAACAAAATGGATGTCCTGTGCTCTGCTTCTTGACTCCCATAAAGCTAATGGTTAGACAGTGAGTCATTCATTAATGCTGCCACAACAGGGAAAAGAAGGAAAAATAATGACTCCATTACTATGCCTGCCAACCTCCATCTCACTTCTGCATTCAAATGTTAGGCATGTGCATCTGAGAAGCTGAGCCTAAAACATATTCAGAGCCCTAACGGCAATGGAGTTTTAGAAATATGGTTTTGTCTCTCCATCTTCTTTAGCACAGGAAGACACACTAAAATGAAGGTAAAATGGATGTGGAGCACTAATGTACCATATCCTTTTGGTTTTTCAACATCCATACACATGCTTTTTCTAATTCAACGATTCCTCAAAAGCAACAGTTAGCAATGATGATGTTTTATACCAACATAGTACAAATATCTCTTATACAAATGAAAATGGACTCACTATCTCCCTAAAAGGGGGAGCCGAAAGAAAATTCCACCACTCAATCTGTCCACCTTATGGTGAAGGTTTATTCATCCTCTAATAAAGTACATTAGAAAGTTACCTGCCCACTACACACTCTATATAAAATATCAGAAGAAATGAAAGGGCCCAAGTTATTTAATAGTTATATACAAAACAGTACAAGGAAAAGAAGATGGCTATTATAGTCTTCATTTCATAAAACTTCACTTACAATTTGTAACTTCTTTCTCTACTCATTTCTTAATCCCTTTGCTTTCAGCCAGCATCTAGGCTGGTAGAGGCTTTCAATATAGTGTAGTAACCCAGTTATTTGTTTTTTGTTGTTTTTGTTTTCTAAGGGATAAGAGCCTATAGTGAATTCCTATGGCTACAACAGGAAGTAGCAGTCCTAGGCATGTTCCAGAATATCTCAAGTTTCAAACAAACCCCTCACCGCCCACATTATGTAGCAGCAACTTTAGCTGAAAGAGAATCTGGAAAATGTAGTGTTTGGCTTTCTAGTCTATGCAGTAGACAAAGCACTTGAAGGAGGATGAAATGGGTGCAGTGATCCATTTCTTTCGCCACAGTAATTAATTGGGAAAAAGGAACTACTCTTCATTACCTTCACCACAGTAAATAAGGAGGGGTAGAAACTGTTCTTTTATGTACTTATGCATGGTTAAGATTTAGTGTCTGGAAAAGTTAAGCTTTAGGTAAGCAGCAACAATTACTGAATCTCACAAAGGGATAAAGTTTGGTAGACCTCCCCAGGAGCTCATAACCAGGAAAGATCATCTCAATGCACAAATTGTGCTTTGACATAAACCTCTTTCTTTCTGTCTCCCTTCCATAATCTAGCAATGTGATTTCTTTACATTTAGACCACTACAAGTTATGAGTGTTGTCACCTCTTCTCTATCAAACCCATATAGTTTGTTCAGTTCACCATTATGTGGGGCCCAGGAGGAAATATTCTTCGTGCTTCTTACTCAAATAGTTCATTCAAAGCTCCATGGCTTTGAATGGTAAATGGTTTTGATGACCTAGAGAGAAGAGCACTTCTTCAATTGCTTTGAGTGATTCTTCCTTAATGTTCTTCATGCTACTAGGCTATAAGTAGTAGCTGAATATTGCTCAGCACAGATGCAAATTGGGCAATTCACAGATGCAAATCAAGCAGTGACTAAGACTGATTTTGGCCTCATTTAGTAGGTCCTGTTAATTGGATGATACAGGAGTTATTTCCTACAGATGGGTGTGAGAAATAAACAAAACAAAAAGAGGTTGAATAATCTTAAGCACAGGGGAAACTTTAAAATTAATCTCTCATGTGATAATTTGTTGACAGGTTGGTTATCGGAAAGACATGGAACAAGAAGATGCAGCAGAAACAGTCAAAACTAGGGGGAATGAGTCATCTGTCATCCTGACAGGATTAGAAGGAAATACATTATATCACTTCACAGTGAGGGCTTATAATGGAGCTGGATATGGGCCACCTAGCAGTGAAGTGAGTGCAACCACCAAGAAATCCCGTAAGTGACCTGGGCTTTTGTTTGAGACTAAATGGAAACATCTTTTAACATTTCTGAAAGCAACATGAGGTACACAGTAAGCAGAATTGAAGGGGAGTTTTGATTCATAGTCTTGCTTCATTGCTTAAATCTGAATTCCAAAACTAGCTCAGAAAATTCTGCACTCACAGTGGATAAAGATTCTTGTCCTTTGAAACAAGGCTAAGCGATTTTGACACAAAAGGGAGATAAAAGGATTCAGGTTCAAAAGCTCAGTAGCATAGCTATTAAAATGACACTCCTGGAGCAAAACCCTCTTTATCTGACTCTATCTGGAAGGAAGCCTATGGTACCAACCAACTATTAAACACATGAAAAGACTGAATTACTCACAAGGATTTAAGTGAGGGAATGTATTTAAGACTACTTGTCAGTTCTTTCACTTTTTTTTTTTTGCAGCCCCTAGTCAAGCACCTATCAACCTCAGGTGGGAGCAGCAAGGCTCTCAGCTTTCTCTGGTCTGGGAACCTGTCAGACCATTAGCCAACGAATCTGAAGTCATGGGCTACAAGGTCAGTGTTTCTTCACTCTCTTGAATAGACACTCATCTCAAAAGCTGTTGTTGTGAGGATGTACAATTAATAAAATATATAAAAAAAAAAACATTAACATGCCATTTTTTTTCTCAATCATTTTTTACCTATATTGTAGAAAGAGCCTTCCTGCAGAGGAAGCCAAGGCAATCAAAATCAGTTTCAACTGCACAAGACATAGGAAGGGAATGAGGAAAAAAAGCAACAATTTGAGTAGAGGGCCCCATGATGCAGTGTCAGAACAAGCAGAACATAGGTAGAGTATCCTGGCATTCTCTCCCCACAGACAAACTGTGCTGGCAGATAGCAAAGACTGGACAACTTAGTTTGAGTAGAAAGACTTTGTATTTGCAAAGAAACAGCAAAAGAAAAATGATAGGGCCAACAAACTGGATAAGAGGTTCATGGAGAGAGACAGAAAGCTTCAAAATAGATGTAACATTTTGCATATGGTTATCTTTCTATATGTCAGCAGGAGATCTGGAAATATGAAAACATTTACACAGTTCTTGAAAAACTTTCTCTGTGATTTTAAAATATATGTGACCTATGTATTGACTTGGCTGAATTTCAAATTCGTGTTCCATAACATCAGATTGTATTTATTGTCTTAAATTCCATACAGAATCATTAGTTGAATATTATTTATAGCAGAATTGAAAAATATTCCAATGATAATTCTTAGACAGAAAAGCATCATTTAGGTGGCTTTTCAACTACCAGAGACAGTAACATGGTATTTTGTATAGAAAGTGCTAAAATACTGAAGCTAAAAACTGAGGAAGTTATGAATGGAACATATTTTTTAAGGTAAATAATTTCCATTAAGAATATTTTAGACATGAACTGTAGAACTCTTACAGACTGTAATTGGTATGGATCACAAACACCCTCACATTCAAATACACACACTCAAATCTGTCATAATCCTCAGGGGTATCGAATTTGATCTTTTGGAGAAGGACAGGTGAGACATTTTCTGAACCTTTTCTTAGTTTTCTTTCCATATCCTTCTCTTGTCCTCACAACTTGTCCTCTAAGGCAAATATACCCTTCAATGATTAGGGGTAGTGGTATGGCCAATAAGGGTGACAGACCATCCAAGAACCAATCTAATATTAGAACTATAGCAAGCAATCTCCCAAACTGGAGTGGCAAATAGAACACTAGGAAGAGCTAGATGAAAGCATATGGCTGCCTGGAAAAGCCATCTGGCTTAGGTACCTCTCAGGTGAGAAGATAAATACCATATGACCTGGAGAATACATGAGGTTGAACATGGGTGTCCCTGGTGAGGTGACCCTACTCTTTGTTCACAGTTGTCCCTTTTGTCACTGTCATTGCTCTTCCTCTTTATATGTGACTGTCTCCCCAACCAGGCTATATGTGATTGAGGCAAGGACTCTGTCTTACTCATCTCTTTATCCCCAACGTTTTTAGAATGGATGAATAAGTCAATTAGTGTTGACCCTACTAGAGGTATCCAACAATATAGACAGATGTTTTTGTTTGTTTATTCAACTTAGATATCAATGAGGGCCTTCCAGACTACTGAGATACATGTACACCTGGATAGATATTGTAATCGACACCCTGTGAAATTTCTCCAGCTTCTCAGGGAGCTTAAAGTCCACGATCATTCTTGTCTCATTGATTTCCTGGATCGTAGAGCTTTTCTTCATCTTCTAGTCAGACTAAAAATGGGACTCAGCGTCTTTCCTGTGATTCCCATGAACTAAAAAATTTAAAAAACTCATGTATAGTGGCTTATAGTATCCTCTCTACATTTCGTTATGCTTGAAAATTTCATAATAAAATATTTTTTAAAAATTAAGAGAGGAATCACGTAATGTCAAATATATCTATCAGAATTTATGGAAATTTTGGTGGGGGGTGGTAGAATGAAAAACACATAGTACAGGTAAACATCTAAAAATTGCCCGTAAGGAAGTCCTGCTCGTTTTTAATTTTTATTTTTATTAACTATAGACACCATTCTGTACATTATTTCCTCAGGTCCTATTCAAGATCCTATTCTTTCTTTTTCTTAAGTAAAGTTGGTATACAATATTATATTAGTTTGAGGTATACCATACAATGATTTGATATTTATGTACCTTACAATATGATCACCATACTAAGTGTAGTAATCATCTGTCACTGTGCAACCTTATCACGGTGTTATTGACTATATTCACCTTTACCTGTTTCATCCATGGTGCCACCCCTTCCCCTCTGGCAACCATCAGTTTGATCTCTGTTTCTATGGGTCTGTTTTTGTTTTGTTGTGTTTTGTTTTAGATTCCACATATAAGTGAAACCATGTGATATTTGCCTTTCTCTGTCTGACTTATTTCACTTAGCATAGTAACCTCTAGGTCCATCCATGTTGTCACAAATGGCAAGATTTGGTGCAACCACTATGAAAAACAGTATGAAGATTCCTCAAAAAACTAAAAATAGATCTACCAGATCACCCAGCAGTTCCACTTCTGGATATTTAACCAAAGAAAACAAAAACATTCAATTCAAAAATATATGTATGTATTCCTATGTTCATTGCAGGAAAATTTACAATAGCCAAGACATAGGTACAACCTAGGTGTCCATTGGTAGATGAATGAATAAACAAGATCCTGTTCTTAAAAGTGCTTTCAGCAACCCTACAGCCAGTAGTTTCTCACTGGTACTTGTGCTTTCCAACTTATTTTCATCCAGATTTTATTCATCTTGCTGACTCCTCCTCACCTGCCCTTTGCCACTGGAGATTCAGAACCCTCAATCTCTATTATGAAGAGCAATTGTCTCCATTGACTATTCCCAGAATTCTCAGCTGGTGAATAGGCCTTCCCTTTAATACAATCCATCCTTTTTTGGGTCACTTGTGGATAGAACCAGCAAAAATTTATTCTGTTATATTTTTAAGCATACTCACCCCAGTATTTTGTAACCAGCAAACATATAGGCTAGCCACTTCCAAATAACGTCTTTGAGTTTTGCAGTACTGCATTAATTTTTTGTTTATGAAAATCTCTTTGGATAATCCACTGCTCTCAGTTTTTAAGTAAAAGTTGAGAATAGTCTTGACAATACATTAGACAATTTCCTTTATGCCAAAAGATAGCTGTCATCACAACTGCCAATCTATAAGTGTTCAGATTCTCAAAGTACTCCCTAACCTCTTACTGTCAATTACTATTTCTGACAGGTCTTGATAACTCCTTAATCTTCTCATATTTCTCATTCTCATTCATCTTTTTTAAATCAGGATTTTAAAATGAGCCAAGATTCTCTAAAGCACCTAAGACTAACCATGAATTTAATGTATCTTTTCACTTAGTATACCTACCTACCAACTCAGCACTACATCTCCCTGGATGTATTGATAAAAGCCACTTTTAATCTCAAACTCCTTTTGCTACCATTAATTGATAGTTTTCCTGTCTTTATCTTTTGTTCCTAAATCTCAACTGATCCACAAATTTTTCTTCAACTCTGGATTTTACAGCAAAATTCGATATGCATTACTGGCTGCATTTTTCTTTGTCATAAGAATTGTAATTTATTGAACCATAATAACAAAATGTCCTCTAAAATAGTCACTCCCCTGCCAGTCCTCACCAATTTACATACTTTCCCATTGCCATAAATTTGCTTTCTAATTGCCTCATGTGGATGATCCGAATTCTAATTCATTACACTGCTACAGTCAAAATGAGAAGCATAAATTCTGATACAATTGTCATTTTTTAAGCCAAAAGAACATGCTATAGACATCCTTCAAGTGTTCCAAATCCTGACAAAGTATTCACTCTGTGGATTGCTTTACCGTCAAATATGTTTTCTATTACAGTACATACCACACTTCATTGTATTGTTATCTGTCTCCATTAGGTATTAGACTGTAAGTGCCATAAGGGTAGAAACCACGTGGTCTTGTTCTCTGATGAATCTCCAGTATATAGCATTATACCTGGCCCCCATGAGATGCCCAATAAATGTTCAATGATGCTCTTATTACTGTGTAACCACATTGAGGCTTTGGCTTCCTTTCCTATAAGGATTCCAGTGGATACAATTATTGCACGTGTTATATACTTTTATAGAGAAGTTACTTCTCTCCCAAGACCCTGAAGTAAATTTAAATTCATGGAAGATAAAGTAAGTGAAATGGAGAGAACATATGTTATCAGAACATAGAAGGGAGGAGCAAGTACAGGCAGGCTTCAATATATAAAAATAATGCTTTCCTAAAGGTATCTTTTTTTTTTTTTTTTTTTTTTTTTGTATGTAGAGTAACTCAAATTCAAAACAAATTTTTATAAGAAAAAAATATTTAAAAAATTTTTTTTGTCTAGCTTCCCATGCTAGCCCATCTTGTATTTTTCAAATGAAGTACTGTCATTCACAATTACCAATGATGAAGCAGAAGCAGCTTTCTCTTAGTAAGTTTACCATACACCAGGTCCTGTGCTAGGTGTTTTACGTGTATCCTCTCATTTCATTCCCCGAACAAAACTATGAAATAAGTGTTATTATCTCTATAATAGAGGCACTTGAGGTTTAGAAATGTTAGTAATTTGCCTAAATTTTCCCAAACAGGAATGTGTAGGAGATTGTTTTTATTTTGCAGAAGATTGGTTTGAATCCATATCTCTATGACTGCAAAGCCATTGCTCTTTTTATTATGCAAAGTAATCATATAATACCAACAATTATGAAAAAACAATGAAACAATAAAAATGCATTTAAATGTATCTTAATGGCTGCTACTTGACTATTAGACCAAAATAATTTTTTAAAATGGTTTGGTGGAGATAGATGAGTAGGAACAATACAATATAGTGAAACAGCTCTGAGCTGATCATCAAAATATTAACCTTCTAATGTAATTTCTACCCTAACTAGCCCCATGATCTTATATAAATCACATAACCTCTGTGACCTTAATTTTTTATATGTAAACACAGGATAATGAGGATAATTCTGTGTCCTAATTTGTTGTTCTGAAACTCTGCCATGAATACATGTTCAATTCTAGTACCATAGACAGATACCTAAAAAGGCTTAACTTTGCTGTCAGTTCAACAAAAAGCAAGCAACCACAAAAGTAAAAACAGTTAATAAAATTTTTAACTTCTCGGCCATTTCCTTCATGGTTAAGGATTTATTATTGATACATTGATCAAATTTTCTTTTTTATTTCTTTCAAACCATTTAAAGATGGCAGCTTTGACTACTCCTTCAGTATACTATTCATTTCAATAACTAGAATAAAAGATGTTCAGTGATCTGCCCCCTTGCTACACACTTCTTTAGCCTCATTTTTCATGCGTTTTCCCATACATCTTCTCTCACCTTACTGCTATGGTATCTTATTGCTTGGATATATACTTCAATCTCCTCCTATCTCTTCTTAGATTTCTTCTCCTTCCCTTCTCCAACTGGGGAATTCTACTCATCTTTAAATATTTAGCTCAGGCATCAACTCCTCTGAAAAACCTTCCTTAATCAACAGACAGAATTAAACTCTCTCTTCCATATTTCCATAGTATCTTATCTATTATAATATACTTCCATTGTGGCATTTAACACATACGTTACATTTGCTTATATATCTGCCTAAGCTATGAGCTCCCTGTACTTAGAGTGTGACATACAATAGACAGTTAATAAACATTTGAGATCCTTAATTGAATATCAATTGTTTAAATCCCTGTTATTATTCCTAGGTGTTTTACAGGCAAGAGGGCCACAGCAACAGTCAAGTTATTGAAACACAGAAACCTCAAGCAGTAGTACCACTCCCCGATGCTGGAGTCTATATTATTGAAGTTCGAGCATGTAGTGAAGGAGGGGATGGCACAGCTAGTTCCCAAATCAAGGTACCATCATATTCAGGTAAGTTTTGATATAATAGGCTTAATTTGATGACCACCCAAAATTTCAAGATGGTATAAACCTCATAAATATGATGGATTACAGGGTCTCTTTTTTCACTCTGATTGCTAGATCATCCTCTGATAAATGTGAACCATGGTAGTCTGCCCACAACGGCAGAATTTCTACAAATCCAGAAAGAGTTGACATTTTCATTTAAATTTTCTTAGTTGTGAAATTCTCTTGCTATCCTGGTCTCAAGTAGTACCTTGCTGGCCATTTGGGTTTTGAAATATTGCTTGTAAACCGATATTGCCCTAGTTTGACATACCTATTTCTCTATTGTCTTGATTGACTTTATCATTAAATAATGGAGAGTGAGGGACAGGAGAGTTTACAGAGAATGCTTTTTAAAATGTAATCGTGTTTATTGATTTCAAAATAAATTATCAATTTTATGGAGCATAATTTTTTTGTGTTTTTTTTTCCCCAGCTTCATTGTGATATAATTAACATATAATATTGTGCAAGTTGAAGGTGTGCAATGTGTTGATTTGATACACTTATATATTGCAAAATGATTACCTCCATAGAATCAGTTTGCACTTCCATCACATCACATACCTGCCATTTCTTTTTTGTGGTGAGATCATTTAAAATATACTCTCATAGCAATTTTCAAGTATATGCTACAGTATTATTAACTAAAATTCCATGCTGTGCAGTAGATCCCCAGAAATTATTTAAGCATCCTTGTAATTGTTAGCAATATTAATAATTTCCAGCTTTTACTTTGCCCTTACTAGATGTCAAGCATGAAAATAAGTGCTTTCCGTACATAATCTTATTTAATCTTAGTAACAATCATATGAGGTAGGTGGCATTACGTATTCATATTTTACAGATAAAATTTAAGTAAGTGGCCTAAGATCATACTATTACTTAAGTGGACAGACCAGGGTTGAAGCCCAGGTATGCTTGTCTCCAAGGCCACATGTCTTCACCACTACCATCATTATTACACCAACAAGGGAAAACTGATTACAGGAAGGGAAAATTTCACAAATTTGGAAGAAAGTAACCATTTCATTGATGTAATCAAAATAGGAAGCAGAAGATTTAATTAAATTTGCAAATGTTTCATTAAGAAAGTATTAGGCAATTTTCATTAAAGCCTTGTATAAAAACATGGGTAATGAGCATTTACTTAATGTGTAATTATAAGCATTATTTACTGAGCAATCATTCCCAAGCAGAATTGTTAACCTCTAAAGAGAAGTATCCAGTGATATCCTGTATGATTCTGCGTCTGGCTCTATTATATTCAATATATTTATCTATTTGGATTAAGACCCGATGCATTGCTGATGAATTCTTTTGATGCCATAAAGTGAGATACAAGGCAAATGTAAGAAATAAGTAATAAAATAGACTGAAACTTTGAGAAAAAGCTGTTGACATGATACTTGACAAGTAAGTTCTTGCATAAAAACGTAAAATAAGATAAAGGATATTATTGGGACAGTAGATAAAATTTTGATAGTGTCTGTAGATGAGATACTATAGCAACATTAGTTTCCTGTTTTTGAACATTGTACTGTGTTAGATAAGAAAATATGTTATTTTTAGAAACTGCACTAAAGTATTTAGGCATAAAGGTACATGATGTCTGCAACTTACTTTCAAATGGTTCAGGAAAAATGTGTATATTTATAGAGAGACTAATAAAGGAAGAATAATAAAACATAAACATTTAAGAAATTGAGATGAATTATTTGTTCTAGTCTTACAATTTTTTGGTACATCCAAAACTATTTCATAATGAAAAGATAAAGGTTTAAAAACATAAAATGCGGGAAATCTGACTTTTTCAGAAATTCTAATGAAAAGACTTAAGAATTTAAATATATTGTGGCCACACAAAAAATTAATACAGTTTATGATTCATTTATAAAAGTATAGTTTTAAGAGCAAGAAAGGTAATAACATCTCTACATTGATTAGTTCACAATTGAATTGTTTAGATGTGAGTGTTAAATCTTCCAGAGCACCTGGAAAGACTAATCATTTTGAAAAATGAAAAAGATGACAACTCTCTTCTTTGTTTCAAATTTCTAATAATAACAATACAAACAGCCTTTACTGAGCCCTACTTATATTTTTTACATTACACTAGGTGTTTTTTTATATTATTTTATCCTTACAGCAACCTCATGAGTTAGGTATTTTATTATTCTCTGACTCTCCAAGGTCCTTTTCAAAACTCTAACACAATCAGATTCTAAAGTATCATCTCAATTAAGATCAGCCCCAAGCTTGGAAGTACTTATAAAGACCTTGATTCTCCCATTTATATTTTAATTAACTCGAAATTCTATTCCCTGTCTTTAAAAAAAAAAAAAGGCAAGTTTTATTTTGTTTTTATTGTTAGTTCAGGTGTACAAAAACAACACAATGATTAGACATTTACACCCTTCACAAAGTGATAACTCCCCCAAGTCTACCACCCCTCTAACACCGTACTGTTATTACAATACCATTGACTATATTCCCTATGCTGTATTTTACATCCCGTGACTACATGTATTTTTTTTAATCTACTTTTATGTTTTAGTTAAAACACTTTGACCAGTGCAACCATTTCCTGAGTTTCAACAAACTGTAATCTCATAGTATTGTTTATCATAGACTATAAAACATGAGAAATTATTGGTTTTATTCCTATTTCCCAAAAACTAAAAGGCTAAGAAGTTTAATGACTTGTTAAAGTAAAATAGTTTTACAGCTGTGACTAAAACTTAGTCCAGTGTTGTCTTTTGTTTTGTTTTGCTATACCAAAATAATGTATTTTTGCTTTATGGATTCTATGTGAAATTTGAGACATAGACCCTACTTAGCATTCTACAAGTGAGATGTTTTTGTGTCACGTAAGTTGATTTAAAAAGGGCACAGCCACTCTCAAATAAATGGAAAGGATGTTTTCAGTTTTTTATTTATTAAGCATGCATGTACCACTCTAACAAGGCTTTATCATCATGTTTTTCTTATAGCTCACATGTGGCCATGCACTTCACAATAATTTCATTTTGTACAAGTCAAAATATAGGTAACATTCTCCAGTATGTTGATTAACAGGTTTTAGTAGTGCCTTAGCTGTAAAAATTTTCAAAGGAAAGAAGAGTTACTGCTTTTGTATGTGTGTGACTTACCAAACAAATATTCTTCAGGTCTTAAGCATCTAGAAAATAAATTTGACTCTATTTTTATAATGAAAATCACACCCCAAATCCTCTAATACTTAATATGGCTGGAGAGGATAACTTAACAGAAGAACAATTCCAAAAATTCAGTAGTAGATTTTATTATTAATCTATCATTAAAGTTTTAACCAAGGTTTTAACCAAAGCCAATCATTGTTTAAAGAAAGACAAGACATAAGAGCATCTGGTCCCACTAACCCCGAACTCCGTGACTTTAAGCAAGTTCTATAATCTTTCTAAACCTATTTCTCTCATCTGCAACAGAGGCATAAATAATAGTACTCACTGCATAGGAATGTTGGAAGGATTAAATAAGATAATATGTGTAAAGGGCTTAGTACAGTGCATCACATGTAGTAAACATTCATTAAATATCAATCATGACGATGATGAGACTTCAGAAGATTTTGGCTTGAAGAACCATTCCCAAAGTTAGATCTGAGGGTAGTACTTAGTTTGTGATTATGTAGAGCTATCAAAACTACTTCAGAATAATCAATTCAGATCAGTCAGTTCATTCAAACAACGACCTTTATTCATTAACTGCATACAGTGTATTGGTCTCAAGAAGGAAGAACTTCTCCTGATTTTAAGAATGGTGAAAGATGACTCTCCTTTGCCAACTTTGGCATGAGAATCTAGAATTTAAACCTACTTAACTGAAATGTCGAATCAGTCAATGATCCTTAAATAAGTTAAACAATGTTATTATTAAATTGAAAAAATTGAAGTAATTAAATTTGAACTCTTATTGTCACAAACTTTTACTAATTATTTTTGCTCCATTTCCTCAACTATGTACTATAGAAATTGTTTAATTTTTCATACGTGGAATGTGGATTTTTTTCTATTAGTGCATCATTGGTGAAACTTATACTGAATCTCCTGGTTAGATGTGTTTTTTAGATGTGACATAGCCTTTTTAATACAGTACTTCATGTATATTTCTGCCCTCCATAAAGCTTTTGGGAACCCCAAATAATATCTTGTTTCATAAATACTAGGAACACTCTTAAGAAACAGGACCAATGTCGCACTCATTTTCTTACACACCTAAAAACAGCTCTTTCCTAGCTCTAGCAAAACAAAATAATTTTCTCCATTTAATGATTCTCTTTTTTCACAGGTGGAAAAATTACTAGTGCTCAGCCAACCCTCCACACTCTCTCTACGTCTTCATCATCAGTAACATTGCTCTTGGCATTGATGATTCCTTCAACCTCTTGGTGAAAACTGCAGACTTAATTTGCTTTTCTTTGCTTTCCCTTGATAATAGCGATGAATATTGTAGTGTAAGTGGAGACCCAGGACACTGAGATAAGCTTTAAAAACTTGGGACTATACATGGTGCACTTACAGGAGGTTGGCGGTAATATTACTCATCCATCAGGTTTTTGTTTGTTTTTTGTAAATGGAGAGGACTATTCTTGGTCCAAAAATATATGCAGATTGTATGTAATGGATTTTTTTAAAGCAAAGATAATTTCTGTCAAATGTATTCTTTACTTTTTTAATATGTTGGAATTTGATTTTTATATCTGATGACCCTGAGTGTGTGCCATCTATTTTTTAAGTAACTGGTTTCTAGCAGATCTGTTACAAACACAAATACAAAACCGAGAATGAAAAGTTTGGTTAAGACTCTGAGTCTATTGTTTTTCATTTTCCCTTTAACTGACTGTTCCAGTTGACAAAATGGTAGGAGATATGAAAAAATACTTCAGTTGTGTGGTTCATTATAGGATAAGTACACAAAAATGTTCTTGAAAAATATTGTATGACTGCATAGTGAAATAGCAAAATTTATCAATATGCTATTCTAAATGCATCCCTAGAGCAAGTTATTAGCGTAGGGAATAAGCCATTTATATTAGTGCAAGGTGAATAGAAAGTGAGTCCAAATGAACTTAAGTGCTATTATTTTTCATCAAGTACTATGTTATCTAGCTGCAAATATAGTAAATGTTTATTTTTAATAACAAAAGGTAGTTTAAAGTCACAAAAAATATGATTACTAAAAACTGCAGACACTGACTTGCTCCCAAGGGTGCTAACTTGTAAATGAAATGAATACAGGACATTTCCGCACCTACTGCCAAAATACATGTTGAATTAGGTTCAAGGTTTTCTTCTAATTGCAAAGAATTTCAAGGACAATGAAAAATTGTTGTGCAAATAATTGTGCACACATAAAGTCTTTGGATTAAAATGGTTCAAGCATAACAAATAAATTTTGATTTTTTTAAACAGTCCTATGCATCACAGCTTATAAAATCTTACAACCTGTTAAAATAAAGAGGATCTCTCTGATAAATTGATTTTTGTAAATTAAGCTGTGGAAACAAGGCTTCAGTACAAGGTGAGCCCCGTTTGCTATTTTGAGAAGTCAACCTGAACCTAATTGATGCTAGATAGTTGTTGGAAAGTGAGGTGAAAGTTTTCTACTTAATGATATCTTACAGAAGTTCTAACCATCAAGAGAACTTGCCAGCGTTTGCATCACACCCAAGAAGATGTCTGAAGGGGTAGTTATTGCAAAGTCATATACCAAAAAACAGCCTGGAGAAAATACAGGTGATGTTAATATGAGAACAAAAAGTAATTTCTTTTCTTTTATAAAATCTAAACCTGCTAATTCTACTTGCATCTTTAACAGCAAGCAAATGAAGTAATATTGAGCTCAAACCGCTGGCTCTACAGATTAGGTCCTGTAGACTCAAAGGGGAGATTGGAGTTTCTGTTCTGAATATCCTAAAAGATTGGGTTCAGAGCCACAGTACAACTATTTATGTTGGTTACTCGTTCTCTTTGGGGGGAATTGTGTCTAAGACACCCCTAAACAAACAAGAAGTAATTTAAAAGACTATTTTAGTTAACAGATTATTATACTAAATGACTACAGATGGTGCATAGTGAAGCCAGTGGGTAATAATGACCACGTTGCCTTCCCTGAGCACCTCCTTTGGAGTGGGAGAGGCTGGACTTTGCAGATAGAGGGATGATAACTATTTAGCAGGCAAAATATGAGCTTTGCCAAGGACAGTATAGCTTACAGGAGCAAATTGTATATCTGGAAAGAAAATGCAGCAAGAATATTAAAGAATGGGCAATAATTTTTACTTCATATTTGATGAATCCAACCATTTTCTTCCTTTTCCATGGTGTTTTATACTAAACTTAGTGAAGGACTTGAAGAATCAAGTTATTACTGAAACTCTCATAAAACAAAGCCCAATAAAATACAATGTTAGTATATGGCAAATTCAAATTAAACAATATTTCCAACTAATTGATGGATGGTGTATATCTGACAGAATGTTTAAATATAGAATGTCTGACGTTGTATTCTTACAGGAATCAAAGATATGGGATGTTTTTATTCGACATGCAGATTATGTATTTTGCATCATAAACCTATTAAAAACAGTTTTGAAATGTTTATGTACTTATGTATTGCATACTTGTTACTTTGTAGAAAACAAAATAGCATTCCTTATCAAGGTACATTATTTTTCAGCTGCAATATTGAGTGAGCTTTTTATTTTTCTTTGGATGGAATAATAACCGCACAGTCTTAAATCACTAGAGACTGTATTTTTGTATAATGTCAGTTGAACTATGAAGAAAAAAACACTCCTCATGATTAAAAATTCCATGAAAGTGAATGTTTTGCATACCCAAATGAAGGTACTGTGGATCCCATGTCAAACCGTTAAATATATTGTATACAGTCTGTATATATGTACCATATATAAGGGTATATACTATGTGGAAGGCACAGTCAGATAATAATTCTGTGTACTGTTCTTGTAACATTAGATCTTTTTAATAAATAATTCTCTTTTTATTGACTTTTATCTTCTCTCCTGTCAACTACATGACTGACATTATTTATTTCATACAAACAACAGTATTCTCATGATTATGGTAATGTTTCACACTGAAAATATTATGTTAGTGGTGTCATTATTTTAGGTTCAACAGTCTCCAGAGATGTCCATGGTAGTTTCAACTTGACAACTGGAAAGTATGAAAAAGAATAAACCAAGCAAAGAAGCAAGTACAAATGGGATAAATTCAGACTTAAACTCATGATTTATTTCTTCTCAGGAAGGAGAATTCATTAAATGAGTTTCGTAAAGAGTTTGTTAAATGCATACTTCTGCTTCTATTAGGAATCCCAATCTATAAGTATATCCCAATCTATCCCAGGTGCAATTCTCCTAGACAGAGTTATTCACTCTTTTGTGTTCCCATAGCCCTGTGTGTACATCTCTATTATACCAGCAGCCACAAGATGTTACAATGATTTAGAAATGTTTCTCCTCCACTATCTAGTCTATGAGATCCTCCAAGGGAGACTATATTATATTTATCTTAGGATTTCTCTCATTGCCCAACACAATACCTAGCACATATCAACTGAGCAATTAATTGGATTTCATGTAATGTTGGCCTTAGTTTTTTTG
The DNA here is from genome assembly GCF_057876585.1 of Rhinolophus sinicus. Lineage (NCBI taxonomy): Eukaryota > Metazoa > Chordata > Mammalia > Chiroptera > Rhinolophidae > Rhinolophus > Rhinolophus sinicus. The sequence goes on along the minus strand of NC_142514.1, from coordinate 118,576,038 downwards.
CTTTAGAAGAGTCTTCCTGAACTTTGGTCATCATCCAAATCACTTGGGAACCCAAATCTCACAGCTCTGATTCAGTCCGTCAGAGACTAGGGAACCCGTATTTTTAAAATCTTCTCAAATACAAAGTAATATGACACTATTGAAGAGAATGTGGCAATAACTAGTAAAATTTTGCATGGATGTATGTATTGACCTAGCAATCCCATATCTAGACATCTATTTCTAAGAAAGACTAATAAAAATATGCAATGTTACGTGAATACACAAGATGTAGAACAGTGATTATATGCTCACAGACATATATTTCCTAAGAGTCTCTAAAAGAAATAATGGAAGAGTAAACTAATGACTTATAAAAACTGTTACCTACTGAGGAGGGAGAGAATGGAATATGTGAACAAATATAAAAGCAAGCTCTTTCTTAATGTATTTATTCCATAGTTTTGACTTAGGAAGTATATAAATGTTTTACATTAATTTTAAAATTAAACAAAAAGAAAAAAAGCAACCACCAAAAATAAGAATAAATTGAAAATAATGAAACTACCTATATATAAACCAGATGGTTGAAAGCTAATTTTTCTTTATAGAACGGTTTTAACCACATAGGTAAGTATTTCAAGTCAGCATGTTTACAGAATATCCCTCAGGGCGTACACACCAAGAACAAAATATACACCCCCCCAAAAAAAAAAAAAGTAACTACATTAATTGGTCTTCTTGTGAGTAGCATAACTAGTAGAATTCTCTTTGAACAGGCCAAAATATAAATATAAATGTTAAAAGTATTTTAAAATGTAAATTTTAATATATAAAATTTCTAAGTAAAATGAAATCTGTAATCTCTGATTTAGAAATACCAGTATGATTCATAGTTTGACATTTTTCCTAAAAATAACCTATTTTTTAGCTTTCTTAACTGCAAAGGTCTAGAAGAACAATGAACACCTTTAAAGGACAAATAATACCAAAAAAAAAAAAAAAAGAATAAATAACATAGAAATGTTTGCCTCCAAATTCCATTCACAGCTGAAAGGAAATTTCTTGAAGAAATGGTTGATTGAAGATCACAAGTAGCAAATGGACAAGATGAGCCTAGGTCTTCTTAATGTGGCCATAAAAACTACCATTTAAGTGGGATAACGTGATCTCAAAAAGAACATTGACAGCAATTGAATACAACACAGGTAATATCTAAAATTCTGTGATTTAAACTAATATAAACAAAAATCTTTGGTTATCTTTTCTAGATGTAAGAGTCATCATTCTGAGAATTGTTATAAAAATATAAAGAGGGAAAGAAATATGTATCCTACCTTCTTGTAAGGACTGTACTTTAGGATAATCAAATAGCTGATGAAGGACGGCTCTACTTTGTAAAAGAATCACAGCTAATAAATGCAAAAGGAATAATAGAATTAAAAAATAATAACGTGGGACACTCTTCAGTATGATGATCCAGTTTATTTCATAGGTCAATAACATGGGGTGGGGGAAAGAAGGCAGAGGTGGGATTCCTCTTTAAATGAAACTTAAGAAATGTAATAGGCAGCAGAGCTGCCCCGGGTCTGCAGGGAAATGCAGTAGACACGCTGGCTGGGAAGTCAGACAACGCTCATGGCAGGAGGAGGAGACCGCAGATTTGGGGCTTTACAACAGGGAGTTTAAATGGCTGCCAAGAAAGGAGGGACGTTTCGGGCAGAGCGACCACCACACCAAGGCACTAAGCTGGGAGGACGTGGAGCGTTTGCGGCACAAGCCGGACCCTGGGTAGAACTTGGCTACGGTTTAGGAGACGGGACGGAGAGGAGTCTGGGGAGTTGGGTCAGGGCCACGCTATGAGCCGCCATGATTGTCAAAGTGAGGAAGGGAGCCCATAGTCCCCAAACACTGGGGGCCCAGGGAGGCTTTGGGGCGGGGGGACTTCACCCACCTCCTCTGCATGAAAACGAGCCAGCAGGGCCGGGGGTGGGGCAGGGGGTTTATCTCAGAACGTAGACTAGGGATCTAGTATTACATACTATATGTGAAATGAAGTAACTAATAATAAGGAATGAGTTAAAATATAGACTGTATCTTTTGGAATTAGACCAATTTTTTGCAAGGTTGCAACTTCGTTTATCTCCTGGTGCACAATGAGTTTACTTGGTTTTTGTTTGTTTTCCCCTCTTTTCTAACCAGCTACGGTGAATTCTGGGAGGGGACAGAATTCCCAGTTTCTGTAACTCACTGCCCATGGGAGGGTGCAGTGAGCTGGGTCTCCATCACCTTATGTGGATGAGGCTCATCCAGGGCTCTGCAGAGGACAGTGGGGGTGAGCGTCCCACAGAGCCATGTGTGGTCCTGAGCCCTCTTCCTTCCCCAGACTGAGGTCAGAGAGGTGAGCTGTCCTCACACACAGTTCAAAAGAACCTCTTAGGAATCACACATGACAGGTTGGTAAAGACTGTTTTCATCCAGCAGTGACTGAAATCTATTCACATTTTTGTTTTCATTTTAAAAATATGAAAAAGGCAGACAGAAACTACAGTATACTAAATTGTACATATCAGAATATTTTGAAATACATTTCATATTTAAAACACTGATTTTTAAAATCAAAGAGAATGATGTCAGCAAATGAGAGACAGGGAAACTTTGTGTCTCATCTCACTCCAGGAGCAAGAACTAAACAAGAAACAGACTAAAATAACATTATAAGAATTAGGGAAATTAGTCAAGGATCTACAATAACCAAGCAAATGTTCAATCAAGAAAAAGCCACATTTGAAATGTAGGTAATTTTGTGGCATTTTTAATCATCAGTGCAGTGCTGTGCAGCTTGAGTAAAGTGACAGCCAGATCCCCAGTCCCTGTCTGCAAACCGGGAGAGCAGAACAGACCTATTTACAATGTTCTATCTAATCCACCTGCAGGTTGCCAAATAAATAAATATAAAAAAGAAATGTAATAAAATGCAAACACCCTGTTCAAATAAATTGTTCAAAATAAGTGATATTTGTTAAACAACAAGGGAATATAGAATATGGACTAGATAGAATATGATATGCTAATTTTGTTAGGTGTGCTAATGTAGTGTATATATATATATATATATATATATATACATATATATACTTTTAGGAAAATATATATATGTTTTTTTAGGGAAAAAAAAAAATATATATATATATATATACTTTTAGGAAAAAATATGTAATGACACGATGGCAGGGATTTACTTTAAAACATCACAGAGAAAAAAAGAGGAAGAAGTTAGGCAGGCAGGCGGGAAGGTAGGAAGGAAGGAAGGAAGGAAGGAAACAAGAAGAAGAAAAAAAATTTTTTAAGAAATAGATGTGCACCTAGGAACACAACATCAAACTAAATGAGGCAAAAACTAGTAGAACTGCAAGGAGAAAAAGACGACTCCACCGTAGTTGAAGATTTCAACACCCCTCTATCAGAAATGGACATACCCAGCAAGCAGAAAATCAGTAAGAACATAGTTGAACTCAATAACACCATCAATCAATTGGATATAATTGGCATTTATAGTCTAATTCATCCAACATCAGAGGAATGCATGTTCTTTTCTGGCTCACATGGAACATTTACCTAGATAGACTACAATCTGGGCCATAAAATACACCTGAACAAATTTAAAAGAATCAAAGTCAGACAGTATCTGTTCTCAGACTACGATGGAATTAAACTAGGAAACAAAAATAGGAAGATAACTAGAAAAACCCCAAATATGTGGATATTAAATAATACACTTCTAAATAACATGCATCAACGAAGAAATCTCAAGAGAAATTTAAAAATATTTTTGACTAAATGAAAATGGAGATACAACCTGTTAAAACGTGTGGGATTCAGCAAAAGCAGTGCTTAGAAAATTATAGCATTGACTGCATATATTAGAAAAAAAGAAAAATCTAAGATCAAAAATCTAAGTTTCCACCTTAGGAAATTAGAAGAAAAGGAAAATTAACACAAAATAAGCAGAAGAAAATAAATCATGTGAATTAGAGCAGAAATCAATGAAATTGAAATCAGGATCAATGAAGAAAATCAACAAAATCAAAAGCTTGTTCTTTGTAACAATCAATAAGACCAATATGCTTCTGGTCAGGATAACTAAGAAAAAAAAGATAAAGGACACAATTATCAATATCAGATATGAAAGATGGGACATCATTTTAGAGCTTATAGACATTAAAAGGATAATAAAGGAATACTACGAACAATTCTATGCCCACAAATCTGATAACCTGGATAAAATGGATCGATTCTTTGAAAAAAGAAAGTTTTCCAAAACACATGCAAGAAATAAGACAATCTGAATAGAAAGCACCAGGCCCAGATGGGTTCACTGGTGAATTCTACCAAACATTTAAGGAAGAAATTTTACCAATTCTCTACATTCTCTCTCAGAAGATAGAAGCCAAGGGAATACTTCATCATTCTTTCTATGAGGCCAGCATTACCCTAATACAAAAACCAGATAAAGACATTGCAAGAAAAGAAAACTAAATAGAATTCAAAAATGTCCAAAAAGAATTATACACAACAACCAAGTAGGATTCACCCCAAGTATGCAAGGCTGGCTCAACATTCAAAAATCAGTTACTGAAATTTATTACATCAACAGGCTAAGAAAGAAAAATTAACATCATATCAATATATGCAGAAATAACACAACAAAATCCAACACCCATTTATTATAAACACTCTCAGTAAATTAGGATTAGAGAGTAACTTATTCAACTTGATAAGGAATATATAAAAAAAAAATCTACAATTAACATCATACTTGGTGGTGAGAAACTAGAAGCTTTCTGCTAAGATTGGAACAAAGCAACTAGGATTTCTGGGTGGGAATTCCCACAAGTTCTCTGGAATTGTTTTCACTTTCTCATTCCCAAATCCCGAGAAAAGTTGGTCGGGAAATCGGGAAAATCAGCTCCTTGAACCCAGTAATACCCACAATAGGAAATAAAGGTACTACTCACAATGTATCTCTTAGACATTTTTCCTATTTATCGCTAGGGTTTCTGGGCGGAAATTTTTCTGGGCGGGACTTCCCACCCGTTCTCAGGAAATATTTTTCACTTTTCCGTTCCCAAATCCTGAGAAAAGTTGGTCGAGAAATCGGGAAAATCAGCTCCTTGAACACAAGTGGTTGGTAGCATCAGCTGTCACTTTGTGGAAACGATTCATCGTGGAGAACAGAAAACAGTTTGTATCTCAGGATTCGGGAATAGGAAAGTAAAAAAAATTCCTGAGAACAGGCAGGAATTCCCACCCGGAAACCATAAAAGCAACTATGTTTCACATCACTACTCCTTTTCACCATTCTACTGAAGTCCTAGCAAGTGGAATAAGACAAGAAAAGAAAAGTATACATATTGCAAAGAAATAAAATTGTCTTTGTTCACACTGGGCATAATCATCTATGTAGAAAAAATTTTAAATAACCAATAAAAAAACTGGAACTAATAAGCAATTATAGCAAGGTTGCAGGTTATAAGGTCAATATACAAAGTCAATTTTTTCCCTATATACCAGCAATAAACAAGAGGAATTTGAAGTTAAAAACACAATACCATTTATATTAGCACCCCATATAATAAAATATGTACACAATCTATATGAGGAAAGCTATAAAACTCTGATGAACAAAATCAAAGAACTAAATAAATGGACATAGTACATGTTCGTGGACAGGAAGACTCAATATTGTCAAGATGTCAATTCATCCCAACTTGATCTATGGATTCAATTCAATCTCATCAAAATCCAAGAAACTATTTTATGGATATTGACAGAGAGATTCTAAAGTTTATATGGAGAGGCAAAAGACCCAGAATAGCCAATACAATACTGAAGGAAAAAAACAAAGTTGGAGAACTGACACTACCTGACCTCAAAACTTACTGTAAAGCTACAATAATCAAGACAGTATGGTATTGGGGTAAGAATAGACATATAGATCAATGAAACAGAATAGAGAGCCCGGAAATAAACTCACATAATTATAGTCAACTGTTCTTTGACAAAGAAAGAAAAGCAATGTAATGGAGAAAAGACAGTCTTTTCAAGAAATGCTACTGGAACAACTGGACATTCATTATTAAATCTATAATTGCTCTAAACATAAATAGATTAAGTTCTCCAATCAAAAAGTATGGAGTGGCCAGATAGCTAAAGTAAGAAGACCCAACTATATACTTCTTCCAATAGATTCACTTAAGCTTTAAGGACACACATAGGTTCAAACTGAAGGGATGGAAGAAAGATATTCTATGCAAGTGAAACCAAAGGAAGCAGGGGTAGCTATAGTATATCAGACAAAATAGACTTTAACTCAAAATCTGTAACAAGGGATGAAGAAGATCTTATGTAATGATAAAGAGGTCAATTCATCAAGAGGATATAACAGTCGTAAGTATATATGCACCCAACATGGGAGCACTTAGCTATATTAAGAAATTACTAACAGATCTGAAAAAAGGAAATAGACAACAAATACAAAGATTATCTTATTGATGGTAGATCATCAATAAGGAGACATTGGATTTGAACTATTACTTAGACCAAATGGACTCACCTGACATAAACAGAATATTCCATATACTATAACAGCAGAATACACATTCTTCTCAAGCGTACATGAAACATTATCCAGTATATTACATGTTAGGTCAGAAAACATGTCTTAGCAAATTTAAGAAGATTGAAATCATATCAAGTACCTTTTCTGACCACAATGGTATGAAACTAGAATCAACAACAGGAATAAAGCTGAAAAATTACAAATGTGTGGAAATTAACATACTTCATGTAACCATTGTGTCAAAGAAGAAATCAAAAGGTGTTGCGTCCCACAAGACGAGGGTTGTGGGGAGCGAGGAGGGCGGCACAGGGTTAAGAAAAGACAGTAACCATGACTAGAGTGCAAGTGGGGCCAAGGGATTCCAGCCTCAAGGACTGAGCCCCAAATCACGCCTATGCATAGGTTTTATTAGTTAGGTGGGGAAGTAATGGAGACAAAGCTTGTCAATCTCAAGATCTGTGAATCCCATATATTATAATACGAAATTGATTTAAGCCAATCACCCTTGCCTGCAGGCAGCTGAACAGTAAGTCTCAGGATGTATGTACTTCCCCAAGGGACAAAACCTTTATGCATATGAATAGATGGAGATCACATCATTGAATCTCTTCCCTTGCAGGTTGTGGGAAGGAATACAGCCACAGAGGCAGAGTCTCTCTTTAGCTGGGGGAAGGTAGGGGGCTGTGCCCATCTCTATGAACCCCGTGGGTTCTCCTGTTGGTCCCCACTTTATTGCGCCTGACTTGAATTGTCCCCCCATGGGGAATCTTACTCATCATTGGCTGACCAGCCATCTTTCTGGGGCCAAACTGGGAGACAAGGTGTAAGCACAAAGGTAAAGCAAAGTCCCTGAAAGGATCTGTCTCACAGACTCTCCTTTCTTTAGGGGCAGGTACGAGGAGACAGACGGGTAGGCTGCTGTGTGGCAACAAAAAGAGAAATAAAATAATATCTTGAAAGAAACAAAAATGGAAACACAACATACTAAATCTATGGGGTACCACAAAACATTTCTAAGAAAGAAGTTTATAGCAATAAATGCCTACATTAAGAAAAAAGAAATATTCAAATAACCTAACTTTACACTCAAGAAACTTAAAAAGAAGAACAAACTGAGCTCAAAGTTAGCAGAAAGAATAAAATAATTAAAATCAGAGTTGAAATAAATGAAATAGAAACCAGAAAAACAATGGAAAAGATCAGTGAAACTAAGAGCTGTTTTATTAAAAGAGAAACAAAATTGACAGACATTTAAGTAGACTAAGAAGAAAAGAGAGAAGACTCAAATAAAATCAGAAATGAAAGAGAAGACATTACACTGGAAACAACCAAAATGTAAAGGATTATGTAAAAGACTACTGTGAACAATTATATACCAACAAATCGTATAAACAAGAAGAAATGGATAAACTCCTAGAAACATAAACAGCTTACCAGAAGGAATTATGAAGATGTAGAAAATCTGAACAGACCAATGGTGAGTAAGGAGATTGAATTTGTAATCAGAAAACCCCCAACAAAGAAATGCCGAGAACCAAATTTACCACTGGTAAATTTTACCAAATATTTTTAAAAGAATTAACACCAATTCTCAAAATCTTCCAAAAAATTTAGGGATGGGAATATTCTTAGACTCATTTTACAAAGTATTACTTTGATAGCAAAGCCAGATAAGGACATTAAAGAAAACTATAAACCAGTATCCTTGATGAACGTAGATGCAAAAGTTCTCAACAAAATACTAGCAAACCAAATTCAACAGTACATTGAAAGAATCACACATCATGATCAAATGAGATTTATCCCTGGATTACAAGAATGGTTTAACATATGCAAATCAGTAAATGTAATGTACCACATTAATAAAATGAAAAACAGAAAGAAATCATGTGGTCAGCTCAATAGATGCAGAAAAAGCATTTGACAAAATACAACCTCCTTTAAGGATAAAAACTCTCAGTAAGTTGGGTATAGAAGGGCATACCTCAACATAAAAAAAGGCCAAGTATGACACACCCACAGCTAACAGCATACTTACCAAAGGTTGAAAACTTCTCATCTGAAAACAGGAATAAGACCAAGGCCCACTCTCAACACTTCTATTCAACATAGTGCTAGAAGTTCAAGCCAGACCAATCAGGCAAGTAAACAAACAAACAAACAAACAAACAAAAAAAAGCATCCAAATCGGAAAGGAAAAAGTAAAATTGTGCGTGTTGGCAGATGCTATGATCTTATAAATAGAAAATCCTAAAGATTCCACCAAAAAAAATTGTTAGAACTAATCAATGAATTCAGGAAAGTTGCAAAACACAAAACCAATATCCAGAAGTCAGTTGTATTTCTATATATTAAAAACAAATTATCTGAAAGTGAATAAAGAAAAAAAATTCATTTACAATAGCATGAAAAACAATAAAATTGGAAAAATTTAATTGTTTACATTGTTAAGAGGTGAAAGATCTGTACACTGAAAACTAAAATACTTTGGTGAAAGAAATTGAAGAAGACAAGTAAATGGAAAGATAGTCCATGTTCATGGATTGGAAGAATTATTAAAATATCCATATTGCTCCAAGCCATCTACAGAGCCAATAAATCCCTATCAAAATTCCCATAGCATTTTTCACAGGAATTGTTTAGAGAAGTAAAGTTGTTTAGAGAGGTAAAGAATTAAGAATTCAATATTAGACATGACAAGTTTGAAATAACTTAAATATCCAAGTAGGAATATCAAAGGGATAGTTGGATATAAAAGTAAGAGAGATCTAGACAATGGCTAAAAATATGTATTTGTAGATCAACAAAACTTAGGAAATATTTAAAAACTATAAGACTAAATGAGATTACTTTGGGATTGAATGTATCTAAAAGGGCAGAAAAGAGCAAAGGATTTAGTAGTCTTCAGGCACTACAAAATTCAGGTGTTAAGAAGATGAGGAGAAACCAGCAAACAAAACTTAGAAAGAATGGCCACTTACGTAGATCCCAAGGGCTCTGAAAGGGAAAGCAAAATATTGAGGGAGGGTCATTAGGTGAAATGGGGAAGGTATAACCTCTCATTTCCAGATATTAAAAACTTAAGAATTTCAACTTGACTGAGTCAGCACAGTACATTATCTCATGCCTTGCAAGACAGCAGCTTGTTTTCCTAAGGTGTTTTCTCATCTATGTTGCGTTATATGAGACTGTAAAAGATCAATCTAATATTTTAAAAAGCTAAAAGAAAATTCCTTACTACTCTGTCAGTTAGCATATATCAGTATTATCCTATTATTGAAAGAAATAGTTAGCATTGTGATCATAATAAGGTTTAAAATGACTTTATCTGTGTCCCTGAGTCAGCAACAGGAAATGAGTCTCATTCAAAAAAAAAAAAAAAAAAAAAAAGGAGGTAGAGTTTCAAGTACTCCTGAAACACAAAGAAGAAAATAAGGTACAGTTACCAGATTCAAACCTTGACATAATCTTCAATTAACTCTAACAGTACTTTCAAAAGATGGACTTTGACTTGGCCCATTTAATGAACAAATCCAATCAGCCACTCTATTAGTGAAAATTGAAAACAGACATTTTAAAAAAATTATTAAAATATAGCTAACATACACTATTATATTAGTTTCAGGTGTATATTATAGTTATTCAACATTTATATACCTACAGGAGTGCTCACCATGATAAGTTGAACAACCACCTGACACTACCACACTATCGCAGTATCATTGACTATATTTCCTGTGTTGTACATTAAATCACCATGACTTATTTGTTTTATGTCTGGAAATTTAAACCTCTTATGCCCCTCACCTTCCCCTCATTTTTTTAAATATTTCATTACAGTTGACATTCAATGTTATTTTATATTAATTTCAGGTTTACAGCATAGTGGTTAGACATTTATAAATTGAAGAAGTGATATTCCCCCGCCCCAACCGGTCTAGTACGCACCTGGTATTATCCATAGTTATTACCATATTATTGACTATATTCCCTATACTTTATATTACGTCTCTATGACTATTTTGTAACTAGCTGTTTGTGCTTCTTAATTCCTCCACCTTTTTCACCCGCCTTCCAACACACTCCTATCTATCACCCTGATAAATCTAGTATGCACCTAACACCATACATCATTATTAAAATATTATAGACTTTATTCCTTATGCTATACCCTACATACCGATGACTACTTTGTAACAACAAATTTGTACTTCATAATCCCTCCCCCTTTTTCACCCACCCACAAACCCCATCCCATCTGGCAACCATCAAAATGTTCTCTGGATCTATGAGTTTGTTTCTGATTTGTTTGTTTTATTCTTTAGATTCTACATATATGCAAAATCAAATTGCATCTGTCTTTCTCTGTCTGACATTCTACTCAGCACAATGTTCTCCAGGTCCATCCATGCCTCCACAGATGGCAAAAACCCGTTCCCTTCCCTGGTGGAGCAATATTCAATTGTGTATATGTAGTTATTCATTTATTGACAGACACCCAGGCTGCCTCCACATCTTGGTCATTGTAAACAATGCTGCAATGAACATGTGGATGCACATGTCCCCTCAAAATCGTGTTTTGGGTTTCTTCAAATAAATACCCAGATATGGGGAGGTCAGATGGCTCAGCTGGATAGAGCTAGAGCTCTTAACAACAAGGTTGCCTGTTCAATTTCTGCATGGAATGGTGGGCTGCACCCTCCACAACTAGATTAAAAACACGGCAACTGAACTTGGAGCTGAGCTGCACCCTCCACAATTAGGTTGAAGGACAATAACTTGACTTGGAGCTGATGGGTCCTGGAAAAAACACACTATTCCCCAATAGTCCCCAATAATTTTTCTTTTTTTAAATTTTGCCCACCTAACAAGAATTTAAAAAATAAAAAATAAAAATACCCAGATGTGGAAATACTGGGTCATGTCTCTTATTTTAGCCTTTGTTTTAAAGTCTGTTTTGTCTGGTATACATAACTATTGTCACTCCAGATTTTTTGTTTGTTTCCACTTTCATAAAATATCTTTTTCCCATCCATTCACTTTCAGTCTATGTGTATCTTTCAATCTGAAATGACTCTTGTAGGCAGCATATGTATGACTCTTATTTTTCTTATCCATTCAGCCATCCTGTGTCTTTTAATTGGAGTATTTAAACCATTTACATTGAAAGTAATTGTTGATAGATATGTAGTTATTGCCATTTTTCTTATTATTATTATTGTTATTTATTGTATTATTATTATTATTTTTTTTTTTTTTAAAGAAGTCCATCTAAGATTCCTTGTAATTCTGGTTTGGTGTTGATGAACTTACTCCTTTAGTTTTTTGTGGTCTGGGAAGCTCTTTATCTGTCCTTCAATCCTAAATAATAGTTTTGCTGGGTAGAGTAATCTTGGTTGTAGGTCTTTGCTTTTCATCACTTTGAATATTTAGTACCAATCCCTTCGGGCCTGCAAAGTTTCTATTGAGAAATCAGCTGAGAGTCTTATGTGAGATCCCTTGTAGATAACTAACTGCTTTTCTCTTGCTGCTTTTGATTCTTTTTTTGTCTTTAACCTTTGACATTTTAATTACGATGTGTCTTGATGTGGGCCTCTTTGGATTCATTTTTTTTGGGGGGTACTCTGGGTTTGTATATTCATTTTCTTTTCCAGGTTAAGGAAGTTTTCCACCATTATTTCTTCAAATAGGTTTTCAATCCCTGGATCTCTCTCTTCTCCTTCTGGTACCCCTATGGTGCAAATGTTGGTATTCTCAATGTTATCCCAAAACCCCCTTAAACTATCCTCATTTGTTTGGATTCTTATTTTCTTTTTTGCTGTTGTTTGCGTGTTTCCTGCCACCTTACCTTCTAAATCACTGATTCAAACCTCTGCTTCAGCTAATCTACTGTTGATTTTCTCTAATGTATTCTTTATTTCAGTTATCGTACTCTTCACTTCTGACTGGTTCTTTTTTATGTTTTCTATCTCCATTTTTATGTTTCCTATCTCTTTGTTGAAGTTCTCCCTGAGATCAGTGAGCATCCTTATAACCAGTGCCTTGAACTCAGTGACTGGTGGATTGCTTGTCTCCGTTTTGTGTAGTTCTTTTTTCTGGAGCTTTGTTTTGTTCCTTCATTTGGGATATATTTCTATGTCTCCTCATTTTGGCTGCCTCCCTGTGTTTTTTTTTTCTATGTATTAGGTAGGACTGTGTTGTCTCCTGGTGTAAGTAGAGTTGCGATATGTAATAGGTGTCCTGGTGGACCCAGTGGTGTGGTCTTCCTGGTCAGCTGAGCCAGGTGCTGCAGTTGTGTCCCCTGTGTAAGTTGTATGTGTCCTCCTGTTGTAGTTGAGCTTCAGTTCTATCGGCACATCAATGAGAGGGATTGACCCTGAGGCTGATTGGTTATGAGGACTGGTTATTACTACAGTGGAGGAGCTGTGCTGGGGCTGACTGTAGGGAACAGGATTCACTTTAGCAGGGCTCTGGTGGCTGCCTAGTGTGCCCTTTAGCTGGATCACCCCTGGTGGAAGCAGAGTGATGCTGAAACTGGTTTGAAGCTGGCCACCAGGTGTGCCAGCCCCAGGGCCACCTCACATGAGCCACAAAGCAATCTACAGATGGCCGCCACTTGTGCTGAGTTTGGAGGTGCCTCGAGAGGCCAACCTGCCAACCAAGACTGGCTGACACTAGTGCCAGGCGTAGGGCTACTCAGCAAAAGGTACAGGGCACACCTAAGCCAGATGCTGTTTGAGATTTGTGAACCTTTAAGAGATTTTAGGAAACTCTGCAGCATGAGCCAAGACAAGCTGTTTATATGGAAAAGCCATTGGAAGTGGCTTGGGTGGCCCAAAAGTTGGGTGGGGCCTGGTCTCAGAGAATCACCAGGGAGTGGTGAACAAACAGTATTAGCCTGGTGGATGGCAACTCAGATATGACATCTGCCTGTGTCTGCATGCCAGGAGGGGTGAGGGCTCAACAAAGAAACAATAGCTTCTGCCAGCTCCTCTATCTGGGAGTGAGCTGCTCCTCCAGCCCTCTCCCTGGAGTCAAACAACTCAGTTCCTCCCCATATGTCCCTGGTGACTTTTGAGCTACTGCCCCAGTGCTGGAGCTCAGAATGGGTGAGTCCATCAGCAAGTAAGTCTGTACACGCGCTCTTTAAGAGGAGCAGCTGGGACTGTAGCCACCTTCTGTCTCACTCAGCCACAATCTCTGCTGTTTTTCACAGCCAGAAGTTATGGAGTCTTCTCTTCCCAGCACTGAAACCCAGAGCTGGGAGCCTGGTGTGTGGCTGGGACTCCTCGCTCCTCCGGGGGGGGGGGGGGGGGGGGGGACCTCCCAAGCTACGATATCCCTCCCAATTTTTATCTACCAAACGTGGGTGTGGGACCAGCCAGTTCCACATCTCTGCTCCTCCTACCTGCCTCGAGGTGGCTTCTTCTGTGTGTCTGTATTTGTATGGGTTTTGGTTCAGCTAGGCCTCAGGCAATTTTCAATGATGATTGTTCTGTAGTTTAGTTGTAATTTTGATGTGGTCGTGAGAGGAGGCAAGCACAGTCTTTACTTATTCTGCCATCTTTACTTGATCTCGACATCTTTAAGAATGCTAAATAATTAATTGCAGAGGGAATTCAAAAAGCATACCACTATAGAAACTATTTTATATTCAATATCACAACTGGTTTTTTTTGGTTTTTTTTTAATGGATTGGTAACAGTTTTTCTTTGATAACCAACTTTCAACTCGAGCTCAGGAGAAAATCCATCACACTGGAATCTTGTTACCTCTCAGCTAAGTCCATAGAATCAGATTCATGAGAAAATAAATGTCAAATTACCTCCGTTTAATGAGAAGCTGAGGTATCAGCCACCTACATAAGTTTAAGCATGAATTCCTTGTATGAAATGGCTTTTGGTTCATTTAAGGTACCTTTGAATACTAATGCTGAGTGAATAGAAGCTGAATAATCTTCTCTATGTTCAAGTCAATAAAGGTACATACTGCATTATAGAATCAGCCAGTAAAACACAGATCACTGAAATGGGACACTGGATCATATTATATAGCCTTTGCAAGATCTTAATCCAAGCATTCCCCTAAATCTTACTAGAATCAAAACCAATTGTTATTACTGAGGTATCTGATTGCTATATAACTAGAGAAATTCTCATGACAAACTCCTCATCATCTCTCAATGCCTAGTACACATTACTTTTCCATGAAGTTTTTTTTTAATTCCCCACTCCTAATCTCTCCCTTCTGCCTTTGCACAGATTCACATCGCTTTGATAGCACTTATTCACATTTTCCTGTAATCATCCACTTACAAGTCTATTGCTCACAATCTGTAAAGTTAATCATTACTCTATTCCCAGACCACCGGTTAGTCCTACAACATAATGGGTCTCTCTAATCATCTCTGGAATGAATGACTGAATGAACATAGCCATTTGATGAGGTGTAAAAAATTGTGCTGTGCAGGTAGTATATATGCTAGAGCTTTTCTGAGGGGAGCCAGTCTGCATTTTATGCTTAGTTCTCCCCTTGCTCTATCCTGTTTTGCTCACTTCCCTCCTCTTCCAATGAATCACTTGAACAAGAATCTTCATCTCAGGTTCTCCTTCAAGGTAATTGGACCCAACATAGCTGGTACTGAAAGTGGTTCTAAGAAGCAGACTCTATGGCTGGGATTGTGGAGTGGCTCAGTCACTGGCTGGATGGCAATGACAGCCTATCAGTGGTGGGAAGTGATAAATTTTACAGTTCATGGCGTGCTCTAAAGGTGCAACTGCTAAGACCTTCATCCGCTGTGCACTGGAAATGGATACAGGCAAAAGAGAAGCACTAGCTGGTACAATGTCTTGGGCTTGAGAGGTCAGAGATAAACAGCAGCTATAAGGACTATAAAATGTGATGGCTTTTCTTAAGTGCCACTGATTCATTGAAGAGAGAACACGACAGGCTTGAATCTATTAGTCAACAACAATTTAAAGCAAAGAGGGAGAGTCAGAGGGCAGCATTGAAAGAGATACTCATCTCCTGCAGCCAGAAGACAGACATAAAAAAATCTGTCACAGGGCTTAACTGAAAGAGAAGCAGAGCTTCAGAAATGGCTATGTTCTTAGCCCAGGCAGGCCTCCTATGCCAAAGCATAGGGAAGAAATAGGATCCTTGATAGGGAAGGAATAGGATCCTGTGGCCTGAGATAGGGATGTCTGGATAAATGAAAATTGTGCTACCCAACTAATAGCAACAGAATAGGGTTATTTTAAGCATTCAAGGAAATTACTTAACCATGTTTGGGACATGGAGTATACTTGAAAACCTGGCTGGTCGTATTTTTCACAGATAAACAAGGTCTGTTTTTTTGTTTGTTTTTGTGCGTGTTTTTTAATCTGCCTGTTTTGGACAAAACAGATTTGGAAAGATGACACAGGATGGGTGGGCAATTGTCTTAATCTAAAACTATGTATACGAGATATTTTTAGACTACACTAATACAGTAGATTGGAGGTACATGTGGCTATTTAAAATTAAATTTTAATGAATTAAATAAAATTTAAAAATCAGTTTCTCAGTTGTATTACCTACATTTCAGTTGCTCAGTAGCCACATGGGGCTGGTGGCTACTGTGATAGCACAGAGAGACAGCATTTCCATCATTACAGAAAGTTCCGTCAAATAGCATTGCTCCAAATTATGTCAGCTTTGCAACGGAAAAGAATGTTGTTCCTTGAGAGTGATTTATAAGTATAGTAGCTAATAGCACTTATGCCTACATCAGAGTGGATGGTCCTTAATTGTATTGCCTTCTTATTCCTCAGAGATTGAAATTTAAATGAAACAATCCTTGCAGAACTTTGATCTTGTTGAATGTGACAAGAAGTGTTAGTCTACTCAGTTAGCATCATTAATGAGAATACCACTTACGGGATTTCTATAGTCATTAGGAAACATTTACATTATACTGAGTCTGCTAATTTCCATTGGGAGTTTCCCTAATTATTGTAATGCTGTCCTTCAGCTATCATTTGAATATAGTGACAATGCAGAAGCCAGCTTAGATCATTTTTAAATTTATTTTGTAATATCATATTAATCCTTTCCCATTTAATACTTCCTACCTTTAATTCTAAATCCTGTCAGCAACTTCCGATGTATGGTTAGCAATACTTATGCCATTTGCAAATGATCACATTCCTTTCATATAAGAGAGCTTATCTCAGATTTTTTTTTTCCCCCTGAAAAGGTTTTTATACGCTACACTCCCGGTGCTCAGTCCTTCTTGGCTGCTGCCTTCCTCATGGCTGCAGGGATGTTGCTCAGCTTCTCTCTCTTCCACTTGGCACAGATGTGTGTCCTCACACTTTTCTTGATGAACGTTAGCGCCCTCTTGTCCTTAGACACCTTGAGCAGCTCCATGGCGCCGTCACTCATGGTGACAAAGCCACACACCTTTCGGATCACATCGCGCATAAACTTGGTGTGTTTGGTGAGGTGCCCATGGCGGCAGCTGTGCTCAGCTTGCTGACCTTGTGGCCCTGTTGAGGCCCATGGCCATGAGGTGCCACGGAGCCATGGCTGCTGCTCCTCAGTGGCTGCTGTGGCTAAAGCCAGGTTTAATTTTATCAAGAATAAAATCTGCCCTTCCTGTTTCTTTTGCATTTCTTCACAGCATCTTGAACACTTGATGCTCAATTGTTGTTTATTGGGTGGAGAATGGATTTATTTACCAACAGACAAGTTCTGTGGTTGGCAATATTTAAACTATAGAAGTCATGCAAAATCTTGCATCTTTTATGTTTGAAGAAGATAAGTCTGATCCTGCCTCTATTCTTTTCTCTAATCCATTCTGGTTATAAGACCTGTTCTGTATAATCATTATATATAAATTGTATATGTTTATATTTAACAGCTTTATGGTACTAATCAAAACTATAAAATCAGAACTTTTTTTTTATCACTGAATGCTAAGTTTGTCATTTAACTATACATATATTTTTTTTTTCGTTTCCCTGCAGTTATTTAGATGTAACATAAGATAAATCTATAAGATAAATATCACAAATGTATATGTTGTATATTAGAGTAGAAAATTCAAATACATAAAAGTATGAAAAATGTGTCGCAAAAAATTAAATGAAATAGAAAAAAATAGGTATTCATTCTCATCCTGTCTTATTTTGGTGGATGGGGAATAGCCATGCAAAATCACTGATATGCAAAATTTCAACAACTTTATATGGAACTCTCTCCAAAACCACAAAATCTAGACAAGTATGGATTTAACAAAGAAACTTGACCTGTTGTGTTAAATAATAATTGTTTACATGGTACGACTTAATGACTACTGATTAGGCAGGCCAGGCTAGGTTTTGCTGCAATAACAAATAATCCAATCTTAGTGGTTTGTAACACACAATTTTGTTTCTGATCAAGAAGCCTACCTATCAGGGGTCAGTCACTGCTCTGCTCTGCATCATCTTCACTCCAAGATCCAAGCTTATGGAACAGCCTTGATCTGGTGGTAGAGGGAAGGAAGACATTGAAAACCACATGCAGGCTTTTAAAGTTTTCCCCAGCGAGTAACGCCTGCCACTTCCACCATGATTCATTGTCAACACCAGTCCTGTCCCCACTCCTAAGTTTAGTAGGACAGAAATGTATAAAAACCCTTCAAGGAGGGGCACAAAAAGGGAGAAAAACAAAATATTTGCTTATAATGCTACAAGCTGCCCCAACTACCAAGTAGCCAATTTATTCCAAAATGTGTATGTACATCCTTGCTGCCTTGCCTGATTGTTTCCATTTCATTATATTATCTTTAGCTGATTTTCATTAAAATTTAAATATGCCACATTTTAGGCTCTGAACCTAAAAAGAAATTGCAGTTTTCCGGATGTTCTGCAACAGAGCTTTCCAATCCAGTTTTACCAGTAATAAAGCTAATACTTTAATTTGTTCCTAACTTCCATGGCTATTTCCGGTCTCTAATATGGACCAGAACTTGAAAGAGAGCAGAGTGACTAAGGATAGCCTGAGGCCCCAAATCTACCTGACAGTCTTATTCATGTGCCTTCTGATCAGAGAATGACTTTCTCTGGAAAGGAAACTCATCCACACAAAGAGGATTTCGTACACTTTATCTCATTTAATCCTTCAAGAACCCTGTCCAGTAAGTGTTATTATTGTCATTTAACAGGTGATAAAACTGAGACTCAGATAACCTAAGTCAGTGGCTCAGAGCAGGGATTTAAACCTGTTGCGACCTGCACAACACAAGCAGTGGGGGAAAGCGAGGGAGGCGGCAAGGGCTAAATTATATTATAGAAATAA
The DNA here is from genome assembly GCF_057876585.1 of Rhinolophus sinicus. NCBI lineage: Eukaryota > Metazoa > Chordata > Mammalia > Chiroptera > Rhinolophidae > Rhinolophus > Rhinolophus sinicus. The sequence goes on along the minus strand of NC_142514.1, from coordinate 118,557,113 downwards.
AGAGACCAGAGACACTGAATGCAGAGAAACCACAGAGGACCAAGGGACTCACAGCCTCAAGAGACTGGAGCCCCGAATCGGTTCGTCGTGGGTATTTATTGCTTTTTTACAATAGGCATCACATGATTCTGGGCAGGGTCTGTAAAACTCTTACACCACTAATACAATTAGCATGTTCCCAATATCCAATCATATTGTCCCAAAGCAACCTGTGCATGCTGTCCCCATGTGAACAAGGTGCGGTGTGTACAATCCCTGGGGGAGCAGGTCTCTCATGGCAATCATCCCATGAGCCAAGTGGGGAGTGAGATGGTTTCACTCAATTAATCATTCCTTAGCACAATAGGGTGCTGGTCACTTGAAGCAGGAGTCAGCAGCTCCCAGGAAACATTGGAGGAGGGGCATCCCTCCTAGTTTCAAAGGCTAACTCATGGGGGTCCCTAGGGTCCCGTCTGGCTTAAGTCGTCCCTCCCTTGAGGAAACTTACTCGTCTTTGACCGCAGACCCAGCATACTGGGACCAAGAGAGGAGACCTATAAAACTCAACCCCTAAGAGGGACAACCCGCAACCCTCTTTCCCTAAGGAAAGGATGGTAGGGACAAGTGGCTAGGCTGCTGTGTGACAACATAAACCTATGCCCTATCAGCTACCTCACCTCATCCAATCCTTTTAGTGCCAAAAGTGTAAGCATCCTTTAAGACCCAGATCTGATGTCATATTCTCATAGAATGTGTCATTGTCCATCTTCCCTCCCACCACCGTGTAATTATCTCCCCCACTAGACTATGAACTTCATTAGGGCAAAAAGTTTTTATTTGTCTTTTATCCCACGTTATTGGGCACAGTTCCTGTCGTTGCCCTCACCATTAATATTAATAAAATGATAAATAAATGAGTGAACTATACATGTAATTTCAAGCTTGGTCAAAAATACTCGAATCGATATATTAAATGAGCTAGTATACAAATACAATTGAACCTAGACAGCCATGAAGAATTGAAAGATAACTAACTGGAAGTCGACTGGCCTGGGCCCTGATTGTGGCTCAGTCACTACCCACTATTGTCATTGTGGTTCTTTAATATTCTCACCTATTAAATGAGGGGATAGGAACTGATGATCATTAAAGCCCCATCATCTCTGAAATTCTTTGGTTCTGACAGGGTACTAATCTTCTCAGCCACCAAAAGCAACTCTGAAAGTTATCCTTTTGTGCCTCAACTAATCTCAAAACAAACCTGTCAAATCATTCTTTCTAAAACACCGCTTCACCATATTATGTCCCTATTATCGTGTAACAATTAGCTGGGCCTTTCAAATTTCTTTCATTAGCCAGGTTGACTTTATCAATTCAATTCTGTCTCTCATTTTTCATGAAAACACAAGTAGAAAAGTCATATAAATCAAGAGTCAAAAACTTGCCTGGGAACCTAAAAATGAATTCAGAAACAAGGCAGAAAATAGATATTAGAGTGAGTCTAGGACAGGTATGGAAGTTAGGAAACAAGATGTCAATGTGGGGGGTGAGGGGATTGAGCAAGACATGGTTCCGGCAGAAAATCTTAAGTATAATTCCTCCTGGTATAGGAGAAGGGTCAATCCATTGATCTAATCAACTCAATAAATATTACTGAGTACTTATTATATACCAGGTAATTTGCTGGATACTGAGGACTCAAGGAGTCAGAATAGAGGGGGGGGGAAGCAGACAAATAACTATAAAAACAACGTATGTGTTATAATGATACAAAGGACTGGCACCAAAAGGAGGATGCAATTAACTCCTTCTGAGGAAGCCAGGAAAACTTTCACAGCATTTGTGACATGTGAGCTGGGTTTTCAAGAGTTGTTAGGAGCTTTGTAGTCATAAAAAGATGTTTCCCAGAAAGGGAACAACACAGAAAATAATATTTTAACTATTATTCATTATTATAATGAATGGCCAAATGTTTTGGTGGAAAAAGAAGAAGTGTAAGGTCACTGGAGATTGAGATGAGATGGACATTAAGAAGATGACACTGGGAGGAGGCCAGATGTTGAAAGATTTCCTTTGCCAAGTTATCTGTTAACAATGACAAATTCATAAGAAAGCAGTTCCATTCATAGACTCAGGCATAACAGCCCCACCCTAGGCTCCAGGCTTCAGAAACTCCAATTTTGGTCATTGTCAGGCTGTCGCCCTCCCCATGGGACAAAAAGTCTGTAAAGCCAAGTGAACATGCCTACCTGGAGCCCTACCTCCATCATTTCCACCACCTCCTCACCCTTCAAATCCTCCCAATCCCCTTCAACCCTTCCATTTTAAACTATACCCAGGTACTCCTAACCCTGGACTTCCTTACCTGAATGCCCTCAAATCCACTTCCAGGGCCTGCACAGTTCCTTCCCCAGCTCCATTCTCCCAAACACAGACTGCAGTTCTAGTGTGTGCACCTCTAGGCAAAGGGAGAAGGCCCAAAGGCTGCTGATGACCACGAGTAGATTTGTGGATAAAACTTAGACATCCAAGTGTGGAGCAGAGTGGAGGTTTGAAGAGAAGCAGAAAGAAAGTAAGGGAGTCACAGGTCAAAGGCATGGCCTCTACTTGTACCCTTATGCATGCAAATATTAGGGGCAGGCTTATAAGGAGGGCTCAACTTTTAACCATTTCTCATAATTTTCTTAAGTGTAATAATTACTTGACTCCTATATACGAGGTCGGACAATTAGGGTCGCAAAGTCATCCTAGGAAAAGTGCTACATACCTCATTGCTGAATATCACTACAGACCCCTTCGGAGTACTCCCCTTGGGAAGCTATGCACTGATGCTAGAGCCTAGTCCACCCTTCAAAGCAAGTTTGGAACTCTTTTTCTGGAATGGCCATTAGAGCTGTTGTCATATTACCCTTGATGTCCTGAATGTCATCAAAATCTCTTTCTTCCAATATTTCCTTTATCTTCAGGTAAAGAAAGAAGTCATTGGAGGCCAGATCAGGTGAGTAGGGAGAGTATCCAATACAGTTTGTTTACTGGCTAAAAACTTCCTCACAGACAGTGCCGTGTGAGCTGGTGCATTGTCGTGATACAAGAGCCATGAATTGTTGGCAAAAAGATCAGGTTGTCTAACTTTTTCATGCAGCCTTTTCAGCCCTTTCAAATAGTAAACTTGGTTAACTGTTTGTCCAGCTGGTACAAATTCATAATGAATAACCCATTTGATATCAAAAAAGGTTAGCAACATCATTGCAACAAGTTCACTGACTTAATTGTCAGTCCTCATATGAATTAGCATTGATACTTGCAGTAAAATTAAAAATCTTATGTTTTACTAGTTTCCATGCTGAATTAAGTTAATGACCTCCTCTGCACTTTCAAGAAGTGATTCTTCTGTCCTTTAAAACATTTCAAGAACCCTAGACCTCTAATGTGGCAAGAAGTCCATTCATCTTGCAAAGGCAGGGACTTGGGTCTTTAGAAGAGACCTCATCATAAGAGCACAAGTGAATTAATTTAGAAGTGAACAAGTATTTTTCTACTCCCGGACAAATTTTAATCTTGATGTTGTTTTAGGACTCAAACCCTTGACCTTTGGTCTGCTGTGTTGAATTGATATCTTGTGACAGCTGCCTCTAGACTCTGCTTTAACTTTGGACACTAGGATTTGGTGGCTGCAGAGGCTTTTCATTTCCTCTCCATTCACCCCAGCATCCAACACCAACTCCACCCCTTTTCTCCAGTTTTATTATTTCCCCATTGTCATTGCCTCACCTCCCTCAGCCTCCTAACATAGGACAGATCAAACACTGCAAATAGCAAACATCCAATAATACGAGAAGTTAAGTTTTTGCAAAATTCAGTATCTTCAGCAACTTCTCCATGATGAACAAGATTCTCTACACCCAGTTTCAAGAGTCAAGAAGAGTCTTAATTTTCTCCTTTATTTTATTTTTTAAACAGGACTTTATTGGGAAACAGTGTGTACTTCCAGGCCTTTTTTCCAAGTCAAGTTGTTGTCCTTTCAGTCTTAGTTGTGGGGGTGCCGTCCGGCAACCTTGAGGGTGAGAGGACATGCTCCAACCAACTGAGCCATCTGGGAGCTCAGCCGCAGCTCAGCTCAAGGTGCCATGTTCAATCTTAGTTGCAGGGGGCGCTGCCCACCATCCCTTGCGGGAGTCGAGGAATTGAACTGGCAACCTTGTGGTTGGGAGCCCTCTGGCCCATGTGGGAATCAAACTGGCAGCCTTCGGAGTTAGGAGCATGGAGCGCCAACGGCCTGAGCCACTGGGCCAGCATGGCTCATTTGGAAGAAGAGAACAGGGCATCCCTTAACAAGGCAGCACCTGTACAGCTAACAGTCACTTTGGAGAAAAGTAACTGGGACTCACTGGGAGAGCACAGATGGGCTCTGTGAGAGCTTGATTTGCTTTAACATCCTCTTGTGTGGCTGTCTCTACTGGCTTTAAAAAGACAGTTGTTGGAAATGTAGTTTATGATTCAACTAAATGTATTCACTGAAACATATGTTTTTTAGTTGTTAATAGTTATTTCAGGGGGAAAAAAGATGTGTATATTCATTCTTAAAATACTTACATTCGATTGTGGTTGTAATTTTTGACTGCACAATCCATTCGATGGAAAAACAAGACAGATAGCAAAGATGTCTGTGATTTTTATGGCTTCCTGTTTATTCATCAGGCTCCTAATTTCTTTTCGCCTGCATAGCTACTGAAGGGAATTAAGGCTTCTGCTCAATCTGGCATGCAGGAATAACTTTTTCAAATAGATTTTGCTTTGTGATACTGAAAATGCATCACTGGTGTAACTTTTTAATCAAAACTTATTTCCAAAGTCATTTTAAGGCACAAATTAAACCAGTCTAGATAACGGGCCAATTTTAACATTAGATTGTCTTTCAGAGACCCAGTGAAATGAAATGGAAGGCTGAATCTTAGCCCTTAAAACATCATCGGTTAAATGAAGCAGTATCAGACAATGGAGAGGTGAACAGTTTCTCACAGCAGGGTGAGTTAGGGAATTCTGTCTTTAGAGCTTCCAACCCAATTTTTAAAAATCAATTTGAAGTAAATTCTATGTCAGAGACTTGGGAAACCTACTGATACTCATTAAAACTACTTCTTAAGGAGAATAGGGTGAGAGTTTGGTTTAGTTCTTTAAATAAAGTATATGAACCTTTGAAGGGAATGCCAAAAATTGAGTTTTAGCTTTTGAAATCAGTTTTATTGAGACCTGCTGAGCCGATTTTTTACTTGCTGATGAGGTGTCAGGTTTTCAAAGCTCCTAAGTGGTCGAGGTTAGTGCCTACATTTATCTCAATTCCAGGCACATGCCTGGCTTCCTAGTCTCTGTATTAAAGAGAAAAAATATCTTCCTAGTCTTAAAGCCCACAGTGACAACAGCTCTGGCTTTGCCACAAGGCTGAACTTCTGAGCAGAATATTAAGTGCTCAGGGCTAAACCCAACCTAAGGTGGTGACTCTTGGTTCATACAGAATTCAATTAGACCAGCTTCATTTTCATCACTAAATTATTTTGATGGGAGTCTTACAGCCACTAAGGGAAGAGCCAACCTGCAATATAATTCACAGAGGATATGTCCTTGTTTAGTAAGTCAAGGAATAGGTGGAGTTGGAAGGAATCTCTAACATAACACTTCATCATCCCCACCACCACATCTTGGGCAAATGGATTTCATTATTCCTAAATCATGCTTGACAAATTGATATCAAATCTCTCCTAGAGCATGTCACAGGACAATTTGCTGTTGCAAGGGTATTAAGTAAGCTTGCATAAAATGGAGATAAGGGAATACCCTATGGTCATTGTTGTAATAGATGACTGAGATCCAAGAAACTGAAGCATATTAATATCTAGCCCAGGTGAGTTATTTGGAAACCACTAGAATTTCCCAGTATGCTGGACACCTCACTATATGCAAGAATTCATGCTCTTTATGAATTTATTGTGTATTCACTGAATACATATAAACATGGCTTTCTCGGTAACTTAAGTCATAAAGACAAAGTAAACAGAATTCCCACTCATAGTGAACATCAAGAAAAATGTGTAGAAAACTTTGTGACATATCAAAGAAAATAGTACTTTCAAATCCTCTGTGGAGTCAAGGGAAGTAATATGGATAACAAAGGCTCATATGTACATACTCTTATATACACACAGCCTATATATACAGAAGGTGCCAAAAACAAGTATACACATTTTAAGAAAGGTAAAAACTGTATTAAAATTGTAATACTCAGTATATACCAATAACAAAAGACGAATACAAGTCACATTTTACTTCTGCAATTACAAGAGGTGTTCAAAGTGGTTACCATCAGCATCCAGACACATTTGATTAAGGGGAACTACTGCTTGAGCAACACTGACCAAAGTGTCCACTTGTATCACTGCACATGCTGTTTCAATTTCTTCCCAAAGTATCGCCAGTGTAGCGGGTTTTTCATTTCTTCTTTTTTTTTTTTTTAAGGAGAGTGCAGCTCACAGTCGCCCATGTGGGGATTGAACTGGCAACTTAGTGTTATTAGCACCATGCTCTAACCAACTGAGCTAACCAGCCACCCCATGTAGCAGGTTTCCTATGGGGCACCACATCCTTTAAGGTCCCCCACAGGTAGAAGTCAAGTGGTGTTAAGTTGGAGGTTCTGTTACGTACTCACACCTCCATTGTTGTTGTACTTCCACAATGTTCTTGAATTTCAAATACCATTTCAAAATTGCCTTGAGCTCCTCAAATGACAACCATGCTTCCACCATTTTCTTTGTCCTGCTTGTCGCATGGTGACACTAGCATTCATTTAGTTAACACCATCTTTTGAGCAAACATCGTACTATACCCATTGCTACCATAATTCAATTCAACTTCAAAAAGTAGTAATACATAGATAACATCTCTTAAAATGTGTATACATTTTTTGGCTCCCCCAGTGTGTGTGTGTGTGTGTGTGTGTGTGTGTGTGTGTGTGTGTGTGTATGCCCCAATTTAAAATATGGCTAACATTTATTATTTTATAAATATGTTAACATTAGCATTTAAGAGGATCTCTTATAATCCTCTCATCAATCCTGTAAGGTATTTATTCATTTTACTTCACAATTGAGGAAGTTAAATGATTTACTCAAAGATATATGACTAGAAAGTAATAAAACTAGGATCGACCCTTCGTCTTCTGATTTCATATCTTGTGTTCTTCCCCCTATATCTTATAATTAAGTTAGAATACACACTTAATTAAAATTAGTCATTTATGGGTCACAAATTTCCCAAGGATTTAGAAAAATATACTTAGTAATAAAGCCTGTGATAATTGAAAATGCATCCTCTCTGATGATCTCGCTCTTTTGTAGCTTAGTGTTACATTTGGAATATGGTTTATCCTGCTGCAATCTTGTGGCTATACATAGTGCAGAATACTTAACCAAGTCTATACAGGCCCAGGATATTCCCTAGTAATTTGATTGCATTTTTCTTTATTTTGAACAAATTCCAAATGCCCACATTTATTTATCATTGGCAGCAAAAACCAGAGAGTGTATTGAGTCCAATTATTCAAATGTTTCCATTACTCAAATGCTGGACAAATAGAAATGTGAGCATCTGGAATGGAGTACTTCGTCTATTTTTGTTTCTTTCCCTTATGCCTAGCACAGCCTTAGCATGTAAAAGATGCTAAATAAGTGTTTTTTTAATGGATGAACATGGAATCAGTGTAAAGTCCTAGTTGAAGCCTCATGAGAGTCTGTGAATGGACAAACAATATTTATATGCAAAGGAAATGCTATAGTCCTCTAACCCTTGAACATTGTAAAATTAATAACAAAATTTATACAGTGTGTTTTATTTTTCAGGCCGTGGTTTATGCCCTTTAAATACACCTATTAATTTTCTCCTCAAAATAATCTTTATGAAGTACATATTTTAATTATGTATGTAATTTAACATATGTGTCTCTCCTTTCTTCTCCTAAATATTAGGATACTTAAAAGAGTGATCAGATCTTACTCATCTTGTCACTCAAACCTCTACTACACTGCTTGGTACATAGCACATGTTGTGTAAGTAAATAAATTCATGAGTAAATAGTTTTCTTCTATGGAACAGGCACACTGTAAAGGTCAAGTCTCCACCATCAGTGCATTCTACACTATACCTTGGAGAAGTCTACTGTGTGAATTGTAGCTACCACCACAACATTCATACATATTTCTACAACTCTGAAATTTGTTCAAGGACTGAGCCATTCAGAATTACTCCTTAACCTAACATAATGTCAATCCCTTTGAGAGTATACTCTATACTCTACAGGGTCAATCAGCTATGAGACATGCAGCTTTACTTTCATAGAATAAGATTAAAGTCAAGAGCTAATGCTAAGTCAAGAAAGCAGGAGTCATGTCAGAGGTCAGGAGAGTGTCAGGAAAATTAGGCTGATCGTGGGTGTGTGGCAGAGTTTCGTTACTGGGAAGATAGGTGAACATAAGTCAATGTTTGAGGTGACAAATATTAAGAGTCAAAATCCCTGGGACTGGTTAAAGTCAAAACTGAAGAAATACATCCCAGTGATGGGATCATGAGATTAAATATGAGTAGACTTGGTAATAATTTCCTTAGGCAGAAGAATTTGTGCTAGCACTCGGTGGAGGAGGAGGCAAACTGGATGTAAAGATATACCAACTCAAAGACCACTGTAGAGATACTGTCCATGTGGAGAGATAGATAAGGAATAAAGAAATAAAAGAAGGATAATCAGGATTTGGTGAATGAATGGAAATGAACAGTGAAAGGCAAATGAATAATCAAGGATGATTCCAATTAAACTACCAGGAATTTCAAATTTTAGTGATGGGAAGAATTGGCAAAAATAGGGAACTCTGGAAGGAATACCTCTTTAGTGGAAAGATGATAAGCTCCTATACAATTATATTGAGTGTGAGATCATCCATCTAAAGCATATAGAGGAAGACATCAGAAGGCCCAGCATTATCCCTTGGAGTCCACAGGAGAATGGGGAGATATTTTAATGTCATGTAAGTCAAGGAAGGAGAAACTTCACATAATTCCTCAATTGTCTGATGAGTACTTTTAGGTCAATAAATTTTTGAAGTGTCCAGATAATGGTCATCAGTACTTTTGCTTTAAAGGAAATTGGTGGACCTCTGTCAGTCTTAACCACCCTAATCCTCCACTTGCCTCTAATTGAATATAAACATCATGGAGTCAATGACTTCGTTTGGCACTCCATTGTATCCCTAACACATAGAATATTACCTGGCACATAGTAGAATCTCAACAAATATCTGTTAAGTGAAAAGAAAGGGCAGAATGGGGGAAGGTAGGGAAGGAGGGAGGGAGACATAGAGGGAGAGGAAAAAATTACAAAATGCTACTGATTTGCAGCAGACCATGAAATAGAAAAAATAAGAATTGCTTCTTCAAAGTTTTGCTTTAAAGATCTCCTTAAAGAATAAAAGTATCTCTGGCAATATCACACAAAAGATAAAATAGCACTGAGTGACTCAGAAACTGAAACTCATTTGTTTTCTATATGTTTTTCCAAACCCACATTCTTCTCAGAGGTATGCTATTGAAAACTGACGGAAGGTGAGAAATACTGGTTAGGCACTTAAACCATTTAGAAGCACCACACTTATTTTCTCTTTCCTCCTACAATACATGCACACACAAGTACTGATTCTGAACACCTTACATCCCTCAGCTATTTCATTGTACAAAGGGGACAACTTAAGGAGACTTAAAGGTGAAAAATGAATTTTACACTATCACAAAAAGTTAAAGTCAGCCCATCCGTGGCTGACGTGATACAACTATAGGTAGTAAATATTCTTTTTATTAATCTGTTTAAATGATCTGGAGGGGAAATTGTCTCACAATAATCTTTCCCTTGTTCATTGGACTTTATGATTGCTTCTTTTAGCCACTAGTCATTAAAGTAAATCCAGAATCTATCTCATCTTCTACCATGAGGAAAGTCATGTAATATGAGGACAAAGGGTTATAGAAAACAGAAGTTACCCCTTTCATATAAAATCTCTGAAGAATTACAAGTTCCAAATTCCTTTTTATGATGAAATGTTTAAAACTCAGTTTCAGCGAATGTCCTTTTGTTAAATGGAGGTTGTGGTCACAATTTTTAACACATATTAAAATTTGATGTGGTAATACCTTTCTTTACCATAATTTAGCAACCAAGGATCCTCAATGTTACAGAAAATTTTGTTCACCCTCAACTTTCATAAAGAAGCACAGAGAAACAAACAAATTACTCAGAATCTCAGTGACCAGGGTCCTACCTATGAGAATAGCAAAGGGAATTTCAAGAATGAAAACAAAGAGAGGTCCTAAGATGAAAACTGTGCAACAGGCATAGGAAACAATGCATCCAGACCAGAGAATTGAGGACTTGTTTTAGAGAGAAAAGTAAATTGAAACAGTGATAAAGGATCCAAAGTGATTGAATTTGTGGAAAATTATACCAAGAAGCTCTTCAAAGCTATTATGAGAAAAATTAGTGATGGGTACAAAGAAAAGTATGTAAATGAATAAGCATGGAAATTATTATTACCTTCAGGGAAAAGAAATATAATCATAGCACACTATAACGCTCAACTGTGAGTAACATTTGTATAAGCATAGTATAAAGACTTAATAAACAATTATTAATTTAACCAATAATTGTACAAAAACTATATCAGAAAACACATTTTTATTCTCCCTAACAAAAAATCAACAGATAATGTGGAAAACTGATAAATCAAAGACAGACACATAGTGCCAGACATCAAATTCTGATGCTAACTTAAGGGAAAGATTCCTTAACCTTTTTGCTGCGACGTTTGTCTATAGTCGAATGATATTTCTATGCTGCTGACTGCGGCATTCGACTTTACCCCATGAGCTCAGTGTTTCAGAAAGGAAATTTAGGAAAGTAGATGTACATTTTTCTATATTTTTTGTGTTTTACAAAAATGAATAACAATAGGAAGTTTTTATACTTTAAAGTAATCATTTATTTTAATAAAACATAGCACCTTAACTGTATTTACTTATATATACTGTTATTATTTTTGACACATTTCAGAGAAAAAACTTGAAATCAACGCATAGAAAAGGTTAAGTAGAGAAAAATGGAAGGATAAACACGTTTTCGGAAATAAGTGAGTAAAATAAAGGTGGCAGGAATATGCAAGTCATGACATGGAATTGTGGGAAATGAGGCACTCATTTCTATCAACTTCTTGCATGCTAGAATAAGGAGTTGTGATAACCTTTAGGCCCAAGAGAACTACTGAAGGTTTGAGTCGAGGAGTAACATGATGAAACCAATGTTTTTCAGAATCTGAACCTGATCTCTGTGTGTTAAATGGTTTGAAAAGAAGAGAAACTAAAAGTTGATAAATCAGTTTGAAACTATGAAAATAATCTAAATAGTTTATTGACACGGTAGGCCTGTCCCCTCATGAACTTACAGTGATAGAAATTTGAAATTTGAAACACTACAATTTTACAAAAATATATAAATTAATCAGTACTTGAGAATTTCTTAGTGAAGTATTTGATATCTTGCAAGAGTACCAGTTAATAAGTGATGTGCTATTCCAAACTATTTAGCTTGCTAATCTCCCTAATCATTAGGGAATGTTACCCTGATCAAAAAAGAATTATGTTATGTTTAATAGGTCTCACACATTAAAGAGAAAGAGTTATAATAATCATTATTGTTAATGTCATTGTTAGAGCAAATGGTTTATAGTGTTTCCTATAAAAGTGTTCTAAGCTTTACATATATTAAGATATTTAATCTCTTAATAATGTAATATGGTAGGTAGTACTCTTATTTTCATGTTACAGGAAGGTAAGCTACATAAGATTTAAATAATTCGCTCAAGGTACAATCGCCACTAAGAGCTGAAGGTGAGATTTGAGTTCAGGCAGGCTACTGCTAAGAACTCACACTCCCAGCCACTGTACTAAGTTGCTTCTAATTCAAATGTCTTATTCTAGCATGCAAGACAAATGTACTAAGTTGCCTCTAATTCTAATTGAAACAAGAGGTCTCTTCACTTCTCATTTCAGTCAATCAGTGTTTTCCTATGTAAAAAAACATACACATGTGGGGACTCACATCCAGTTGAGCCTCCTTTGCCCTCATCTATAAAATGACAAAAATAAAAACCATATCACTAAAGGGTTTGGTTAGCATTGTGGTGGATTGAGGGAAATAATAGCCCCAATTTTTTGCGTCTCGTTGTATCCATCACTTCCCACTCTGAATCTGGGCTTGTTCATATGTTTTGGGCTGAATTGTGTCTCTCCCCCAAAAAATGCATGTGTTGAAAACTTAACTACCAGTAGCTCAGAACATGACTGTATTTGGAGATAGGACCTTAAAGAGATGAGTAAGTTAAACGAGGCCATTAGGTGGCCCTTATCAATCTTACTGTTGTCCTTAATAAGAAGAGGAAATTTGGACACACAGAGACACAGCGCAGAGAGGTAACCTAGACCATGTGAGGACACTGCAAGAAGGCAGCCATCTGCAAGCCAATGAGAGACGCCTAAGAAGAAACCAGACATGCTAACAACTTGGATTCCAAGCCTCCAGAACAGTGAGAAAATTATTTTCTGGCTTTTAAGGCATCCAATCAGTGGTATTTTTTTTTTATGACGGCCCTAGCAAACTAATACACCATGTCACTTGCTTTTGACATGTGGGATGTTAGTACATGTGACAGAGCCTATAAAAGCACTTGCATCTTTCTGCTTGCTCTCACTCTTGTTCTCTGCCATCACCTTAAGAAAATGCTCAGTATCTCCTAAAAGAATGAAAAACAAATGGAACAGTGCTGTGCAGTCATAGCTAAATCTATCCTATGTCATCCAATAACTGGTCACCTCCTAAATAGATGACCAAAATCAGTCAGTATTACATCCTGTTGAGTCCAGCAAAAAACACCAATAGGCCTGAAACCTAAATATTTGATTATTGTTTTAAACCATTGTTTTGGGGGAAGCATGTTCTACAGTATTATTTGTATGGCAATCAATAATTGATACAAGCATCAAATAAAATATAGAGTCACATGGCACATAGTATTAGCAGCTTAATTAATTTAAATTCAGCTTCCATGCTTCTATGTTTTAAAAGAGGCTGAAGTAAACAAATAAATCCTATGCCAATTTACTCCTATCACATGTGTATTCCTGGCTCTAGCAATTAGAAGAAAGTGATACACTAAACATTCATTTCAAACGTAAGAAATTAATGAGAATATAAGATTTTATTCTTTTAAAGGATTCACATGTCCATTACAAACTATTTTAAATGTTAACAGGCCTCATTTCCCTCATGTCATTAGTCAAGAAATTCACAATTACTTGTAGTTTCTTTAAATAAATCAATTCTCTAATTCTCTCAAATTAATTATCATTAGTACAGATGATTGCTTTGGCCACAGTAAATAAAGCTATTATCAACTGCCAGCCTTGCTTCTCTCAAAGCAAGATGTGGTTCCATTATTTAAAAAGGAAGACAAAAAACAAAAACAAAAAAACCCACTTAGGCTTGATTTACAAAGAATTCGAAAGGATGATTCAAATTAACTAATTCCCAAAAGAATCTAATGCTTGAATACTCTCTATAGTATCCACCCAAACTTGGTTTCCAATTGCTTTAATCTGAACCCAAACAGCAGATAGAAACCATAACATGATATAGAGAACTTCATTATAAAGAATCATTTAACAATGATAAAAGAAATACTATAAGATGTAATAATGTAGGATACCCTAGGATTGATAGAAAATAACCAAGGAAGAAAAAACCTGGATAGGACGTACCTTCCCCAAGGAAAAGATTTAGAAGTTGTTCGAGAAGGTGTGGTTGCAATCCAGGGGAGGCAGGAAAGTTTTCTGTGTTGCCTATACCAGATCTGTTCCACAGTAACTGAGGAAATAGGAAGTACCTTCCGAGTCACAGATGCTCCAGCCAGTGGACGGGCACACAAGACTAGACAGGGTCAAAATGCCGCTGTGGGCAGGGGGCATCAAGCACATGGTGTCCACATTGGGAGAGTCACAGAGAGGTGATTGCCAGGCCAGACCAGGACTATAATAAGAAAGAAGGTGTATCTTTCTCACATCAAAAAAAAAAAAAAAAAAAAAAATCTAAGCTGATGGGCAGTCCAGGGAACAGAGAGACTTCCTAAGGTCGTCCAACAACTCAGGTTGCCTCTGTCTTGTTTCTGTGGCATCCCCAACTCCATAGGTCAAAGCTGACTCACTATCACCATGTCTGCATTCTAGCCCATGGTAAGGAGAAAGAAGAAGAAAAGGTTTAGCAGCTTTATTTTGAGGACATGACCTGGAGTTTGTTCATATCAGTTCCACTCTTATGCTTCTGACCCAGAGCTTAGTCACATGCAACACCTAGTTGTAAACAATGCTGGAAACAGTAACCTCTAGCTGGGAGGATATGTGTCAGGAAAAACTCAGGGGTTTCTATTTGTAAAACGAAGAATTAAAAAATGGATATTGAAGGATAATTCATGGTTTCTATCATGCTCTGGTACTAACTAAACAGCAATTTTGGAGGCAGTGGGGGTGTGGGGAAGGTGTCAATTTAGAAGAAGAAAAGGGAAATGAAATATATTAAGAACACATTTATGTGCTAAGTAACGTAAAAATCATTATTCATACTTTGTTGATAAGGAATCTAAGGGTTAAAGACATTAAATATCTTGCCCAAAGACTTAAAATTGCAAATAGTACAGCCTGGTCTTAGTCCAGGTTCATCAAAAATGATATTCTTCGTTAACCTGCAATACATAGCAGCAGCCCTTCCACATTGCGTGTGTCAGCTGCAGGCTCACCGTCAAAAGTAAAATGAGAGAAACTATTGACCCTTATGTTAAATATCACAAAAATCCAACTCCGATAACTTTTCAAATCCATATTTTCTTACCCAACAAAATTATGTGAAAATGTTAACTTAGAAGGACCCTGGGTCTAATCTAAAGGTCTTACCTAATTTTCTCACTTTGCAACACAGAAAACTCACACCTGGCATCCTGGTTAAAAGCCTTGTCTATCACCTTTTGTGGTTGTTTCTATGTCTAAAATGTCAGATTCATCACCGAGCTCACAGTCTATTTGGTGAAAGAAAGCTGTGGAAACCCATACAACACTGTCTGAAGCGTTCTCTAAGCCTGCAGCAAAGGGCTAGTTGTAACCAGTGCCCAGAGCGGGCAGTCAGATCAGGAATTACTAGGTAAGCAGAGACCAGAACCCAGGTCTCTTCCACTACAATACCTGCAACCTGGTTTGTAGGGATATTCAGAAGAGATTTAAGCAAGATGAGTTTGCTGGCACCCTAATGGGAGGATGGGTGTACTTTTTGACTGGCCAACTATCCAGGAAGCAGTTTTGTGTTCTTTAAAAACAAATCATATCCATTTTAGACCTCAGGAGCCAAAGGCTCAGATGATAAAAGTGATGCAAAACTGATTTTCTAAAAGGTAGAACTAAAGAGCATTTGATTTCAATAAGCCTAATTAGTACAATTTCTGTCTTAGGTGTTTTCAATAAATGAAATGCATACAGTGATAGGAATTAGAGCTCTGAAGTAAACCTGAGCTGAATTCCCAGTTCTACTTCAATTAGAAATGGGTAGCATTTGGCAAATTACTGAATCTCCTTAAACCTATTTTTTACATATGTAAAGTAGGGTTAATAGTCCCTGTCTCACCTGGTGGTGTGAGGAGGGAAGTGAGATAATGCACTGCAGGTGAAGTGATCAACATGGATGCAGGTACGTGGTGGGTACTCAGCAAAGGCTGCTTATAAATTGTACTGGTGTTTTCTTTGATTGTCTTAGCTTTCATTCATTTCCTTAAGCAACTCTGTGATCTCATTGTGCATGGATAAAGAGAGAGGGTTGTGTTCTAAATTCTTTGTCATTGCAAGAGCTCCTTCCAACCATGTCTAGCTGGCCTCTAATCACAAGACATGCTCAAGGTCTACCTGGATTTTTTCAGGTAAGCTAGCATCCCTTTGATTCATGTATTTGTTTATCCATTCAATAAGTCTGCAAATATTTACTGAGTATTAACCAGGGAACAGTCTTCATAGTTGGAAAGCAAGTGTAGTAAACTAGAGTGCTGTGTGAGAGCAAAATGCTTTGGATATGAGGTAAAGGAGAGGGCTGTGACTAGGTGACATTAGAGCTGAGATGATAAAGATGTAGGCCATTGTAAAGAGTCCAGGGAAAGCATCCCAACAAGGGGAACTACAAATACAAAGGCTCTGAGGCAGGACCAAGCTTGGTATATTTGAGGAGGAAAAATAGCGTTGTGAGCTATAAAAAACATGGCAGGAGACAGGATTTAAAAAAAAAGAAGTTATTTAAACCAAAAACAACAGAAGAACAAGACAAACAAATGAGAAACAGAAACTCATAGACACAGATAATAGTTTAGTAGTTACCAGAGTGTAAGGGGGGTGGGGGGTGGGAGATGAGGGTAAGGGGGATCAAATATATGGTGATGGAAGGAGAACTGACTCTGGGTGGTGAACACACAATGGGATTTATAGATGATGTAATACAGAATTGTACACCTGAAATCTATGTAATTTTACTAACAATTGTCACCCCAATAAATTTTAAAAAATAAATTTAAAAAAAAAGAAGTTAAGTAGGATTTAGATCATGTAGGCTTGTGGAGCGGTAGCAAGAAGTTTTTAATTTGATTCTAGGTGTAATTGGAAGCCTTTGAAGGATACTTGATGTTCTTGTGTTCCCTAGTGTGATAATTTCAGTGATTTTTTTTTTTAAGGAATCCAGGTCCAATGGAAGTTCAAGTGCTCCACTACATTTTCTAATCATTTTTATAGTGATTTAGCATTTATAGTGAGACTAAAAAAATGTTCCTCCTGTGATTATCTGGTTTTAGACTAAAATTCTAAGGTGGAAGGTAACTTCTGAGAAGAAATTGGAAGCGTATTTGAATTATTTCAGAACCCCCTTAACCAAAGGTATGACTGTCCAACAAAGGAGAATCTATCATCTACCTCAATAGTTCTCGCTCTCACTCTCACTCTTGCTCTGGCTCTCCGCTCTCGCTCTCGCTATTTGTGTGTCTCCATAAATTAAAAGATAATGAGGTCAAAAAAAATAAAGAATAACTTTTTCAAAGTACTTATACATTAGAAAACCATTTTTATGTAAGGTGATTCTATTCCAATTTTGAATAACAGCATCACATTAAAATATGTTGAAATTTCACAAATCTGTTTCTCCAATTAAGAACTCTCTCCTAAGCTCTGGACCCATATTTGCATCTATTGCACATCTCCAAACACATATGTCTGGCACTCAGCTACCTCAAACTCTATACATTGAAAACTATTTTTCCTGCCAAACCTACGTTTCCTCTTGCCTTCCTTATTCCATTCATGACTTTGCTATCTAGCCAGTTATTTAAGGAATAGAACTTGGTAGTTCAGCATTACCAAGAGCTTAAGTACTCTAAAAATATTCACATTTCTTCACCTTGATACCACTGACACCTGCTGTCTCCTCCATAAAATAGGATTATTCCCTTTCTTGTATCGATGATAAACTCCTACCTATGCTTCAGAGCCCACCTCAAATTTTCCTTCTAACAGGAAATCTCATGGATAGCATAGGAGTAAATTGCTCAAAATACATATGCTGATTTCCCCTTTTTTCTTTTTCCCCAGTTTTCTTTGAAACTAATAAACAGAAAAAAATATTTTATTTATCTTTTTAGAAGTTCATACCCAGTTCTAGCAATTTTTACAATATTCTATAAACCTTTTAAATGTCTGTCTTCCATATCAAATGGCGAACTTCCTAAAGTTCTGCCCAATTCACCTTCAGAGAAACTTAATATAGCAAGTAATAATGGGTAAATAGATTGAAGTAAATGTTTGAGTTAACCAGTTTCCTGTTCACAATTCCTTACCATCCCTTTGCCTTTCTAGAAGTAATATCTCAAATACTTTTCTTATGATTTTTCAATTAACATTTGGTTAGAATAATATTCTAAAAGGAAATATAGCTTAGGGAAGGTAGCAAGAGATAAGCCCAGAGAGGCAAGCAGGGAGGGAAGATTTTGTGCCATCATAAGGAGTTTGGGTATTAGCCTCAAAAGCCAGTAGAGGACTTAATTCAATAATGTTACATGATCTGATTTATATTTTAAAACGAAAACTACTACATGGAAATTGGATTTTAAAAGCCTCTAGTAGTTCAAAGGCTATTGCAATAGTCCAGGTAATATGATAGTGGTAGTAGTGGAAAGAGAGAGAGATGGACAGTGTATATTTTGTTGGTGTAATAGATATGTATGCATAGGTGAGGAAGAAGGAGACATCAAAGATTATTACTAGATTTTGTCTTGATCAACTAAGTGGAGAGTGACACCATTGACTAAAGAGGGAAACAGGGTGAGGAATAGTTACAGAATAAAATAAAAAACTGTATTAGGATACATTGAGTTGGAAATGCTAGTGAAAATCCAACATGTCAATATGTCAAGTCTAAAGCATGGGTGATAAACTTGGGATTCGTTAGCATTTGAACAGGATTAAATCTATTGTACTAGATGGAGTTGCCTAAGGAGGAACAAACTCTGGGTTACCCCAGTATTTAGAGATAGGATAAAGGCAACAAAACTGAAAAGAAAGGCACAGTGAAAGAGGCAGAAAACTAAGAGAAAGCAGTATAATCATAGCACACATCTTACCTCTGTAGAGAGCAACATTTACACAGTTGAAATTGTTGTGGCTGCTCGCTCACAGGTCATGAAAGAATTCACGAGGCAGGTAGAAATACAGAAGGAGATTTATTAAACTAAGAGTAGGGTTGGCTGGTCAGAGTCTGCTGGAAATGACTGCAAACTACTGAGTAGATTCTTTGTTTCTTTCAAGTTTTATATTTTCTAACCAGGATGTAAATTGCTTCGGCCTGTAGTGGAATTTTCTATTGAGTTAGGCTCTGTCCATTGGGATGGGGGAAGTTGTTAAACTGGTTTTCGTTACCTTTGCATATGTTGTGTAGATATAAGTTGGAGCCAGGAGTGGATCCCAGATGCAAAACCTCTCTCATGTTACAGGGGCCTGCATGGCTGAAGTAAACAGAACCATTAAAACTGCATAGCATAGTAAATGTGTACTAGGAAGCAGCATCATTAACATTTGGTGGAAAGGAAGCGAAGAGAAGAAAGCTTTCAAAAAGTCCCAAGAAAGAAAAAGAAAAGAAAGCTTTCAAAAAGTCCCAATCTAAGTTACACTTTTAAATCAAATTAAACCAGAGATCCAAATCTCAAAATAGAAGATTTAGTGCCGCCATTACAATCCACCTGTCTTATCAAAAACCATGTAAATCTTTTCAATATTTTGAATCTGGTACTAGAATTGTTACAGGAGTCTGGTGTCTGGTGCCCAGAGATCATGGGTTCACATACCCGAAGAATGAGAATGTGGACTCGGAAGGAGAGGCAGAGGAGCAAAGGTGTTTATTAAAGCGAAAGAACAGCTCTCTTAGGAGAGGAGGTACCCGAAACTGGGATGCCCACTGGCTAAGGCAAAAGGCTCTTATTGTTATACTTTTTCTTGTATGTTTGGGGAAGAGAGCTGGTGCCTTCTAATGGATTCTGTCTATCAGATTTGCTGTGTTTGTCCAGCCTGAAGGGATTTACGAAATAACCTATTTATCCCCAGAGCACAATTACATTGTTGCCCTGGAGCAAATGAGTCATTTCAGAACCCGGAGTTTCAAGATATGGCTGACTGTCTTTGTTTATTCTACCAGGGACTTCCCTGTTTACCTAACAACATGCTAGCTAACCTGTCTCAGAATGTTTTGGCGATGGTTACAAAACAGAATGTATAGCTTATTAATCTCAAAAGTAGATTTATAACAAGCAGAAAGTGAGAGATGGTCAGGAAAAGAAGAAAAGGAAAAAAGTGTGAAGGTGCTAAAATCTACATTTACTAAGTGGAAAGAAATGAAATAGTGCTGAAATCGAGCACACAAACTATTTTGAAGTATTGCTGTAATTAGCAGAACTATAACTAAAAAATATTAATAGCTCTTCCCATGGACATAGAAGGGGCATGTATAGAAAAGGAGTCTGTTTCTTCTCATTTTAAATCCTTCCAAACTTTGATTTTTTTTAATCACGTGCAAGTTTACTTTGATGTAAGTAAAGCTTTTCGTTTAAACAGTGATTCCAGAGCCTCAGTTGCAGATGTGTGATGGGGGAGGAATAAAATTAAATTAAATTTATAACTCTAAGATATTCTAACCCAGAAATTCTACTTTTAGTTATACTCCCTAAAGAAACATTCAGAAATGAGGACAAAGATTTATGTACAAGAATGTTTGCTGCAGTATTAATTATGATAGTAAAAGGTTGGAAATGACCTACATAATAAATATTTGTAGATGATTTAAATAAATTATAGTTTATCCATACAATAGAATACTAAACAGTAACTAGATCACATTTGAAATTACTTGGGAGCTTATATAATATTCATATCGTATTATCATCTTAAGTAAAAATATAGGATTGGCTACCCAGCAAGTATGGTTCAAAAGCCAGTATTTCAATACAAAAGTGAGAATTTACTACCAACAGACCCTCTCTAAAGAAACTTTAAATATGAACTTCCAAAAGAGAGAAAATAATTCTAGAAAAGAGGTCTAAGATAGAAAAGTAATGGTGAAGAAAGAAAATTTTTAAAATGTGGATACATTTCAATGAACATTGATATGGGTTTTTAAAAAAATAGAACTAAAATTCTAGAAGGAAAAATGTACACTTTGGGAGGGGAAGACAAGTTAAAATGTTCTAGGTCCCTTTGGAAGAAGGTAAAATTACTTAGGTGTTTTAATATATACATAATACCTAGGCTAACTGATGGAATACTATATAGAATCTATTGCTTCTGAAATAATTCAGGAAAAAAATGGGATGAGACAGAAACAATAACTTGATCGAGAAAAAGACAAGAAAAAAACACAATAGAAAATCAGAGAAAAAAGCAGAACTAAACAGACAGTATAAAATAAAATGGTAAAAATGGATCAAATATGTCGTCATAATAAATATAAATTTACTGGTCTCAACAGATAAAAGACAAAATTGTGAGACAATATGTTTAAAATCTAGCTAAAACAAGGAACAAAACATGGTACCCTACTCTAGCAGGAATGTCATGAGAATGATTTGAATCCCCAGGTCTTAGCACCAACCAACAGTTCTCAAGCTATTTCCCTTTCCTCAGTGTACAGTTACCTAAGTAGATGACTGGTCTGTGTGGGAAAGGCTGGGAGAATTACAACTATATACTGCTTGCCATGAGTTGCAGGGTTCTTCTTCATGGGATATGATCCCTCATTTTACTCTGGTTCTGAGAACTGGATCCTCTCTGGAAATTAGTCAAGGGGTCATGACTTACCATTGGAAAGGCTCAACTCAACTGTCTATTCATTCCTTCTTGATCTCTTTTGATTATATATACATTAAGCAGAGCCCTTGTTG
Organism: Rhinolophus sinicus; assembly: GCF_057876585.1. Lineage (NCBI taxonomy): Eukaryota > Metazoa > Chordata > Mammalia > Chiroptera > Rhinolophidae > Rhinolophus > Rhinolophus sinicus. Next base: position 118,535,502 of record NC_142514.1, on the reverse strand, counting down.
CCATCACCTGGGACCTCGTTAGAAATGCAAATTCTTGGAACCCACTGAAGAGCGGCTGGAATAGAAATTTTGCAGTAACTCCCAGCAATTTGTGTTTTAACAAGCCCTCCAGGCGATTCTGATAAGTGCTAAAGTGTGAAAAACCATACATCTAGTGGGATAAAACCAGCATTGTATTATTAATGTGACTTGGTAGACAAGTACAAAGAGCATCATATAATTAATATGAATTTGTATAAGTAATCAACCATAGACCATGTTTTCAGACCAGATTGACAGAATTTCTGGTGTGCAGTACTGATAACAGTTTGAACTTTGTTTAGTTTCAATATGGAACCTCTAAAGACTCAAGGGATTCAAAGAAAATTGAATTTACAAAAAAAAAAAAAAAAGCCTTTTATAAAAGCAAAAATGGCAAATCTAGGAGAGACATAGGAAATTAGACTCATATAGCTAGGAGTCCATTTATTTCCTCTTTTATTTCATATTTCTCTCTGCTCTAACTCCCAACATACAATGGAGCAACACATTAGACTGAGTTAATGCAGGACTCAGGAGGAGTGGGGTGGAAGACTTCATTCTGCAGCTCTTAGGATGGCACAACTGTTTTCCACTCTGGGTATCCTTCTCTATTTGTGCTCTGAAGCCCAAAGAGCATGCCCCTTAGAGCATCCATTGAACGTAGGGCTTCACGTTTTAATACCAGCCCAAGTGTGAGACTACAGCCCACAGTAGATGAGAATTTTATTGTGGGCCAGGTGAGAGAGAATTTTGCACTTAGAAGATGGTAAACTGAACAGTATTCATGAATATTTTAGTTCATGGGAAAATGATCACTTAAGCGAAACAGTCAGTGGATGAACATCAGTGAGACTTGGACTTCAGTGTGGTGTTTGCTGAAAGGTGAGACATCTGGATATACCAAGAAGAAGATGCATAGAGGCTGGAGGGAAGGTGCGAGAAAGTGCAGGGGGGTTTGAGATAGGGGTCATCACAGCTAGCAAGAAAGCTGCCAGCCTCCCTGGTAAATGGGTAGGTCCTTGCTTTAAGCCTTGTGACCACATTTCCTGGTGCTATTATGAAATCAAACAAAACAAAAGGAGGACAATAGAGATAAGAAGGAAAAACAATATTTTTTTTAAAATATAAAGATTGATTAAAAAGTTAGGAAAGATTGAAACTGAGAGTGATCTAAGAAAAAAAATAGTAAGTAGAAATTAAAAATGAGCACATGAATGCAAATAAAGATAAGAGATTGCAAGTTTTTAAATAATAAGACAAAACAGGTGAAATTAAAGATAAAGGTCAACAGGACTAGTGGATCAAAAGCTATGAAAGTAAAGGACATAAAAGGTTATTGTTAAAAGCTAAGCCCCATAAAGTAAAAAGTAAAATGTAACAGCAAATAAAGGATTAAAAATATGAATTATGATAAAAATAAACCTATAAAAATAAGGAAGATTGCAAACATGTTTGCGATAAAGTACATACAAAATATTTTAAGGTAAGACGAACAGATTAGAAAATAATGTAAAAGGGAAGGAGGGAAGAGAGACCATAAGGAAGCATGTAAGTAATAGAGGGCTGTCCCACTCACTGGGCTGTGGTATGCCTCTTTGTTTTTGCTGTCCCTACCATGAAAAGTACGTTCCTACCTTCTTTGTCTGGCTAATGACTCTATATAATTCAAAACTGATCTCAGGTATCACTTCCTTCAGGAGGCAAAACACATACACATGTGCGCGCGCGCGCACGCACACACACACGCTTTGCTCCCTAAACTAGGTTAAGTACTTCTCTGTGATCCAACAGAATCCTGTATATACCTCAGATTACCAGTTCTGTCTCTTTCCTTTCCCTCCTCAGACCCTTATTTTTTATTGTTTGCTGTACAAAAAAGCAATATTATAATCACTTCTGATAATAAAATAAAAATAAGAAGCTTTATCAAATTCTGTAGTTCTTTTGGACTCTATCCATTCAACAGGTGTTTCCTAGGTATTCACTCTATGCCAGGCTCTGTGGTAGGATCTGTGAATAGATCTGTGAATAAAACACAGTACCTGTCCTCAAAGAATTAAGGATTGAGTTAGGGAAATAGCTTAGTAAGCAAAAACGACAGCCGAGTGATCCCAAATAATATCTGAGTTTTAAATATTTCAATTAGTTCACTTAGATGGCACATTTGCATCAAGTCTCTCTACATCGGTAAAACCTGCTTTCTCTGTTTCCAAAGCTACATCCCAAATGGAATTTTGAGTGTCCCTCAGTAAAGATTTGTAAACAGTAACCGAAAAAAAAATCTGTCTGAGCCATCCCTGGGAAAGCATTGGCTGGGTGTACGGTGAAATGCTCTGTTGAGCAGCTACCTTATTCCACCAGCCCATGCACTATTGGTCTAGACCATCTGATGGAGTTACTCAGAGCAGGAGGTCTGTAAATTCTTGTTAACAATTTTAAGATACCTTTGCTTCTGAGCACAGGCGCAGATGGAAAGATTTCATAGTATATCTACATACATAAATTCTGTTTTATGAGATGTTTCTTAGACTGAGTTTATGACTAGGAGAAAAGTCAATAGTATAAGTCCCAAAAATGGTTCTTCAAGAAAAATGAAACTTTTTTCCCCTCACACTGAAAAACGTTTACCAAAAGACTGGGATTGAGGAATGTTGCTCTCAGATCTCTGTTTTACCTACTTGCTTTATGTTGTCTTGGGGTGGGGGCCATTATTTTAATAACAACAACGAAAACTTCCTCCCGTAAAGACTTTAATTAATTAGGATGGTAATTTGGAAGGTATTTGGAACTTTACTTCAAGGTACATTGTACACCACAATTTCCTTATGCTTTAGGTAAATGACATTTATCAATATTTATCCTTTTTTGGAAAGAATTGAGAAAGAGATGCACGACCCAGGACTTGCAGTCATAATGCTAAGAAGCTCCAGATTCTATGGCTTAGTGGCTTAGTTTAGACAGATTAATTTGCCCAGCCCTCAGTTCCTTTATCTGAGAAATAGAGATGATGATAAGTAATATCTATCTTACCAGGTTGTAAGCATCATATGTGATTACATACATGAAACCTTATGAACAGAATACCAGCACATCTATATAAGGAGTAATCTTCTGAGTTAAATGGTAAAAACCAGTGCAATTTTCTAGTCAATGCTAACCTTAGCCCTTGGTACAGTAAGATATGACTTCAGTCTGTTTGCCACCAAAATATTATTTAAAAATAGCCTCTTACTAATGATATTGTGGGGAGCGGGCTGTGAGCTGACAAGGGCCTTGCAGCCTGCAAGGTTATTCCCGTGGGACGCTTCGCCTCAGCAATCTTCCCAGGAAGAACAAGATAACACTAATGCTGTCACAGACATACAAACTGGCCAATACACAAAACAAAATGTTCTACTGATACCGCTTGTTCTGCTAATACTTGTTTGTATAGACAACTGTTCTAACACTGTATAAAAACTGTGTGTGAAATAAAGACTGCGCCACTGCTCCGCCATCCGTGGACGGCGCACCTCCGGATCCCAGCTTTCCTGTCTCCACGTCTTTTCTCAATCTCCCCGCCCTTCCCCTTCAGTCTGAGCCCTCCTCCCGGGCCATGGCAGATATAAAGTCATTTATTTAAAAAACAAAAAGAAATAAAAAACCTTTGTGTTATAATTAGAGATAAGATTCAAAATGGAAATATTTGTAGTAATAAAGTTGAATCCAGGGCACCCTGGAAAAGACAAGGTAATTGTATTTAAATACAAGAAGCACTGAACTAATAACAACTGAAATAAGGCAAGAGAAAATTAGCTCAGAGCAAAAGAAAGATCAGCTGGACAAAAGGAAGGACTTATTTATTGTAACCATGACAGCAATGATGGAGGGCCATCCCATGGGATAAGGAGAAAGTAGAAGTAAATTTTGGCTAAGGACAAATCCAGCAAGTTTGAAAGGTGTCAAAAAGGAGATTCATCATCACTCCTATGTGCCAGAAATTATTCCAAGTGTCTTGCATATATTAATTCATTTAATCCTTGCGACAATTTGAAGGATAATTGTTACTAGTGTTTCCCCGAAAATAAGACCGGGTCTTATATTAAATTTTGCTCCAAAAGACGCATTAGGGCTTATGTTCAGGGGATGTCATCCTGAAAAATCATGCTAGGTCTTATTTTCTGGTTAAGTCTTATTTTCGGGGAAACACAGTATTCGTACCAGTTTACAGATGAGAAAACTGAAGTTCAAAAGCTAAAACGACCTTCTAAAGAATGTCGTAATAATCCTTTTAAAATACTGGGTATTCAGGTGATAATGCTTCTCATGTATAATTCTGAGTCCTTGAACTAGAGATTGTCCAGATATTAATTTCAGATTTAATGTTTCAAGAGCTGGATTAATAGATCAGCCAACCAGGAGTGAATCTACATTTCTCGTGCCAGTGCCATAGGAGTAAATAAAAGCAAGGAATTTTTCTTGACTAATAATGAATTAACCTTGAGGATGATGGACTAGCAAGCAGCATGTCTCTGCTTCTGGAAGTAGGAAGAGAAGAAAAAGACTAGAGTCTTGGAAACACTCTAGGGATGCAATGTTTTTTTCCAGTGACGGAATTATTTCTGGATGATGCCCTAAGCCTGACCTCACTCTCCCCAGCTCCACCTGATGTCAAGCTCAGCTTAGGTTCTGAAAGAGCCAATACCAACACTGTATGTTCTAAAAGTCCTATTGTTTTCATAGGCAGTTCAGTATGCCTACATTCGGAGGATGAGAGGGATAAATTAGAGTGGGGAGATCAAATAAGACCTTTCTGTTCCTGAAAGTTGGGTCTTCCTATCTTTTTGATTCCAGATCTCAGTCTTGCACTTTAAGCTGAGATATACTATCCCTTGGAAGCCGATAAAGGGCTGCAATGCAGTGTCCAAAAATTTAGGACTAGATGTTTTTCAGCCCTTATTTTTTTTCAGATATTAGTAACATAATGTGACACTTTTACTGTAATTATGTAACATCCCCACAGGGTCTGGAGAGCCCTATAATTAAACACATTAATATTTTTTCAGCAAAATATAATAGGAAGTTTATGGGGAGGAGAATCACAGGAGATTTTTAGAATAAAACTTATTCTATGTAACACTGTAGTGGTGATACATGTCATTATACATTTGTCAAAACCTGTAGAATACATAATACACAAAGTGAACCCTAATGTAAACTATGAAATTTAATTATTAATACTGTATCGTTATTGGCTCATCAATTGTAACGAATGTACCACATTAATACAAGGTATTAAAATAAGAGAAATTGGTGGGAGATAAGGGTTATACGGGAGCTCTCTGTACTTTTAGCTCATTTTTTTTTCTGTTAAACAAAAACTGCTCAAAAAATTAATAAAGGCTATTCATTTTTCAAAAGTAAAGGAACGTGATGAAGAAAGAGATTGCTGTTAAGATATGAGAAACTTAAACTATTTCATGGCCATCTATTTCCGTATAGTCAAGCACTCCAAACTTGATGGCTTGAATCCAAAGTCGTTTTATAATGCTCACAATCTATGAGTTACCAAATGGGAAAGATAGCTGGTTGATTCTCCTGTTTGATATGGTATCAAATGAGGTCACTTGGTAACATTCAGCTGGTAGCTGGGCTGAAATACAGAATCCAAGGCAGCTTCTCTCATATATCTGGTACATTGGTGGAGAAGGCTGAAAAGCAAGGATCTGTTTGGCCTCTTTCACCTCACCTGGTTGTTTCAGTTTCTCCACTTACTGGCTGCAGCAGGAGAACTAAATTTCTTATATAGCTCAGGTTCCACTGGGTGCTCCAAGAGACTAGAAGTGGAAGGTGGGCCTGGACCTAGAAACTGGCAAAGTGTCACTTGTGCCATATCAATTGGTCAAAGCAGTTATGAATCCTACTCAGATTCAAGGGCAGGAAACATAGTCCTTACCTCTCAATGAGAAATGCCAAAGTCTTTGTGGCCATCTCATGAAATTGGACTTTTGTCCTGTGGTAAATGGGAGCAACTGAAAGATAGTAATCTAGGGGAAGCAATATCAGAATCAGCTTTGGCAGTATGAAACAGGGAGGAAGCAGGAAGACAATGGGAGAAAGGAAGCCCAGTCACTCATTATCACAGAAATTTTACTTTTTATCTTTTAGTGGCTTCTCCCAGAGAGGGTCGAAGACCACCTCATTGTTTTCATTTAAAGATGGTTATTTGTGGCTACTAAGATATTGATATAATTTCAATTGGTAAATTTTCATGTATGTTGGGTTTTTGTCTCTCCAATTAGACTATAAAACTCTTTGAAGACAGGAATTGTGTGAATCCAAAGCACCAAGCATTTCATAAATGCTCAGGAAGTATTTATTGATTGGCAGATTAAAGTAGGCAAGTCATATAGGACTCCTCAGTCAATAAATATTTATTGAGCTTTTACTATGTGACAGGCACTGTTGCTTTTTTTTTACTATTGAGATACAATTGAGATATAACGTTATATAAGTTCAAGGTGCATAATATGTTGATTTGATATACTTATATGTTGTGAAGTGAATGCTACCCTATTGTTAGCCTCTATCACTTCACATAATTACCATCTCTTTTTTTGTGATAAGAACATTTAAGATCTACTCTCTTAGCAACTTTCAAGTATATAATACAGTATTGTTAACTATAATCACCATGCTGTACATAAGATCCCCAAAACTATTCATCTAATAATTGGAAGTTTGTTCCGTTTGACTAACAACTCCCTATGTGATTATCCAATTTTCTCAGCACCATTTATTGAAGAGACTGTCCATTCTCCATTGAATATTCTTGGCTCCCTTGTCAATTATTAGTTGACCATATATACAAGAGTTTATTCCTGGGATGTTGATTCGGTTCCATTCATCTGTGTCTATTTTTATAATAGTACCATACTGTTTTGAATACTATTGATTTGTAGTATACTGCAGGTCCTCAGATGATTTTTTTCCCCAAGGTATTGTTTTTTTATAACATTGATGAGATGCCGTAGGAAATTAACACTTGTTTATAATCAATTAGCCTATGGTAAAATTGTTTTAGTTATATGTTGTTTCACTCAGTTACAGAACCTATCAAGGACATTGAGGACTTACTGTAATTTCAAGTCAGGAAGTGTGATGCCTTTGCCTTTGTTATTCTTTCTTTCTGAAAATTACTTTGCTATTCAAGGTCTTTTTTGGTACCACAGAAATTTTAGGGTTGTATTCTTCTATTTCTGTGAAAACTCCACTGGACTTTTGACAGCGATTGAATGTATTAAATATATAGATGGCTTTGGGAGTATGGACAGTTTAATAATGTTAATTCTTCCAATCCATGAAGAGAAGATATCTTTCCATTTATTTGTGTCTTCTTCAATTATTTTCACGAAAGTCTTATAGCTTTCAGTGTACAGATCTTTTACCTTCTTGGTTAAATTTATTCCCATCTTATTATTTTTTATGCTAATAGATTGTTTCTTTTTCAGGTATTTTATTGTTAGTGTAGAGTAGTGCAACTGATTTCTATATATTGATTCTGCATCCTGAAACTTTACTAAATATGTTGATTAGTTCTAAAAGTTTTTAGTGGAGTCTTTAGGGTTTTCAATATATAAGGTCATATCATCTACCAACACAGATAATTTTATTTATTTCTTTCCAATTAGAATACTTTTTATTTCTAATTTTACTTGCCTGATTGCTCTGGCTAGGACTTTCAGTACTTTTTTAGTAGAATTTGTGAGAGTGGGCAACCTTGTCTTGTTCCTCATCTTAGAGGAAAAGTTTTTAGTCTTTTACTGTTGAGTCTTTCTTTAATTGTGGGCTTATTGTATATGGTCTTTACTATGTTGACGTATATTCCTTTTATACCCAATTTGTTGAGAATTTTTTTCATGAAAAGACGTTTGTATTTTGTCAAAAGCTTCTTCTGCATCTATTGAGATGGTCATATGATTTTCTTTTATTCTATCAATGTGGTGTATTACATTTATTGATTTGTGTATATTGAATTGTTCTTGTATCTCAGGGATAAATCCCACTTGATCATGGTGTCTGATTCTTTTAATGTGCTGTTGAATTTGGTTTGCTATTATTTTGTTGAGAATTTTTGCATCTATGTTCATCTGGGATATTAGCCTATAGTTTTCCTTAGCATCCTTATTTGGCTTTTGTATCAGCATAATGTTGTCCTCATAAAATGAGTTTGGGACTGTTTCCTCTTCTTCAATTTTTGAAAGAGTTTAAGAAGGATTGACTTTAATATTTCTAAACTGTGTGGTAGAATTTGCCAGTGAAACCATCTAGTCTTGGGCTTTTTGTGTCGTTGGGTGGTTTTTTGATTCATTCTCCTTATTTGTTAGTAGTTGGGTATTTAGATTTTCTATGTCTTCCTGATTCAGTAGTAGGTTAGCTGTTTCTAGGAATTTATCTATTTTTTTCTAGGTTAACCAATTTGTTGGTATATAAATATTATCTTATGATATGTTGGTGTGTAAACACAATCTCTTATGATCCTTTGTATTCCTGGGGTATCAGTTGTAATGTCTCCTCTTTCATTTTGGATTTTATTTATTTGAGTATTCTCCCTTTTCTTATTTAGTCTAGCTAAATATACGTCAATTTTGTTTATCTTTTTTAAAAAAAAATAGCTCTTAGTTTTATTGACCTTTTCTATTGTTTTTCTGGGCTCTATGTCGTTTGTTTTTGCTCTGATCTTTGTTGTTTCCATTCTTCTGCTACCTTTAGGCTTAGTTCTTATTTTCTGGTTCCTTGGGGTGTAAAGTTAGGTTGTTTGAGATCTTTCTTTTTACTTAATGTGGGATTTTATAGCTATAAACTCTTAGAACGGCTTCTGCAACATCGCATAGGTTTGGTATATTGTGTTTTCATTTTTGTTTCAAGATTTTTTTTTTCTCTTTTGATTTCTTCTTTAACCTATTGGTTGTTCAAGAGTGTGTTGTTTAATTTCCACATATTTGTGAATTTCTAGCTTTCTTCCTGTTATTGATTCTAGTTTCATACCATTGTGGTCAAAAAAGACCAGACACTGTTCTTTATGCTTGCAATACATCAGTGAACAAAAACAATAATGTCTCCTTTAGTGAGATGAATATTTTAAGCCTATAAAACTCATAACGTAGGTGGGGGAATCCCTTAGAAGTACTCTGCCTAGAGAAGCTGTTATTCTTTCCCATGGCTCTCATCTGAGTGCTGTTTCTGCAAAACTTCAAAAATTCTCTTTTCTATAAACTGCAAGTGACCTTGGAACCACAAATTGCTTTGCCTGTGTAAATAGACAATTCTTTTACTCAATACTACAGGGTCTATAAGTCAAGTGAGACAAGTAACAGTAGGGTATCAATCTAAATAGACAGTCTTGCCCTTGCAGGCGTTTCTTCATTTGAATCCACAGCTGCAACTACTATTAGGATAGCAAAACTCTAATTGCACTCAATCAACAAGAAGGATATTTCCATTTATGACTTGTCCAAGGTCATTTATATTTGCTGTTATCCAACTTTTGTAAGTATCCAAAAAAATGAAAAGTTTTCTAAGTCTTTGAATACATACATCCCAAATAAAAGATGTAGATCCCTGATCCAATGTACTACATAATTGGATTTGAGAGTGAGAGAGATTATTTATAGTTTAAAGGTCATAGAAACAAAAGGTCTTCTCTAAAGGTCAAAATCAGAAATTTGAAACCATATACTGCAGTCATTTTGTTTTTCTTCTATATTTTAAACTATTTTTAGAAAAAGTACACTGGAAAGCATAACATTAAAAAAGCAGATCTCAAAAACTTAATCAAATCATATTTTGTAACAATGTAGCCAATCTAAAAAAACTAGGGAAGTATAGGAAGTACATGTCTAGATATTGGCAATATTGTCTGTTTTCTTTCTAATTTTTTAATTCAACCTATATTTATTAAATATCTACTCTACGCCTGGCATTGTGCTAAGAACTGAGAATAAGCAATCAAGAATATAGTGTCCCTATTTCATTAAATAGTCATAATATTGCTAAATATATATATAGATGCAAAGCTTTATTTAAATCTGTGTGCGTTCCTCAGAAATTAAATTTTTAATGACAAAAAGTACAGAGAAATTGATACATTCACATATTGCTGATGGGAATATAAATTGATTGAGGTAACTCTTTTTAAAGTATATTTTTTTACACATCAAAAGCCTTCAATATATGCTTACTCAAGCAATTCCATTTCTGGGAATTCATCCTATAAAAACAATCATGAAACTGCACAAAGATTTATCTGACAGGAATTTCATTACACAATTTTTCTAATACCAAAAGATTGGCAACTACTTAAAAGGCAACAATGGAAAATTTGGTCAAATTATTTGCAACTTATGGCGAAACAGTGCATGACTACTTAAAATAATGTTATTAATGATATGAGAAAGTGTTGGCTGCATTGGTCGAGTGCTTTTTTTTTTTTTCTAAAATAGACTACAAAGCAACATGTGTAATATAATGCTATTTTCATTAACAATTTAATATCTGTAGTAGGCTGAGTTGGCAAGAACCACCCCTCATTGTCTTCCTCAGTGGGAGGCCAAGAATCAAAATCATTTAATCATAGTTGACATCATTCTTCCTAGCACCAAAAAGAACAGCCATTGACAGGCAGTGTTGTTGTTCTTGCAAATCAGTCAAGTTTCAGGTCTGGCAAGGAAGAGCAAAATGATTCTCAGCATAATAAGGGAATGGTCTGTTGTTCACAAAGGACAAAACACAAAATAACAAGCTGATGAGAACAATGTCCTTTTCATATTACCAGACCAGCCTGCATTTTCTCAGGGGAAAATGTATGCTTGTCTTTGTAAGAAGGATGCACTCTTCAAGTGATTTACTTAAAAGAAACTATTCTCAAAAGTGAAGAAGATGAACTGGTATTAAGAGACTGCCGTTCACCCTTCTTCACTGGAGAGACGCTCGTCACCCTCTGTCACCTGCTATGTCTAGTTCAGGAGTCAGCTAACTGTGGCCCAGCCTGCAGCCTGTTTTTGTGTGGCCCACAAACTAAAAATACATTTTTTACATTTTTAAAAGCTTGAAAAACATTTTTTTAAGAACAGTGTCATGTGACCTGAAAATTATGTGAAAGTTTTGTGAAAACTATGTGAAAGAGGTCAATGTCCATAAATGAAGTTTTATTGGAACACAGCCATACTCATTTATTTGTATATTGTCTATGGCTACTTTCGGGTAGAGCGGAGTAGTTGCAACAGAAACCGTATGGCTTGCAAAGCCTAAACCATTTAATATTTGGCCTTTTTCAAAAAAGGTTTGCTGAACCCTCGTCTAGTAGAGAGCTCTTCAGTGTGCTTTTCGGCAAAGCTCAGGTGACACTCAAGTTTGCAATACCTCCTCTGAGGAAATGTGCACTACAGGTTGCAATGACTTGAGGTAACCCCTCCTTTCTTTGAAGGGTGCACAGAACACTCTGAATGTTTGTCGCAGTAAAAATCACCCTTTGGAAGTCAGCGTACATTCTTTTCTTCAGGACTGAAAATGGAAGGGATCCCTGCCACACTCAGGTTACATATAAACGTAACAGCATTGATATCCATCCTCACCCCCACCCCGCCTTTCAAGGGTCAGCTTCCACTAAAATACTATGAAAAGTGAAGTTTTCCTTCAGTCTCTCCTAAGCTGTCCACTTAGAGCCTCTCCTGGGGCAGCAGTTTCTCCCGGCCTGGCCATGGACCACCACTCTCTGCTACTGCTCTTCATCTGACACTCATAGACCTTGACTCTTGTTTGGACACCAGTCTCTCTCTGTAAGCGGTAGCTAGAGAGGTCAGTGGGCAGTTCTCTGCCATTTTATCCCCTACAAATCCACTGGGCAAGCCTATAAAGATACAAACTATTTTCTGCTCCTAGCTTTTTGCCTCTCTCTCTTCCAAGTGTCTCCTTCAGCTAAACTCCTCCATGCAGAGCTACTTCTACCTTCCAGGAAATTCCATTCCTTACAAACAAGGATTGATCTTGCTACAGAAGCCATTCCTTGTCCCCTTCTCCCCAACCATGCGGAACTCTTTTTTAAGTCTTTCTAATGCAATCTGTGCTAAGGTGGAGGGCCTTCCACCAGGAAGATTGATGAGAGCCATGACATCTCAGGTCATGCAGACAATAGTGGGTGGTTTGGGAGCTACAAGTCTCAAATCATACGCACTCTATTATGGACTGAATATCTGTGTCCCCTAAAAATTCATATTTTGAAGCCCTAGTCCCCAGTGTAATGGGGATTTGGACACTAGGCCTTTAGAAGGTAATTAGGTTTAGATGAGGTCATGAAGGTGGGCCCCCATGATGGAATGAATGTCCTTATAAGAAGAAGAGAAACCAAAGCTCTCTCTCTTGACCATGTGAGGATACAATCAAAAAGATGGCTGTATGCAAGCCAGAAAAAGAGCTCTCACCAGAAACTGAATCACCTAACATCTTGATCTTGGACTTCATAGCCTCCTGAAGTGTCAGAAATAAATGTTTGTTGTTTTAAGCCACCCAGTCTATGATGTCTTGCTATAGCAGTCTGAGATGACTCAGACAAGCTGCAGATATATCATGAACTATAACCTCAAACTGGTTGAAACAATTAGGATATTGATTATCTAGCATTCATGGAAGCCTAGTGGTATGGGTGTTATTTGTCCAGTTTAATCAGCAGATCAATTGTTACAAAGGATCCAGGTTCTCTCTTTCCCTCTACTCAACCATCCCCAGTGTCAGCTTCATCCTAACTGTTATCTCTCATGGTTCCAAGTTGGCCATCTTTGGCCATTAGGTCTTCATGCTTGCTTGTTCATATTGCACAGGGAAAAAAAGAAAGACCTCTCCTACCCTTGTGAAATATATGTTCTTTCTTGCAATCTGATTGGTCAAAATAATTCATGTAGCAACCCTTGAGTCACTAGTAGACTTCAGAAAAAGCCCATATGCTAAATAGCTTAGACTAATGAGACTACCCCTCCGTAGAATACAGTCATCTTTCCCTGAAGTAGAAGGCTGAGGAGGATACCAAACTAAGGTTCTATTTGAAAGGAGGAAAAGGGGAATAACTGCCAGGTGAGCAACAATATTATTGCACAATAGCATATGTAACTCCTAATAGGGCCCAGTGTCATCTGTGAGTTCATGTTCTAGGGTGCACTAAGGCCCATTTGACAGACGATAGTAAATAATCTGCCAAAAGAAAATAACTGCCAAAAAAGTTTACAGCTGTTAAATATATCAATAAAAGAGCCATCAGATATCATCTGTCACACTGCAAAGTATAATTACATGCTCACATAAGGGACTTCAAGTTCCAAAATAATCTCTAAAAACTAAAGCATTGTCACAAATATAAATGTTAAGCTGAAAAATCAGAAGAAATGTATAGTGTTTATAGTAAATTATTTGGCATTACTTGGACTTTAGTTTTGCAGCTAACTTTCTCCAGGTTATCCCAAAGTCAGTGCATATGAAATTTTTTTTTTCTGTCTTCCTCAGGGCAGTCTAACCTTGCTTTTATCCAATATAGTTGAATATAAAAACTAACCATTATTAATGGACTCTCAAAATCCTAATCTCAACACAGAATATGGGGAATATTATTTATGAGTCCTCCCATAATCACTGATGGCTTCAATCAGAATTTGAACTCAATAAAAGATTTGGTCTCTAGTAGATAGCAAACCTCCACAATATAAGTCAAAAGATTAAAAATAACCCAAGCAAACGAGGTTAAAATATAATGGCAGTCATTTAGCACAGACCCTTTAGATTGAGCCCTTGAGGCTCCTGTGCATAGAAATTATAAATACTTTGATAATCTTCATGTTTTTTCCCCATCTTTGTGTTTATACAAGTTCCTATAATTATGAACTGGTGCACCTTTCTCGTCATTCATTATCATATTTAAATTTAATTGAAAAAGTAATATCCTAACCATTTATAATGGCCTTTTGACAGTACTTCACTATAGTAAAGCAATTTCCTGGCTTTCATTAATGACCAGACTGATATCTTTTTAAAACTGAACAATGGATCTATTAAAATTACTGTTCACCATCTGGGTCTCCTTGAAAGCTTGTTTGAGGCCAAGTTGCTGTTTCTATAGAAGAAAAGAAAATGGATTAAGCTGGAAGAACCCAAAAGACCTATAACATATACTTATAAAATTTTTGTCAGATAGGGCATGCACTTGATTAGCCTCTCACAGTCCAAAATGAAAGGAACAGAGATAAATAGGTAGCAATTTAAGAGCTAAATCTTAGGAAAATGGTAAAGACTACCTGAAAAGTGAATCAAGGCCCAACTGCATCTGACAAACATCTCTTTAAAAGTGATTTTAAGCTATCAAGCACCAGTATTTTGAACACAACCATTCACTGAGTACTTGTGTGATTCCAAGTGGTTATTCACCTAAGGCACTGTCAAAGCAGTCTGGATAAGGCTCCCTGCTCTTGAGTCTCAGCACCAAAACTTAATAGTTGTGTGACCTTGAACAAATCACTTGACCTCTCTATTCATCATGTCCCTCAGCTGAAAAATAGGGTGAATAATAATTATAATACCTTCTTCATGGTCATTTACAAGTATTAAACAAAGTAGTATATGTAAAGAACACTCAGCCCACTGTAAGCTGTTGCTATGTGTCACCTATTATGATGAATTTGAAGAACGAGGTATATCAGTTTTACATCAAATGAAATTATTTTCAAATTGTCTTTATTTTACAAAGACTATTTCAATTTCTACAATCAACCAACAATATAAATAATAACTAATGTATATAGCACATATAAAAATAAAATGGAGAGGGAGAGAGGAAGAGTCAGGGAAAAGGTTGTTTTAAGGAAGTTTTAAGTAGAAGGGTCACGGAAGGTCTCACTATAAAGGTGATTATTGAGCAAAGACTTGAAGGAAGTTAGAGAGAAAGCCATAAAATACCTGGAGGAAGAGTGTTCCAGGTACATGGAATAGTCAGTACAATCATGTTTCATTTCAGGAATAACAAAAAGGCCAGTTTAGATGGAGGGACGTAGAGATGAGGACACAGGGCTGGAGGAGAAATGGAGATCATATCATAGAACCTGGGAGATCCTAGGGAAAACTTGGCTTTCTCTTTGAGAGAGATGGGAAGCCATTGAATGATTTTGAGCAGAAGAGTAATATGATTGGACTCACATTTTAAAAGGATTTTTCTGGTTGCCTTGTAAAGAATAGGCTGTAGGGAGGCGAAGATGGAAGCAGGGAAATTTAGGTAGGGGTTTGAAGAATTTCAGGCAAAAGATTATGGTGGCTCACATCACAATGATAACAGTGGAGGCGATGAGAAATGGAAGAGCCATAGGATTTCCTGACGGACTGGAGTTGAGGTGTGAGATCCATTGTAGGCATTTGATCTCTCTTCTCTAATAATTCAGAAACATCAGTTTGCTGCACCTATTCAGAGAATGCTTTATTTTGTGCCAGTTCTTTGCTTTCTATCCAGAAACAGCTGCTCCATCTCCTGTGACACAGGATGTAATAAACTGGAGTAAATGGAGTAGAGTATTTTGATAGATTAATCACTGCGGGGTGTGCAGCACTCACAGCACTCACGGTGAAAGTGAAGAGATTATACCAGAATGACATCTGTTTTCTTCCATGTAAATTGTTAGACTTTGAATCTGCTGTTATTTAGCAGATGTGTAGATTTAATTATTAGGATTGTATAACCACTGGGGAAAGCATGGGATTTTATTGATAGCTTTCCACCTACGATAATTGCAGAATAAGTAAACTGCCTTTATTTCCTTCATGGAATAAAACTGAAAAAGTTAAACCCACAGGGGATGTGTTATTTCTTATTCCTAAGGTGCATATGAACTGGTTGTGTTGATAGCTGTAAATTAATACAATTCCAACAAATGTGTGTAACAGTTTGACAATTATTTTCCGCATAGTCTGCAACTAAAGACCCATTTTCAGTAAAATATTTTAGAGATGCTTATTAGTCCGTCATCTGTAAGACTGAAGATGTTTTTCTTGACTCTTAAGATTTTCAAAGGATTATCTACAGTTTGGGTTAAAAGAAGCCTTGGAGATTATCTGCTCTTCTCCATTCATTTGACACTTGAGGAAACTAAGAAAGAACAAAATAGAATATCTACTAAGCAAATGCCAACTTATTCTTCAATTTGCTGACTCTCATTCCAGTGCTCAGAGCAGAGTTTGTTAGGAGAAGAGGGACTTAAATCTTTTGACATGCTCTCCACCCTGAGATTTGGCCTTCTCAGCCTCTGTGGTTTCACCCTTGTATGGGATCAGAAATAGCTTGAAGGTAATGTTGGAAGAAGTCATCAAGATCACGTGACCTCCAGCTGACCCATAGGCTGGACCCAGGCAATCGGGGGCTCCAAACCTCCTCCCCTGTCCTTGGAATGTACTGCCCACTGTTCCCACAGTGAAAACTATTTTCAAGGATGCAGCCTTGAGAGAGCAATGTGTTGTTGAGACCTTGTGGACTGAGCACATGACTAAACCCAGGTAAGGCCTCTATATAACTTTTAAGATTCTGGCGGGCAGATCTATTCATCTTGCAGTCACCCACTATAAGACTTGTTTGTAAGTTCCCTTGCTTAAATCCTGCCACCTACCAGTCAGAAATGGTCAGCCTCTTTCTTTGGTCTCTCCTTCCACTCCATGCGTGGAGGCTGGTTTTGAATTTCACCTGGGGAACTCCCGAGGTTGTGAACCAACAGGCAAACGAAAGACATTTGACAAATCTCCAGAGAAATTGTTGCTTTAGATGTCAAGGGAACATAAAATTCAAGAGTCTAAGGCTTTGGAATCTGGTCCCACCTGTGATTAGTGAATGTGATTTGTGGCGTGGGCACAAATCTCTCTCCTCATCTGTGCTATGATTAGTTAAGTTAGCCTGAGAAGCCACCACCCTGTGCCATTGGGGTTCAAATCCAATCATCCAGTGACTCTTGTACTAGATGATGCTCTTTCTTCTTTTCTGCAAATGCTCTTGAACCTAATGTATAAAGGAAAGATGCTAAAGAATCAAATTCGCTTTTTCAGAAAGCATGGTTCCTGATGATGAATTCTTTCAGAATTTCTATGATCCATTTGAAAAAAAATATAGATACATTGAAGAGTTTCAATCACATACAGGAATTAAATTAATATAGGATCTGCCTCCCCTCCTTTGTAAAGTAGTGACCTAACATCTACAGAATATCAGGCATATGTAACTTTAGCCAAAACATCAGATCAGTACATCAGAAGTTAAATTTTTAGCATGTACAAAGGTTTTGTCCAACACAATGAAACCATCTTGATATTTCAAAGCCATCTGGGTAATTAGTTGAAGTTTTCTATTTTGATTCAGATGTTTTGATATTATACGTAGAGTTGAAGCAGAGGTCTGGTACTTATCTGATTAGTTGCTTATGGGGTGCCCACTATATGGCATTAGGCAGAGCTCACAGAGTGCCCACAGTCACCCATCTCACAGATGCCGTGTTGCGTCCACTGCCTCAACTCCACCATTCCCTTGATTGACCCAGGAACCAAGGGAGCTATGCCCAGCCCAGGAAGATACCACTTTCCTTCTTCCACAGTCATTGTGATAAGCCTTTAGGAAACATTACAGCCTGCCCCACATCACTGAGTACTCCTTAGTTGATCTCCCATCCCCAGGGCTCTTATCCACATATTAGTCTATATCCCCTTAATCTGACTGAAGATTCCACCACTCACTGACCTCTCTGACCTTTTACTACACTCTCTGAAACTCTCCAGCTATTATTGACAAAACACCCTTCTTCCTTCACTTCTCTGAACATTTCCTCCACTCCTGTCTGAAATGGACTGCCCTCTAAGGATGCTGCTTTCCATGTAGCCAACTCCAGGGGCATCTTTTCTCTCCCACGTCACTTATTTCACTGGGTCTGGAAGTGGGAGGCTTTCCATTTTATTCTCCATTACCACTCAAGAACCATTATCTTTGCCTCCTCCCCAAACCACTTCAGTTATTTCAAAGCTCAAGCCGTTAAACTGTACCACCTCCTGTCCCTCCTTGTTGAATCCATACCCACATCTCCAGCTCATTCCCCTTGTTCTTTGAAGAATTTAGCACCTGTCTCACTGGGTCCTTCAGAAACAATCTTGTCAGCGGTATTTTAATAACATTTGCTCCTTTAAAAAAAAAATCGTCACAGACAGAAAAGATTCTCACAATATGTAATGAGTATGGAACAGGGAGCAATCAGCAATAAGTGACCAGTCAGCCCACCTGTGTAGACTAGCTGCTTGTCAGCCCTGCATGTAGGTAGTTTTTCAGCAATCTGGCCTCTGGGTTGCTGAATCTGCTTCCTGTTGCTCATCTTATATGTCCTTCATCAGAGAAGAGAGGCCTTCTCTGACTAGTTCGTATGTATTGAAAAGACCCTCCCACAATTGCCACCTAATTGTTTACCCTTTCCAAAGTGCACATGATGTGTAATACATTTAGGAGTTTACTGATGTGTTGTCTTTCTCTTCTAACTAAAATAGAAGCTACATGAGAACATGGGCTTTTTTCTTTGCACTGTTGTTATCCCAATGCCTAGATCAAGGTCAGATGCGTAAATTGTACTCAGTAAATATTATTTTTTTGAAAAATAATTTTGAACCAAAAGGAGGAGTTTTATGGATGGAATTATCAGATTTCCACTTTGTGCTATTTAGTTTTTGAATGGTAATTAGTCCTTCAATATTTGAAATAATTTAAAATGAATCAGAGAATGACATAATTCCACTCCACTTTGCAAACAGAGTGAATTTAATGCAGACATCCTAATATGCACAAAATTCTCAGCATCCAATACCCATGTCTATCTGTAGTTGCTAAAAATACAGGCACTTTAAATCTCATGGAGTAAAGTAGTTCATGAAACATCAGAGGTGATATCTTGGGTCATCATATAGACAAACGTGTAGAAATAACATCATTTCAACCTGGGATGGTAGGAATATATAAATGAAAAATAGGATTCAATCAGGGGAAGCAACACTAAATTTCTGCCTCTGCCATGCATAAGTTTCCTGTCTTCCAGAAAATAGCATTAGGAGAAGCACAATTCATTTATTCATTTGGGGATTTGCCATATAAAATAGAATATATGACATGAATTGCAGTAAGGGGGCACATTATTCTAAAATTTTCTAACAAGCAAGCCAAGTTTGCCAGGTTCCAAATTAGCATTTAGTCATTTGTCCTATGAGGAAAATGCAAAATTATTTATTTATACCTCTTACAACTTTGCTTGGTTAAAGTTGTATCTGCATAATAGGCAGTGTTCTAGAAGGGAAAGGAAATATGCTTATGGCATCTGCCATAAAAAGAAGCTATTAAAATGACAATGTTACTGATTTCTTGAATGTTGAGAATAAGTACTCCATGAAAAAATCATTCCGCAATAACAGGCTAAACTAGAGAGTTTTATTAACAGAGCCCACACAGTTATTATTCCCTGGACCAGAAGACAGTTTACATCTGACAAAAGGGTTGTCATCTCTAACTGTGAGCCTAAGCAACGACCTAAAAGCTGAGAACACAGTCCAGACGAGATAAAGGAGCAAGGATTTACCATAACCTTTCAATAAATTCCCATTAAAGGGAGAAAAATAGAGGATAAACACCAAACTAATGGCAAAGTTTGGAATTACTTTTGGAATATTTCATATTCAACATACCAGTTGTATTTTATTTGCGAGTGATACCAGTGATATTATATTGAAAGAGATTAGATAAAAATATGACCCATAGAAAGCCTCCTTTAAAGGAAAAAAAAAACCATTTTTATACACTGCCATTTACAGTTTTTGCTAAGTTTCGCTCTAAACCCTATTTTCTTCCTGATGTATCTATGTTCTTATTTAGTCTCTGGGTCCCGGAGAGCCAAATCTCTCCTGAATGGAGTCACACCCCCTAACTACTGAACCATTTACTAGCAAAGGGAGCAGATCAACCACACCAGCTTCCGGAGCTGGAGCAGCATCCGTGTTCACTGAAGCATGTGGCGTTGTGCCAGGGCACTTACCTGGGCAAAACTGAGTGTCATGAGAAGTGAAAAGTAGAGATGGAGTTCAAATTTCCTCTTCGGCCCTGACAATCTACCCCCCAAAAGCATGCACAAAGAGAAATTTCCAGCTTTGGTTTTTCTAAAGTAGTTTCTAACAACTCAGGACTGAAATCTAGTTCTCTTAGAAACCTCTCTTCGTTGGTCCACATGTTTTATCAGTCATCACACCCTGTTCTTCCTTCATAATTTATCACTAATCCATACTCACCTTTCAGGTCCCCCACAAGGTCTCTAGGTAGCCCTTCCCTTCTCATACTTACTTCACACTGTGGTGATAGGGGCGCCACTGAACAATATCCCAGCTCAGATGTCTCCAATTTATTGTGTGCAGCAGCTGCCTCCTCCCACCCTTGCCTAATACAGGTTTGTGAGTATCTCCATCCCATCCCTGAAAGGACCCTTTGGGTTTATGGGTCTCTTGGAGCGTGAAGGGTGGGCACTGTTGTGTGAGTCTGGGCACAACTTCCCACACCTAGGCAGGCTGCCGTGCCTCTGCAACCTACGATGATGGTCCTCTGCAAAGAGGCTGAGGCGTAACAGATACAGGACTGAGTGCTGGCTCTTGAGTGATGTCACTGACGGTGAGTCAGCAACCTGAGACTCCTGGGCAAGTGAGCAGTGGTCCTGGAAGGGGTCCTCTATGTTCTCATAACTGATTCATCTGAGGAAAAAAGCCTCCCTGAAATTGGTTTCAAGGGTTCATCTGCCTATCACCTTTCTACTTCCTCATTTTCTTCCCTACACCCTCTTTTATCCTCATCCCAAAAATACCCTAGTTTCCTCTTTTTATTTGATTAGATCTGAGTAGCCCGTGGAAATCAAAGCTGACATCGCTAGAAACCAAAACTTGCAACCTTTTCTTTGAAGGCAGAAAGGACTTAGTCTTCAAAAGTCCCCTGGGAGAGAGACAATATTTTCATTACATTCTTTGGGGAGGAGTGGTTGTCCTTTTCCTTTCAATGGTTTGGAAGTCTTCTTGTCTTCTACTGTGGAAGAAAAAGGTGGGGGAAGAAGTGCAATAGTTAAGTTTCCCTGTTCAAATAGACTGAATACTCTTCCCATTATACTGCATTTGCCGTGCCCTCCATGCTTGTCCTTCAAGGCTTCCCATTCCAATCCATTCCGCTGTTCCCAAAATTCCACCAACTGATAACTTTCATAACCATATTTTGGTCTTTATCTCATTGAACTTTCTCTTCCTCCTGGAAGTCTACTAGCATCTCTGGCTGCTATTTTTCAGTCGCCTTTACTGACAATTCTTTCTCCATCCATCGTTTAAGCTTTAGCGTCTCTCAGGATTGCATTATGTTCCCCCTGCTCTTTTAATTCTACACACTTAAGTAGAGATGACCCCCTAGGTAATCTCATCTATTCCCATGAATTTTTCATCTGTATTTTGATAACACCCTAATATGTATCACCAGCCAATCTTTGGCTGAGCTGCACTCACATATCCATCTGTCTATGAGCCTCTCTACTTGGAGGCACCATATCCAAAACTGAAGTCCATTTTTCTTCATTCAACCTACTCTCCTACCTCCAGAAATAAGTCACTTCAGTTGCTCAAGGCTATATCTTGAGCATAGTACTTATCCCTCTATCTTCTATCGTCCTGCAAATCCCAATCAATCACCAATCACTTCTTTCCATAACAGCCCCCTCCAGTTTAGGTCTCCCTTATCTCTCCTTCAGGTTAATACTATGGTCTCCCCACCCATCTCCCGCTCTCCCATCTAAATTACCGTTCAGTCTAAATAGTGATTTTCTAAAGTGCACATCTTGTCTTTCATTCTCCTGTGTAAAGTACTGAATCCCTCCTCCCCACTGCTCCCAGGACTCAGGTCTAAAACTTACAAAGTCCTTTATAATCTGGCCCCAACCTATCACTTCACAGGACTACAGTCAGCCCAACTGACATATCTGTGCAAATTAGAAAATATATTTTTGTCTTGGAGCAGATGCAGCCTCATGTTAGGATGCAAAACTTGGTGATGCACATGTCAGTAAGATTTCTCCATTCACCCCACCCCATATTTTTGTTCCAAGCCCAGCATTCATAACTTGATGTGGTGGCCTAGCCACATAATCTCCTGGACCCATGCTCAAACGTGTCACTTTTACCTCTGCATTTTTCTGCTTAATGTCTCTCTCTACCATTCCACCACTGTTGGGCCACAAATTGCTCCCTATAAATGGAAGGCAAGGAGAAACCAAAGAAAGAGGAAAACTACTTTGGATGGGTAGGTGTCAGGTTTAATAAGCAATGGAACTTACATATGAAGCTTGTCTTGAGTGGACAACAAGATGAGTCGACCTCCGTACCGGCCTACCGGAATCTTAAAGTTTCAATCACATATTCTGTCCAGGTGACCCCAACAACACATTGCTCTCTCAAGGCTGAATCTTTGAAAACAGCTCCCACTGTGGGAACAGTGGGCAGAACATCAGTTCCAAGTACAGGGGTAGGGGTGAGGAGCCTGATTACCGGGGTCCAGGTCTCGGGTCAACCAGAGGTCATGTCCTCTTAATGACCTCCTCATTCACCTAAATTCTCTTCACTTTCAATTCATAATCCACTTTCTCCAGGCAATTTCTCCTATGCCCCATTATGCTCTCACAGAATCCTGCACTTTCCCCATCACAGACCATATCACAGTATGTCATTGTAAGTTTGTACATCTTATTCTTACTAATTTATCAATTCTGGGAGGGCAAGGACCATATCTATCTTATTTACCCTTTTATTTCCAGTTTTAAGCAGATGGCTGGTACCTAGAGGATGGTCAATAAATGTTAGGTGGATCTAAGTCTCACATTCAGAAATTACTCCAAAAACTGCTAGGCACAGCCAGAGGAGTGAGTCACGGGAGACCAAGATTGGTCTGTTAGAATTTATTTAGCATGTTTGAGATGCGGGAGGCCAGACTACAGCAGAGGGAAAAGATCATAACTTCCCTGAGCAAAGAGGGGTATGGAGTTTTACAGGAGGGGGCTACACGAGACTGTTCCCCCTTCAATGCTTCAGGGGGATGTCATTGCCAAAGGGTTTCAGGGCATGACCAAGCCCTCCAGCTCCACAGTTTGGCCCCAGGCCTGCTGATCACAGGCCCCTAGGAGATAAAGCAAGACAGGATCAAGACAAGATGGCTTTTAAGATGAGGTTTCTGCTCCTGGCCTAAATATGGCTGAACAAAAACTAATCTCTAGTTTAATTTTGATTCGTTCTGACTTTAAATTATAGGTTATAAAGACACATCAAAAGAACAGTAATGGAGAACTACATCCCCCAAAAGGCTGAAATCATAGTAAAATGATAAGACTGCCTTAAGGGTACTAAAGTTGATACAGACACTTGCTGTTACTTAAACATCTAAAGCTCTGATTGCCAAGGCCTGTATCTCTATTTGTTTCCCATTTCTTTCTCAAAAGCTAACATTTAGTTTCTTCTTAAAGTTTTGCCTTGAAACCAAATGCTTACCTTCTATATAAGTTTAACTGATTATTGATCTGATCAAACTAGGCTATATTCTGCCCTCTCTAAGGTATGTTGAGAAAATGTCTCTATGTCTATATATCTTGTCTGCTTAGAAAACAGACATGACAGCTAAACTTTTTAAAAATTCCTATAGGCTCCTCCTGGGTTTTTTAGGTCCCTCTGGCCAGATCTGGTTCATTTGTAATGGAGATTTTGCACAGATTTCACAAGCTTTGCTAATTCTCTCTGCAAGAAAGCTAACCTTGGGAAATTCAGGTTGACAAGAGGAGTTTCTACAGATTTTGTCAGTGTTAGAATTTGTTTAAGAAACCATGAACTACAGCAGTGATCTCTAAAGTGTTAGGATTATTTTTCTAGGAAAAATCACTATAAACGGAGAACAGCTCTCATAAGATAGAATGTGGATGTTTTAAATGAGATGCAAGAAGGCACAAAAGGCAGTAGACCATTGCCAAGAGAAAGTAGTGACTCTTTCCTTTGCTTATTTACCCAACACCTTTTATTGATTGCTTCCTATGTGCCAGGCAGTATGCTTGATGCCGGGGGGTGCAGTGGTGAACAGAGAGACACAGCCCTGACCTAATGGAGGTTATGTTCTATTAGAGCAGATAAGTAAGAAATTAGTCCAGCTGTTCGTGGGACATTTCTTATGATCATTCAAGGTCTGACAATTAAGTTCTCAAACTTGCCACCATGCACGTACATTGGCAGCACTGTACAAACAGCTCGGTAAGGTTTCATAACCTTGGTGTATCAGTGTCTCACAGCTGTGTTCCTATCCATGTGTGGCGGTGTCTTGCTGAGTGGTGTTTGTTATTGTTGTTGCATGTTTTTGTGTGCTGTTGGGAGAATACATGAGCTTGAATTAGAGCAACAAACAAACATTAAATTTCTTGTTACACTTGGAAGAGTGGAAGTGAAATCAGGGACATGTTAGTCCACATTTATGGGGACAATGCCATTATTAGGCATGGCCGGAGGAATGAGTTCCGGGAGACCAAGATTGGTCTATTAGAATTTCTTTGGTGTGTTTGAGCTGCAGGAGGTCAGGCTAGAGCTGAGGGAAAAGATCATAACCTCCGAGAGCAAAGAGGGGTATGGAGTTTTATAGGAGGGAGGTAAATGAGGCTGTTCTCCCTTCAATGCTTCAGGGGGTTTTCGTTGACAAAAGGTTTCAGGGCATGACCAAGGCCTCCAGCTCCACAAACTGGCCCCAGATCACGTCTGGACTGCCCAGGCCCTCTGATCATAGGCTCCTAGGAGATAAAGCAAGGCAGGATCAAGACAAGATGGCTTTTAAAATGAAGTTTGTGCTTCTGGCCTGAATATGGCTTAACAGCCATGAAGAAAACAGCAGTGTACAAATGAATTAAATGTTTTTCTGAGGGGAGAGAATGTGTCAATGATGAAAAGAGGTCAGGGCGCCAGTAATAAGTAGAACTGAAGAAAACATTGCAAAAATTTGTTGAATTGTGCGTCAGCTGACTGTGAGAAACATAACAAACCAAGTAAACATCGATAGGTAAACAGGAAAATCTTAACTGAAAATCTTGGCATGAGAAAGGTGTGTGCAAAAATGGTCCTGAAGGAGCTCTTATGTCACGACAATGCACCAGCTCACACGGCGCTGTCTGTGAGGGAGTTTTTAGCCAGTAAACAAATCACTGTACTGGAACAGCCTTCCCACTCACCTGATCTGGCCGCCCATGACATCTTTCTTTACCCAAAGATCAAGGAAATATTGAAAGGAAGACATTTAATGACATTCAGGACATCAAGAGTAATACGACAACAGCTCTGATGGCCATTCTAGAAAAAGAGTTCTAAAATTGCTTTGAAAGGTGGACTAGGCACTTGCATCAGTGCATAGCTTCCCAAGGGGAGTACTTCCAAGGTGACCATAGTGATATCCATCAATGAGGTATGTCGCACTATTTCTAGGATGAGTTTGCGAAGTTAATTGCCAGACCTCATATTCCAGTGGATATGAAGAGAATACTAGAAGATTGTGTCTCTGAGTTCCTTATTCTCTGTTCATTTCACTTTCTTACAGTCCTATTTCAGTGGCATATGTCCTGATTGTTGATTCTAATTCTGCATTCCCTGGTTGGGGCTCCACTTAGATGGGTAGGCATTTTTCACATGAGGATTCATGTCTGCTGTTGAAATCTCAGAGGCAGTAAGACTTGGCAAAGTGGTCTCTTGTGTAGTGAGCCAGTGGTATAAAGATAGGCTGTCAATTGCCTCCCAGGTTCAGGAGACCCAGCATACTCATCTTCTGCCTTCCCAGTCTTCCTCCTAAGCTCCATCACTGCCATCCATGTGACCTACTAGTCCATGAAATATGGTTTGAGGAAGCCTATCCAGTTCACTTTGCCAGGTCCTCAGCATAGCCCAAAGCTTTCGCCTCACACTGTCACGGCAAGCCTGAGTGCTGTCTGCCTCAGGAGAGGCATGGAGCCAGTCTAGGAACTTAGGAGTAGAGTCAAAGAGAAAGGGAATGAACACCACCGTTTCTCAGAACTCCTTTCAGATGTTCAAATTCTAAATCTTAAGTGGACTTTGGACACTCATTTTGGAAAAGTCCTGTTATTTAAAATAATAGCTTGTATGAATTAACCAATTAATATGTTTCGGAAATTAGATTTGGTTCCTGTTCTGCTTCTAATCAGCTGGACAGAGCACTATGCATCACCTGTGCCTATTTTCTCAATATGTAATAAGGACGTTGGAATGAAAGACCCCTAGAATGTGCTTTTAAGACTCCATAGAGTGAAACTCTAGCACTCTTCGGAAAAGTGGAACCCTTTAGCTGGTTACAATTCTTTACAATCTGATTCTAAGTTTCCTCTCTGGCGAAGTCTCTCTGACTCCTCTAAGTGACCCCCTACTGCAGCTTAACTGGCAGATGCTAACTGTGCTTCACAGAACTTGCACAATTATTCACCTTCTTGGAATTTCTGCCTGTCTCCTGTGTCTCTGAAGTATGTCTGTTGGGAAGGACAGACCTGCATGGGCCCAGGGAGTCTGTGCACATTGTTGCTGGGTGTGCCAAACTTCAAGGACAACTCGACCTACTGCACGCACAGCATCCATCTGGGCTCATCACTTCTCCCTGTGGGACTTGGAGGCAGGGGAACAGGATAATCCTTTCCTATGCTTCAGATTTAAACGATCATGCTCTCATCTGTTGTCTCATCATCTACGAAGTGGTGGCACCTGTAGAGTTGTGGAAGCTTTACTCCTCTATGGGGCTGGCATTCTTCTCGGACACACACATTCATAAAGACTGAAGGAACATAAAATACTATCTTCACCACAAATACCCAAAGATCCGAAGACTCCTGCATCATCCTCTGAGCATCCATGTGTTAAAGCTAAAGAAAGGTGAGCCACAAGGACATCAGAGAAACGAGGGTGGTTACCATGGCTCCAGTTCCAATCCTTAGCTTTGAAAATTTAATACATTTATTACAGCCTTGTCACAAGGTTGATTAGGTGCAGAGAAAATGACTCCAGAAAACCAAACTCACAACTGAGTGAAGTATAAACAGGGACACAATCTGTTCGTTTTCAGTGAGAAGCATAACTGCTATGTTCATCAGAAATGTGTCTGTTGGTATGACAAAAATATTCTCACTCCATAGGCAGATCTATTTGAGAAACCAAATTGTAGCCACACAATGGCTTGCAGAGCATGAAATCAGAGCCAAGGGAGTTGGTTAGGCGAGACCAACACTTATGAGTGGAATCCGAAGAAGAGATTTTATGCCTACCTCTCATATTACAGATTTACCTACCACAGAAGAGGACAAATCAAAGTTTTGGTGTGGAGGGCAACCCTCCCAGAGAGTACTTTTTTTTTTTTTTTTTTAATGTTCTATTGCTGTCCATCCATCTGCTTTCTCACGGGCCTTTCCTCTTTTTTGCAGTTTTAGATACGAGACATTGAACTTGAATGTAGTGGAGGGACACTTGATATTTGTTGGTTCAAAGCCTTGGGAGCTTCCTGGGTAAAATCTGAAACTTGATATTTGTTGGTTCAAAAACTTGGGAGCTTCCTGGGTAAAATTTGAAACTTGCCCTCTTTCAGACACGGAAGGCAAGGAGAGACAGAAAAAAGAGGAAGACCACTCCCTCATCTGGAGGCAGTCTTGGCCTCCATCTTATACCAGGGACATGGCAGGCACCCATCCCGAATAGGACTATATCTCTAAGACCTCTGCTAAAGCTGGCAGCACATCAGGGATGATAGTGGCAAATGGGATGGGTTTAAATTGTCATTCAGGTTTAAAGGTTTTCCACAAGTTGACCAACACAGAATTTATCTTTTTGAGTGGGGTCCCAGCAGCAATGAGGTCAAACCACATTTGCTTCCTGGTTACTTTTGGCAGACTATTTACAGCCAATCGGAATAGCCTTTTGACCTTTGAGTTTCCTCTCTGTTTCAGGTCTTTCCTGGGATTTGTCAGTTTCCCCAAGATCAGCAGCAGATTGCCCAACATCATAAATATTTTGTCCTCCATCTGGGTTCAGCATGGATATCAAAGTCCCAAACTGGGTTCTGGGGGTGGACTGGAGTATCTTGGCTTTCATTCCTGCAGTGAATGTGGCCCAATCAGGGCCTTCAAATATAGGATTATAGATTGCCTGTCTAACTCTCAACTCCCTGAAAATTTGTTGTACTTCCTGTATCGATTTTCAGGGATGCAGTGCCCAGGGAGATCCCCCTCATTGGACCAAGCCTCCCTGCCAGATAGAATAATCCAACCTATAAGGGAGTGAGTACCTTGAATTCTCCAAACTCCATGCAGGTGTTGCCAGAGGGCAGGGTGTGTTGTCATGTTCATTTTCTGTGTCTCCTGCCATATCCTATAGCCACACAACCATGCCCTTTCCCTGGTCTTATTCTGGAAGTTGGCAGCTATATCAGTAAGCTCAGCAGGGGTATATTCTCTCATGCATGTTTCCTGAATTGGGGCTGCCCTGCTGCCTGGGGTTCTTGTTGCTGTGCTTTTGTTTTCCTTTGTATTAGGGGTCAGACTAGACAGCAAGGAGAGTTTAGTCCCTTTCTTTGTCAATCACCATAACATCTTCCTCTTTGTTCTCCTCACTTTCTCAGGGATTCCATCTCTTAGTATCTCAATCTGGCTTTGTAACAAGCACTCAGACCTTAATTCAAGGCAGTTTGTACCTTCCTAGCTTTGCAAAATGGCACACTAAGGTCTCCAACTTATTAACCTGCTCTTCCAACTTGTCTGCCAGCCCTGAAGCTAGCAAAATAGTGGACAAACACACATCTTTCACTAACCTCAGCTCTTCTAACCTTTTAACATGAGCTTCTGCCTCTATAGCTGTGCATCGATAGCTGTGCATCGATGGCCAATGAAGCTGCCCACAGTAGGAGCCAGCCCACAGCGGCAGTCTGTAACTTCCTTCTTTGTCAGTGTGCTATGCATAGTTCCTCAGGCAAGTGCATTAAACTAGCTGGTGTTTTGGGGCATCCCGTACTCATGAGGCAGTCCATCCATAAGCATCTAACATACAGGCCACCCCTGCCCACATAGTGGTTGATGGTCAACTCGGGATTTCCCCTGCGAATGCCTCTTTCCCATGTCCCATTTCTTCAGTCCCCTGGCTGGCTCGCCAATTGTTGGTATGAAACATTGGGAGTTTCTGAGTGAAATTTGTAACTGGCCCAAGGGCACAGAGGGAAAGAAAGAAGCAGGTCACTCCAGATTGGTAGGTGGCAGGTTTAATAAGCAAGGGAACTTATATATATGAGGCTTGTCTTGGGTGGCCACAAGACAAACAGATCCTCACCCCTGCCCACCAGAATCTTAAAAAGTTTATATCGAGGCCTTAATTGGGTTCAGTCGCATATTCAGTCCAGACGATCTCAACAACACATTGCTCTCTCAAGGCTGCATCCTTGAAAACAGCTCCAGTTGTGGAAATGGTAAGTAGAACGAATGAATGAATGTTGATTAGCTGATGGCATGGTGAAAGTGTTGGCGCTAACTATTGTTTAGCCCTTTAATTCAGGATAAGAGTTTATCTTTAAAAGCCAGGTATGAGATTGGTGCTGGAAACAAAGGTAGAGTACTTCCTATTTCCTGATGCCTTAGGATAATTGGATTATGGGGGTAGTGAAAAAACTGAGTAGGATTTGGTGATTAGAAATGGAATAGAAGAAACTTGACAGGAAAAGAGCTTTTGCAGGAATCCTTTTTCATTCAATTTTTATCTCAGAATGCTGAAGAGTTTCCCATATGTATCATATTTTCAGTTCTTAGTTTTCAAATGTATAATTTATACAGCTTCAAAAGAATAATTGGCAATATATGAATATGCATGTGCATATTTGTGATATTGCATCCATCGGCAGAATATTACCTTTCCTCCCGGGTTTAAAATGTGTACCTTTGCACCTTACAATAATGAGTCTACTTGGATTGGTATCAAACAAATGGCACTACCATTCTTTATTAGTTTTTCTTTTGTAGTACTTTATGCCAAGAATAAAGACCATATTCTTCAAAGGTTGTTTTTGTAGAATGTTTTCTCAGGTGACACAAAAAAAGAAGAAAGGATTTCCTTCTGAATAGGACTGCATACGCTACATTAAATCTTCTGGGTCAATACTATCAACACTTAAACAATACCTGTAAAGCATTCCATTCAAGTCCTCATTCTGTGAGTTTCTCAGATTGACCTGTTTACCACTCTCAAACTTTTGACCGTATAAATGAAAGCTAGCCCTCCTTTATCATTGTGCCAATCCTCTGGGTCTCCCTTAAACTGAATTCATGTGCTGATGTTTTTCTGTCTACTTCTACTTATCAGCTTGCTCTCAATCTGACATAATCCTTTCCACTTTCAATATACGGAGGTCGCCCCTCCCAGAATTAGTATTTATTGAGAATGTATATGCGTAATATACACAATCTTATTTAATCCTTAAACAACCCTGTGAACTACTGTATCAGTTAGAGTTCTCAGATTGCCAGCAATGGAAACCAACGTTGGCTAAATTAAACAAAAGGAAATTTAATGGAAGTATACTGGAGTTTTCAGCATCAGTGGGAAGGGCAGAAAACCAAGCTCAGAAATGTACAGGAGCTAAGATATGTCCAGAGGGCTGGGAATCGGAAACTACAGGGATAATGTGTGGTCAGAACACTGCTACTAAATAAATGAGTGAACACTCACACTTCCATGTTGCTAGGTGCTGTTTCACCTTCCATGAACGAGGTGCTGTTTTAAGCATTTTACATAACACATCCGTACATACAACAATTTGTAGTAAATACTCATTTTTCTCTGTTTGGTATCTATCTCTCTCAAAGACTGAAAGTTCCATGTAGGCAAAAACCATGTCTGTTTTACTCACTGATACATACGTAACTACAAGGACAATAGTGGGCACTGGATAAAATAAGTACTATTATTCTCATTTTATACATGAGGAAACTGGGTACAGGGAGGATAAATATAGCCCAAAGTCACACAGTTGGTAAGTGATAGAGTCAGGATTCAAATACAGATGGCCTGTGTCTAGAAGCTGTGCCCTAACCACTGTATTACAGCTTCTATCCATTTTTAGCCTTTTTATTCTTGTGTTCAAAATTGGACTTCCAATAGCTCACCCAGCTGGTATTCATTGGATTACACATGTGCCCATCACCTAAGGAAGGGTGGGCCCATGATTACCAAGCCACTAAACTCTAACAACTCTCCTTTCTTTTTCTAAAAATATTGATACTTTTGTCACTTACACCCTTTGAATTATTATTCTTTCTTCTAATATTCTAACCTCCTGGGGGAAAACACCCAAAACTTTAACCTTCTGAAAGCAGCCAGTTTGATATGTTCTATCTTATTTCTAATACCTCTGACTTCCACCATGCTAAACCAAAAAATCTATTTCCTACATTCCTCATATCAGTAGGGAATTATTAATCTTCAAGTAAGTGATGTGGGTGATGTTGGACCTGCTAGCACTTTCTAATGTGGGCCGGGATCTTGTCTCATGAAGCCAAAGAATGGAAACACGGACCAGGGAGAAGCAAAAAGTTTTAAAAAGAGGATAGTCTGTTAGAGGCAGGAGAAGAGGTTGCAACTCCTGAGTGGGAGGGGGTCCCAAATGGGGGTGCCCCATGACTGAGGCAAAAACTCTTACTTTTATACCTTCCCTTGCCTGCTTGGGGAACGGGAGCTGTTTGAAGAAGGGAATTGTTTGAAGAAGGGAATTGGCGCTTTCTAATGAAATTCGTCTACCTGGTTGGCTTTGTTTGCCCATCCTAAAGGAATTAGCAAAGTAACCCACTTTTTATCTATCAGATCTGCTCCATTTGTCAGGCCAAAATGAATTTAATGATTAACCTCAAGGCCTTGTTACACTATGTCCTGGAGCAAAGGAGTGATTTCAAAACCCGAAGTTTTAGGATATGGCTGTCTTTGTTTATTTTACCAGGGACCTCCTTGTCTACCTAGGGACATGCTAACTCTCCTGTATCATAAGCAGAATAACTCATCTTACAAACAGGATGCTAGTATTTAGCAAATGAGAAGGTAATAGGAATGGTTGTTGATTCAACCAACCAGTAATGTCTGCCCTATGCCTCTATGTGGCAGGTAAAGTCTAAGCATTTTATATTCATTAACTCATTTAATCTTCTTAAAGACTTAGAAGGTCAATATTATTAGCACTCTATGTATGAGGAAACTGTAGCACAGAGAACTTAGTTAAAACCCTGTGTATTAATGTGCTAGGGCTGCCATAACAAAGTACCACAACCGGGTGGCCTGACAAAAATTTAGTGTCTCACAGTTCTGGAGGCTAAAAATTCAAGATCAAGGTGTCAGCAGAGTTAGTTCTTCTGAGGGCTATGAGGGAGAATCTGCCCCATGCCTTTCTTCTTGCTTCTGGTCATTTGCTGGCAACCTTTGACATTCCTTGCCTTGTAGATGCATAACCCTAATCTCTGCATTTATCTTCACATGAGCTTTTATTTTCACCTGTAAGTATTGTACTTATCTTGGTTTTTCGAACTACGAATCTTAATGTGAATTGTATGATCAGAAGCATTCTAATAAATAGTGTAGAAAAGTTACGTGAATATAATAGTTAACACCTGTGCAAAGTAGAAAAAGAAAGAGAAAAGATTATAAACTACGTGTGGCCTCAGTCTCTTAGAAACGCTTTAGCATAGATAAAGGAATGTTTTAAATAACATTTTTTGGTCTCATTTTGACAGCATACAATTAAAAGTGTGGTTCATGTTTACTATTTCATGTTTCAATTATACAGTAAGGAAAAGCTCATGTTCTTTCAGCCCACAGCATTATCTCTGCCTTTTCACATATCATATTTGCAATAAACTACATACTTCACTTTCTGTAAGAACATAAAGAGATAGACAGAAAGAACTCATTTAGAAAGAAATATTTAAATGTAATAACCATTTGGTGAAATTACTGGAATGAAAATAATAGGCTTGCGTTTCCAAAGTAATAAAATTAATTTTCTTAGACTACCCATTTGTCCCCTTGTAGATGTTAGAAATAATAAATGGTTGTCAGTCCTTAGAAATAAGAAGTAATAATTCACTTTTAACAAGTAGACTTGCCACACTTTCTTTACATCATCTGACAGTCTTGACTGTATCAAGGGTCTCTAAAGTAATAATTATCTATAAAAACAATGGACAAGCTGGTAGGTTAAGTAAATGTGTGACTTAACCTTTGGCAAAAGGAGTAATATATCAGAATAAAGTTGATTTTAGACTTTTTTCCAACATTATTAAATTGACCTGATGACTAAATTGGCTTTAAAAACCATTACAACTATAATTAAACTAGAAACTTAGGAGATTTGAAGAAAAAGTCATCATGTTAGATTTTATTTCACTGACGGATATTCATGAAGTAGAATTTTTGAATTGCAGGGTACATGACAAAATAAGAGGACTGGGGGATTGGATGGAATGTAGAATGTTCATAATTGTATATTTTAATATCCCTTATGTTATTCCGATAATCAAGGTAATTCAGCTTTAGATGAGTATGTGAGGAAACTGAGGGAGGAGACACTTGTGAGAGGCAGATATTGTGAAGGTCGCGGAATCTCTTTCTTCTTAGGATAAGTTCTCATTTCTTGCAGAAGATGCCAGGCAGACCTGCCCCCACCAGATTTTTCTGAATCCCTAGAAAACACAGCTTAGACCCAAAATAGGAGGACTGCTGCAGACCTCTACAGTGCCTTGCCCCTTGCCTGAAGAGACACGTGCGGAGCTTAAGAGACAAACTTTGCAAGCAAGGAAACACTTCTAGAAGAATTTAGCCTTTAGTCATAATAGTATACAACTATAGGACCTAGAAATAAATGATAACAAAGGCCCTTAGGCATTTACCTATATGCATATTTATACCTTTTGGTGTTTACCTATGAAAACAGAAAGCAGGTTAGTGTTCGCCTAGGGCTGGGGGCACAGGGATTCACTGTAAAAGGGCAGGAGGGATCTTATTGGGGTGATGGAAATGTTCTAAAACCACATTGTGATGATGGCTGCACAACTGTAAAATTACTAAAAATCATTGACTTGTACAATAAAAATGAGTGAATTTAATGGCATGCGGATTATACCTCAATAGAGTTGTTTTAAAAACAGGAGTTTTTAAGATAAAACCATGGCACCCTTGGGCCTACATCAAATTTCTACACAGCTGTGGTTCCAGGAGGCTTCTGGGATACACTCTGAGAAGTAATAATGAGTATGTGCTTCTCCTTCAGTATTCGGCATACAAAGAAGAGAATAACTAACATCAAACCCAAGTCACTAAAAGAACCACTGATAGCTTAAATCCCCCAAATCTCTTTTTCTTTTTCGACACTGATTGTTAGGCAGTTTTGATATGAATACCCAATCAATAAATAACATAAGTGAGAATTGCTCTATAAAATTTCTCATTTAGATTCTAAACACCATGATGCTAATGGCCCACATTCATTTCCCCACGCAAGTTCAAGAAGGAAATTGGTTTATGTTATAAAGCCAGGCTTGTCATTCCTGATGCAGTTAGGAGACAGCATACACAGACAGCAGTCCCTGTAGGACCTAGAGACTTAGGTCAAGAACTAGCAGTGACGGTAGAGCTGCTTGGGAAGGCTGGTTTAGCATATGCTCACACCATCTCTAACCTAAGCTCCAGCGGTGAGACTATTGGAAGATTTGTCTTGATTTCTGAAAAGCCAACAACAAAAGCATATTTGTGTTTTTCTTTTGTTTCAGCTGTGAGTTTCAGCACCATGTGCCTAGGTGGGATGCCTGTGATAGGCTGAATTGTATCCCCCGTGCCACATTATGGATTAAATGTTTGTAGCCTCCCCAAGTTTATATGTTGAAGCCCTAATCCTTGGTGTGGCTATATTTGGAAATGGGGTCTCTAAAGAAGTAAGTAATGTTAAATAAGACCATAAGGGACCTTAATCTGATAGGATTAGTGTCCTAATAAGAAGAGACACTAGAGAGTACACTTTCTTTCTTTCTTCCCCACCTCCCCTCCCCCTACCCAACTATGTGAGGACATAGTGAGAAGGTGACCATCTACAAGCCAGGAGGAGAATTCTCATCAGAAACCAACGTGGTGGGCACGTTTATCTTGAACTTTCCAGTTTCCAGAACTGTGAGAAATAAGTTTCTGTTGTTGAAGCCACCCAGTCTGTGGTGTTTTGTTATAGCAGCCTGAGCAGACTACCCCCAAATTCATATGGGAGGAACCCTTCGGGGATTTAGGAGGATGCTCTGCAATCTCCCATCCAGCTCTCATAAGTCAGATAGAAATACAGAAGGAAGATTTATTAAAGTAAGAAGAGGGTTGGCTGGGCAGACTCTGCTGGAAACTACTGCCCCAGCTCTTTGTTTCGTCTCAAGTTTCATATTTTCTAATCAGGATGTAAATTTCTTCAGCCTGTAGTGGAATTTTCTAGTGAGTTCAGCTTTGTCATTTGGTGCGGGGGAAGGTGCAGTTAAGCCGTTTATCGCCACATTTGCATGTTGTGTAGGTTGAACTTGAAGTCAGAAATGGTTCCCATACAGGTGCAAAGCCTTTCCCAAGTCACAGGGTCAGCACTGGACTGAAGTACATAGAAACATTAAAACTGGTCTGCATAGTAAATGTATAGGAAGCAGAACTGTTGCAGAATCCAAGACCAGAAAGAACCCAAGCGGCACTCAGAGAGTTAGGAGAGTCAGCTTTATTACACTGGCGGGCTCAGCGGAATCCTTCCCAAAAGACTGAGCCTCTAGAAATTTTGAGCAGGTTTTTATGGGTTGGGGACTTTCTTGAGTCGGGGAAGGGGTAGGTGTCGTCTGGTGATTGGCTCAAGGTGTGGCTTGGAGGGGGTTATGCGGAAGTGGGATGGGGCTTAGGCTGGGGACCTCTCTCTCCACTCAGGCCACCATTTTAGCTCAGTTCCACGTGGCAGGGAACCATTTTAAGGTCAGTTTCCCCATCAGAACCATTAACAGATGGTGGAAAGAAAGTGAAGGAAAGAAAGAAAAAAAGCTTTCAAAAAGTCCCAAGCCAATTACACTTGTTAAATCAAATTATACCAGAGATTCGAATCTCAAAATAGAAGACTTAGTGGCACCATTACAATCCCTCTGTCTTAACAAAAGTTCTAACACCCAGTTCCTTAAAATGTGACTGTATTTGGAAATATGGCCTTTGAAAAAGCAATTGAAGAAAATGAAGTCATATTGGTGTACCCTAATCCAATATGACTAATGTCCTTATAAGAAGAGGAAATTAGGACACAGAGAGATCATGTGAAAATATAGAGAGAAAACCATCTACAAGCCAAGGAGAGAGGGCTTAGAAGAAACCAAGCCTGACAACACTTTGACCTTAGATTTCTAGCCTCCAAAAATGTGAGGAAATATATTTCTGTTGTTTAATCCACCCAGCCTGTGATATTTGTTACAACAACCCTAGAAAACTAATATAGTACCCTCCTCTATGTTCCTAGGTTCCTTTTTCTGTCTTGAGCAGAAATAAGGACATATAAGATAAAATCCAAAATTAGACACTGAGTTTCCCCTCTCTGACCACAGTCTCAACATAGTATTTTTTGCCAGAATACCTCATTGTCTCTAAATCTTCTTCCCCTTCTGTCAGCAATTCTGTTCTGTGCTTGTCTTAATTTGGGTTGCTATAACAAAATACTTTTGACTGAGGGGCTTATTAAAAAACAGAAATTT
The DNA here is from genome assembly GCF_057876585.1 of Rhinolophus sinicus. Lineage (NCBI taxonomy): Eukaryota > Metazoa > Chordata > Mammalia > Chiroptera > Rhinolophidae > Rhinolophus > Rhinolophus sinicus. The sequence goes on along the minus strand of NC_142514.1, from coordinate 118,498,579 downwards.
ATTGCTCACACTTCTGGAGGCTGAAAGTCTGAGATCAGGGTGCCAACATTGTCAGGTTCTGGTGAGAGCCCTCTTCCGGGTTGCAGACGGCTGACTTCTCATTGTACCCTCATGTGGTAGAAAGAAGATGAGAGAGCTCTCTGGGACCCCTTTTATAAGGGCACTAATCCCATTCCAGAGGGCTCCATCCTCAAGGCCTAATTGCCTCCCAAAGCTCCACCTCTTAACACCATCACATTGGGGTTAGGATTCCGACATATACATTTGGAGGTACACAAACATTCAGTCCATTGCCGCTTACCTCTTTACCTCTTCCTCAGCTTCTTATTCCTCTGTGCTCATCTGACTCTCTTTGCCTCCCTACCCAGCTAAGTCTCAGGGGCTGATATTTCAGCCATGCAAGCGTTATAATCAGAATTCCCCTCCCCCCACTTCCTTGACTTTCTGTCTGGATATAAAGTACAGCATAGGGAGTATAGTCAACGGTATTGTAATAGCTATGCACGATGTCATAGGGGTAGTAGACTTGGGAGGGGTATCACTTTGTAAGGAGTGTAAATGTCTAATAAAAATAATAAATAAAAATAAATAAAATAGAAAGTAGCTGTACTGAATACACACACACACACACACACACACAAACTACTAGGGATCCACTGGAAATTTTTAAACAGCGGTGACCATCTGTTCCAGTTGTCCCCAAACTCCAGTCTGCATTGGCTGCCACACGTACCAGGGGTGCTGCCTAAAAATACAGACTGTCAGCCCCAATTCAGATTCACTGATCTATTAAACGAAGGGTCTTGTATCCTTCTAAAGATTCTTGGGTTATTCTGATGCCCAGCATGATTCGGGAACTATTAACAGTGCCAATTCTGTATGTTGAATGTCCCTAATGTTCATTTTCCCCGCTCCTGAGCTGCCCATTACTGCTACAGATCATCGCAATGCCACGCTGGTTGAATTCTCTGCGCTTCAAAATATTTAATATCATATGGGCTTCCTGGACTCCTCAGGACGTTTTTAGTATAGTTTATTTACTTTCCATTGAGTTTTCTCAGTCACTTAAATTATTCCTCTTCTAAACTTTGTGCTATTCTCACACCACTTTCCTTGCTCACAGCAGGAAACATTGTTTCCATGTTACTAAGAAGATATAGGCCAGTAGCTTTCAACTGTGGCTGCAAATTAGACTCACATTGGGAGTGTTTAAAAATACTGGGGTCTGGGCTCCACCCCTAGAGACTGTGATTTAATTGGCCTGGCATGGAATCTACATGTCAGTATTTTTTTAAAACTCCCCAAGTAGTTCTAATGTGCAGCCAGTGGTAAGAACCACTGATCTAGGCCATTTGACACTAATTAGCTCAACTTTAAACACTCCACCCTCCAGCCTCTAGGCGCACACACACACATACACACACACACCCCTGAACATTTTTTTCTATCTTAACCTTACTTGTTTTCACAGAAGACATAAGCCTATTCATTTTCAAGACTCTCCCCTGTGTCCTTGACCCATCCCGCTTCCTCTAGGAACTTGCTTGATACTTTCTTTCCATTGTTTTCCTCATCTTCCATCTCATTGTTATGTATGGTTAATCAATTTCCCCACTGATTTCAAACATATGTAAGTCTCTTCTATTCTATAAAAGTTCTGCTACCACCAACACAGCTATGACAGCAATGTTACACTTTCTTCATCCATTCAAACTTCTCTAATAAAATAACTTATGCCCATGTTCTCTCTCTCTCTCTCTCTCTCTCTCTCTCTCTCTCTCTCTCTCTCTCTCTCTCTCCTCTAATCTCAATTCCTGTCTCTTCCCACTGACACTCCAACTTAAATACAACTTTCTGAGCATACATCAGACCACGTCACTTCTTTGTTTAAAAATTTCCAATGGATCCCCACTAGTTTGTGTGCATGTGTGTGTTCAGCACAGCTACCTTTTATGTTATTTATTTTTATTTTTATTTATTATTTTTGTTAGACATTTACACCCCTCACAAAGTGATGCCCCCCATTGTACTACTACTTCTGACATCGTACATAGCTATTACAATACCATTGACTGTACTCCCTATGCTGTGACTATATATATATATATATATATATATATATATATATATATATATATATAATTTTATATATATATTTAATTATATATATACTTAATTATAGTTGACATTTAATATTCTTCTACATCAGCTTCAGGTGTACAGTGCAGTGGTCAGGCATCTACATGATCTATGAAACGATACCCCCAATAAGTCCAGGACCCATCTGACACCCTACATAATATTTATAACATTATTGATTATGATTCCCACACTGTATTTCATATCCCCATGACTATTCTGTGACTACCAATTTGTACTTTCTAATCTCTTCACCTTCTCCCCATCCCCCAACGCCCCTCCCATCTAGCAACCATCATTTTTTTCTCTGTTCCTCCAAATCTGTCTCTGTTTTGTTAGCTCATTTATTCTGTTCTTTAGATTACACATATAAATGAGATCATATAGTATTTGTCTTTCTTAGTCTCAGTCTGACTTATTTCACTCAGCATAATATCCTCTAGGTCCATTCATGTTGTTACAAATGGTAATATTTTACTCTCTTTTTTGATAGAGTAATACTCCATTGTATACATGTACCACAATATCTTTATCCAATCGTCTATTGATGGGCATTTCAGTTGTTTCCATATCTTGGCTATTGTGAATAGCACTGCAGTAAACATAGGGGTGCATATATTTTTTTTTGAATTAGTGTTTTGGATTTCTTTAGATAAATACCCAGGAGCAGAATTGCTGGGTCATAAAGTAGTTCTATTTTTAATTGTTTGAGGAATCTCAATACCGTTTTCCACAGTGTCTGCACCCATTTGCAATCCCACCAATAGAGCCCGAGGGTTCTTTTTTCCACATCCTCATCAACTCTTGTTTGTTGCTTTATCGATGATGGCCATTTTGACAAGAGTGAGGTGGTATATCATTGTGGTTTTTATTTACATTTTTCTGATGGTTAATGATGATAAGCATCCTTCCATATGTCTGTTTGCCATCTGTATGTCCCCTTTGGAAAAAAGTATCTTCATGTCCTCTGCCCATTTTTTAATTGGATAGTTTGGTTTTTTGGTGTTGAGTTGTATGAGTTTTTAATAAATTTTGAATAGTAACCCCTTATCAGATGTATCATTGGCAAATATCTTCTCCCATTCAGTAGGATATCTTTTTGTTTTGTTGATAGTTTCCTTTGCAGTGAAAAAACTTTTTTAGTTTGATGTTGTCCCATTTGTTTATTTTTCCTTTTGTTTCCCTTGCCCGAGGGGATATAACAGTAAAAATATTACTAAGAGTGATGTCTGAGAGTTTATTTCCTATATTTTCTTCTAGGAGTTTTATGGTTTTAGGTCTTACATTTAAGTCTTTAACCCATTTTGAGTTTATTCTTATATATGGCATAATAAGGTGTTCCCGTCTCATTTTTTTTTTTTTTTTTTTTTTTTTTTTTGCATGGATCCCTGCTATTTTTATTCAGCAAGAATTTATTAAGGTCCTGCCTTATGCTAGACAGAGTACAGGGCGCTGGAGATACAAACATACAAAATGAATAAGACACAGAGTGTGTCCTCAAAATGCTGAGAGTAGTAAAGTAATTTGTGCTGTGATGATCATAAAATTAATCCTACTTGCAAAGTAATGTTTTCAGTCTTTGGACATTTGAGACTATGGATAGTGGATCTCTCTCTCTCCAACTTGATCTCTTAATAAAGCATTTGAAAGGATCAGAAGAAGAATCAGAACCGGCATTTGAATCTAGAGCTGATCCAAAGCTGTGCCTTTTAGTAAAAAGGAAAGAAATATATCAGCCACTGTAGGAGCCTGACTCAGAGAAACTATGCTATCCGGCAGCACATGACCTAATTCCTGGAACAGTCAGTTTGCCCTTAAAAGGTCACGTCTCTGATAAGTAAAGCCCCTTCCTCATTCCGCTCTCTCCTTCCTCATTCACTCCCCGCCCAGTTTACCCTAACCCATATAATCTTGTAGCTGCAATAAAAAATTTGAGGCTTGATCAGAACTTTGTCTTGCCTCCATTTCTTCGCGCCTCCTATTTTCTCTTTTCAGGGTGTCTCCCTTCGGTCCCTGTTGAATGCCCCGCTGGTCGGGGCAAGCCACAGTGCGAAGTTTCTTTCCAGATTGACTTGGATAAAATAGGATACTTACTGTTAATTAAAATATGGAATGAATGCATAACTGAAGGATCAAAGTGGGTAAAAAGGAAACAGGTAGAAAAACATGAAAAATCAGAAAAGATAAGCTGAAGGAGATCAAAATGAAGACAGAATCATTAAAAGGCAGGAAGGAAGGAGGTGAGAATAGAAAGTGAGAATGATGAGGGAGAGAGGGAGCGGAGGGTAGACAAGAGCAAAATAATAAAAGCAAAACAGAAAGTGGTTGCTCAGCAAACATCCATGACAACAAACTTAAAAAGTTAATTCAATAATTTTTCCTTTAAAGAAATATCTCAAAAAATTATTTTAGTGTCTGCCCCAAACAGAGAAAAGCTACAGGAGCATCTGTCATAATAGCACTGGAGTAAGCAAGAATAAACCAAGGATATTTGGTTAGGTCAGTCTTGGAGAAACAGCATCCATTCCAGAGTCTGAAAAGAGAATAACCAGGTCATGAAAATATTCCCTAAAACAACCCAGATATTATTTTATTGTGATTCTATTACTTTCTAGCTTTATAAGCATGAATGATTACAAAACCACCAATGTAGATCAATATTTATTCTATTAATCGAAAAAGCAGCTCTCACATTCTGAGTATTTTATTTAAATATATATATATATATATAGTAAATAGAAGGTACCACTGAAAATAAGAAGATGAACACAATGGAGCTGAAATCACCTCACCCTCAAATACAAGTACTATCTTACAGTGATCTTATGAGATTAAATGAGTTAATACATGAAAAGCAATCTTAAATACTCAAAAAAAGTTATGTATTATTATTTCTGAAATAGTTCTTCATGTCCAAAAGACAGGCACAAGCTCAAGGACTTATCATAGCTACCGTGTTTCCCCAAAAATAACACCAGGTTTTATATTAAGTTTTGCTCCAAAAGACACATTAGGGCTTATGTTCAGGGGATGTCATCCTGAAAAATCATGCCAGGGCTTATTTTTCCGGTTAGGTCTTATTTTCGGGGAAACACAGTAGGTTTGGTATTCTTATTTAAGTCTCCACCCTTTAGTGCAGATATATTAAACCCCAGATTTTGTAACCTTAGCCAATCCTATGGGCCACTCTGGAGTTAAAATGATTCTTCATGATTTTCCTGAATGGAGACCAGAGAACAGGATTTTATACTACTACATTGACTAGTCTTTGGATACAGAATGTCCCCAGGGAGAGTTGTGACCTTGAGTGAGGAAACTCTGTTCCACTGAGCGCAAGACCCACAGACTAGTCAGCTGAGAGCCATCAGCTGCCAACAATCCCAAACCTGGGACAGTGAGTGGCTCAGTCCAGAAGGAGGTCTCTGCCTGGCTCACCACAGGATCCACCGCAAACACTAAGGGCCTATTTGCAGATTTCCTTAGAAGTGAGAAGGTAAAGGAAGTATATTTTGCCATTAGCCCTCCCCCTGGCACTCCTCTTCTGTAATAGACACCAAAGTCCTGGCAATCTCTATTATAGGCCAGACAACGCAGTCCTAGGTTGTGATCACTTTTATTTGCCTGAGGCCGTTCACACCACTGTAGGAATCAGCCTCCTCTAGGGCCAGGAAGTGAAGCTAGTCTCATCCAGCTCTGGTATCACTGTTTATTCCCATCAAAATCTAACTTCCACAGTTCACAGGGATTTTCCATACCATCCCTTAAGTCCTAATAGCAACATCATCCAATAAGAAATGTCTCTATAGCATTTGCTTTATATCTATGCTCCATTAGCCTGCAATATACGCAGACAAGGTTAACAGTAAATATTTTGGGATCGCAGGTGCTGGCTACATATGTACAATCTAAATCATCTCAAAATACTACCCTTACTTGCAGCTGTATCCAGGCCTTTTCTGGTATAGACTGTGAGCTGGTGTCTGCTAACTTGGTCTTATTCAGACGTAATGGGATGTAATCATGTTTATCCTATGACCCACCAAATTCAGGAACATTTAGATACCACAGATCTTCCAATATATCCCAATTTCATCCAATAGCAAGATTTTTACAACCCAGGTATTTAATCCCATGTTCCTTTTACACATACTTCCCAGCCTCTCTTGAGGCAAAAGACACCACAAAATCAAGGCAGCTTTGAGGAGAATAGCAAACTGAATCCTTAGAACATATGGAAAGGAAGGGTGACCCAAGAGTCAGAAAGAGAGGTCCAGGGCCTAGGTTAGTGGGAAAACTAGATGTAGTTCCTTAGAAATTAGAAAGTACATTTTTGCGCCTGAAGGATGTTTCTGGTTACTCAGAAACAAGCAGTGCAGTTTTTTCCCTAGTGCTAAATAACTGAAGATTGATGAGAAGCTTTATTCTAGTTTTTCTGTGTGTGTACCTTTTGGATGGAATTGCAGGTAATATACTTAAAGTGTTTTTTCTCATCATTTGCATTTTTGGAGGAAAAATTCATATGTTTCAAGGACCATGAAACAAAGAGAAAAACAACTTCACAAACTAGAAGTTACTTTCAATACCTACTTAATGGCTCTATATTTCAATTTTGTTCTATCTTCTCAAATACGTTTTATGGGTCTGTGCTGTTATGTGTGAACGATGCTATAACTTCAGACAAGGAAATACATATCTTATTATGTTTTATTTTACATAATTGAACCATCTACAATAGCATTGTTTCAGAAATAAAGACAAATGATTTAACTTTTTAATTAAGCTTTAAAACCCCTAATTAAATGTCTAAATTACAAAGAACAATTTCAGTCTAAATTGTCTTTAGATTGCTGTGTGTGGATTTTCTTATTGCATTGTGACTGCCAGAGAAAGTAACAAAGAGCTATAAATCAAATTCATACTTTGTAATTGGTACCATTAATGCATCTTTCATTATCCAGCAAGACAGAACAGAGAACATTTAATACTTCAGGTAAAACATAAACTCATTCATATTGGCTTATATTGCCTCCTCTTAGGCTTGAAACTTTGGGAGTCCTTTGGGCAGCATGTACCTGTATGACTAGTAGCCTAGAAAACTTACCAGCACCTGACCAAATGGCTGATTGGATCTACCTGGGTCCAGGTTATTTCACAATATTTGAAAGTGTTTCTTTAAACAAACAAACAACAACAACAACAAAATAACATGGAATTTTGAGAACAGAATTAGTTGAGAAGACTGATGAGTACCCACATTTATTGAACATCTGTTATACGCCTGACATTATACCTAATGGTTTATATACACTCTCACATTTAACTACATATCAGTCTTGTGAGATAGAGAGTATTTTTCTCTATTTGAGGAAACTGAAGCTTAGGGTGATTGAATATCCTGTTGAAGGTGACTCAACTAGCAAGTGGCAGAGCAGGGATTAAGAGTCAGGTTCTCAAACCTAATTGTGTGTTAAAACATCATTTGCTGTAAGAAAAATGCAAATTAAAACCAGAGTGAGACACACTGCATATTTATTAGGGTTGAGAAAATTAAAATAGGGACACTATCAAGTGATGGCAAAGACACAGGACCACTAGCACTCTTACATGTTGCTGGGGCCAGGGGCATGGTGCAAAATGGTACAGCCACTTTGGAAAATACTTGGGCAGTGTTTTACAAAATTAACTCTATACTTACTATATGACCCAACAACCCATCCCTCAGCATTTACCAAAGTAAATAAAAACTTATGTTCACACAAAATCCTATACACACACTTATAGCAACTTTACTAAGAATCACCAAAAACCCGAAGCAGCCCAAATGTCCTTCAACTTGTGAATAAACTATAATACATGCATACAATGAAATGCTACTCAGCAATAAGAGGGAATGAACTACTGATATGTGCAATGACATGGATGAATCTCAAATGCATGGTGTTAAGTGAAAAAAACCAAGCTTAAAAGGCTATATGTTTATGATTTCTTTTATATGACTTTCTAGAAGAGACAAAACTATAGGAACAACAAATCAGTGGTTGCCAGGACTTGGGTATGTGGCGAGAAGTTGACTATAAAAGGACATAGGAAAATTTAGGGGTTACAGAACTAGTCTATATATCTTGATTTCACGGGAAAGGAGAGGACATAAAATCTGGACTGTTTAAGACATCAGATGATTCTGATACACAGACAAATGTGGAAAGTTTGCACTAAGTCAGTAGTTATCAACTATGGTGTTTCCTCACTTTGACATGTCATGATCGGGTGTGTACTATGTCACAACTAATAATTTCAGAAGTTTCTAAATAGTTGATATTTTTATACTTAAATTAGAGATAACTCAAAGTTAATTCCAAAATAAAGTCTCTTTCTTTCTTTCTTTCTTTCTTTCTTTCTTTCTTTCTTTCTTTCTTTCTTTCTTTCTTTCTTTCTTTCTTCCTTCCTTCCTTCCTTCCTTCCTTCCTTCCTTCCTTCCTTCCTTCCTTTCTTTCTCTTTTTGCTTACTTACCTCTATTTTAAGTGGAAAAGAAAAAAAAAATGGTGCCGCTATAGTTGGCACCCATAACCCAAGAAATCTGGGTCCAAGGTGCACGCTAGTAATCACTCTGCTATGCAGAATCGCCCCTTTCACAAGATCTGCTAATGGAATCTAAATCTGCACCAGTCTCTCATTTTGTTTTATCTATACTACGTGCAGCTTGCAAAAGCAATAGAATGTAAATGTAGTGGGATTGTGCACAGCACTTTCCTAATTAGGGGTGTGTGTGTATTTGTGTGTGTGTGTGTCTATGTTGTATGTGATATGTCTGTGTGGTATGTCTGTGTGTTAAGGTTAGAATCACAATATCTCTTCTGAAAATAGGAAACACCAATTTGTCCATTTCAATTGTACTCACTTTTCACCTCTGGACAATTCTAGTCAATAAAACTATGACTGAAATTTGAAAAAAAGGAAATAGTTCTAAAATGACTATTCAAGACTTTTCAAAAAACAGACCGACACAAACTAATGGCTAAAATAAACTGAAAAAGAAATATAAACCCAAACTGGATATTTTCTAATGATTCAAAGGAGACAAATGATAAATTCATAGCTGAGAAATATAGGGCACCCTCCCTGAAGAGAGTCCTCAAACTTTATTGCATGTACTCATCATTAGAAAAGGCTGTTTGTAGCATACGCTGTGATGTCTCTCCCAGACACCTTCTTCTGGACTGGTGCACTCATTCTTCCAGCTGCTTGGAGTATTGGCTGTGATGACTGACAGCTGAGTCTCTCTCCAGGCATTTCTCTCCATCAACAGGAGTTGCCTGACTCAAGGTTACGTCCTTGGATGCTAGCAAATGGCAGTAAACTAATGCAAACTCAAAAAGTAGTAGTCTCAGTCGCAACCACTTTGCCAAATATGGTATTTCTGCTTCGGCAGATCAGTATAGTCCCAGCAACCTTGTGTATTGCCTCTAGTTTGGCCAATGCCATCTTTTCCATTCCTATCAAGGAGAAGAATCAGAAGCACTCTGTGTTCTCATGAGATGAACAACAAAATACATTTATGCTGGTGCCCAAAGTCTATGGTAACTCTCCCACCCTCTGCCACAATTCAAAGGGGCTTTGATAGTTTGACCATTCCACAGAACATTTAATGGTGTAATATGTTGATGAGATTATGGGAATCAGACCATATAAGCAAGAAGTGACAATTGTGATGGACGCCTTGGTAAGAAGCATGCACTCTGGAATAAGAAAGATAAACTCTATGAGGATTTAGAAGCCCATATGTGTGAAATTTTCAGGGATCCAGTGGTCTGGGGAATGTTGGGATATTGCCACAAGAATAAAAGAAGAATTATTATTCCTCAGAATTCTCATCACCAGGCAAGAAATTCAACCATCTGGCAGTCTTCTGTATGTTCTAGAGACAGCATATTCCACACTTGCAACCTATTGTTCTGACCCATTTTCCAAGCGACACAGAGGCATATATGTTTGAGTTGGACTCAGAGCAAGAACAGCTCTGCATCAGGTCTGGGCTGTGGAGCTGAGTCCTGCTCCTTGGGCCACAATTCATAGCAGATCCTATGTCACTAGAGACATCTATAGTGGGAAAGGACGCTTTGTGAAGCTATGACAAGCTCCAATGAAATAATCACAATATAGATCCTCTAGGGATCTGGTTCGAGGCTGTGCCATCTATAGCAAAGAACTATATAGCTCTCAAAAACATCTGGCATGTGACTGAACTCTAGGGGAGAGTAATATCTGCCATTGGCAGATCAAGATATCATGCAGCTGGAGCTGCCCATCCTAAGTTGTGTACAGCCAGATACACTAAGTCGTAGGTAGACATAATAGCAATCTATTAGAAGAGGGAACAACAAATTTAGTTAGCATACTGAGCACGAGTGAGGCCAGAGGGTGCAAGTAAGCTGCATAAGCAGGTGGTCCGACTTTCATGTAATCACGACCACTACATTTGTGCCTTTTCATCAGCTCACACCTATGGATGTTGGGGGAAGGTGGGAAAGGTGCCTTTCTATATGACCAGCGGATGAAGGCTGAGCTTGGTTCACAAATGGGTCTGCTCAATAAGCTGAAGATGATGGCTGCTGCATTACAGCCCTACTCAGGGGTGACCTGAAAGAGAGCAGTGAGGGAAATTCTCTAAATGGTTAGAGTTTGGGGGATATACCTATTCAAGCACTTTATTGAAATAAAAGTGGCCAAGGTAAGAATATACATGGGCAGTAGTGAATGGCTTCACTAGTTGGTCAGGGGGCTGAAAGGAAAATGACATGAGGGTCAAGGACAAAACCTTGAGGGAAGAGCTTAGGGATGAACCTACAAGCGTGGGCACGAAAATGTGATAATCATTACATTGAATGGTAATGCCTACTGGAGAGAAGCCACCTTGAAAAAGACAGTAAATAGACCAAATGACTTGAGTAGTTGACATGAGCCAGACTCTATCATCAGCTACCAGACTGCCATTATTAAAGGGATGAAGCCTGTGAGGCCAACAGCATGATCAGCATGATTTTCCTCTCACTAAGGCTTGATTTAGCTACAGCCACTGTGGAATATCCAACCTGTGAGAAACAGAGACCAACATTGAGGCCCTGATACAGCACCATGCCCTACGGAGATCCACCAGCTACTTGATGGCAAGTTGATTACATCAAACCCTTTCCATCTTTTAAGGGGCAGTAATTCATCTTGACTGGAAATGATACACATTCCATATTCCAGGTATGATGTGGCCGATCCTGCCACCAGGACCTCAGCCAGCACCACTATCTTCAGGCTTACAAAGTGTTAAAACTACCAACATATTTTACTGCAAAATATTGCCTCAGACTGACGGACCCCTTTAAAGCAAAAGAGGTGTAGCAGTGGCCACATAGTAATGTGGTCTACTGGTTCTTTCACTTGCCACACTGTCACATAGCTGTCAGCCTGAGAGAACAGAAGGACTTTTTAAAGATGCAGCTGAGATGCAGCTTGGAGGTGAACCATCATCTAGAGGGCAGTATACACCCTACATGGATGACCATTATGTGGAATTATGTCTCTAATAAGTAGAATACATAGATAGGTCTGGAAAGCAAAGGATAGAAGTTGACCAACTTGTAAGGTTTATAATTCTAGAAGACCTGGTTTCCCAGAAGGAGAAAGCTTACATTAAATTGTAAGCTACAGGTGATTACCAGTTATTTCAGTTTCCTCATCTCAGAAACCAGAAGACAAAGAAATGAGTTACCATAGCTGTAGGAGTAATTGACCCCGATCCTCGGGAAAAGGTAGGGCGGCTATTACACTGTGGGGGCCAATCACTTTCCTAGAAGAATGTGGCCTACGTGAGCATCAGACTGAGCCCATGTCTCCTCTGCTTTCTATAACCATGTTTCTGCTGCAGGTGTGATAAGAACTTCAGGTAAGCCAACTAAACCCAAAGTATAGAAACAGAGTGATAATTATATATTCCCACCTTCCATCTTTCCAATTCACTTTCCCCAAAACACTCACGTGTCTCTCGTTCCAGCCTGAGAAGTAATTACTTCCATTTACCTTTCCCATTATTACAACCAAGGTACTGAAATATCAGGGTCTACCAATCTTAATTTGAATCTATTAATATTACTGTCTTTTCTTAGGATTCATTCTCAGAGTAACTGTTCCTCCCAGCTCT